>NC_089839.1:250732128-251088356 GCF_035609145.1 Eleutherodactylus coqui | reverse complement strand
TAAATGAGTAATATTTGTCATTTCTAATTATTACAGATTGGTTACATGATATGTTAGCATTAAAGTGTCTTTCATTTTAGTTTAGCTTTAGCGTTTAGTTTCTATTGAGATCCATTCAACAATTAATATACTAGTAGAATGAATGTTGACTTGTTGCATTCCACATTTGAAAACAGCTGGGATATCACAATTTGAATGATAATATGCTTTATAAGGATTCCAGATTATATATATCTAAATACATTTTGTTGAAGGTTTTGTTGTATAAAGGGGTTACGTATGGAAAACGGGTTGTCTTGAAGCGAACATTTTAAACCCTTACTCTATGGTCAGCTTCAAAAGAGTTTATTCGTATTTGCATACAAATAAGCACCACATATTTGCGTAACAAATGTTGCTTTATTGGGCGCACATCACATATATATTGCTGTTTTTTGCATGCGCACAAGTGAGTACAGGACATGCGCAAAACCCAGCAAAATAGTATGCACTGATGCTCCCAGCTATTGAAATGGCTAATTAGTCTAATGCGTTCCAGATGTGTTCTTTTCCTGCACAGTTACACCTACGTGCACATTTGTACATCCCCATTGACTGCTATGAGGACTTTAAGTGCACAAAAATACAGCATGTTGTGTTTTTTTTTTGGGGGGGGGGGATGCAAATACACCCGTGTGAAGTTGGCCTAAGGGATTATGTGCACAGATATTTGCAAATTCTTACCGTATGAATCCATCCGATTTTGCAAGCCATTTACCTGCTGTTTCTGTGCGATTCTGTGTGATTTTTAGTTTGATGCATGTGTTTTTCGCATGCCTTTATAAAAAAACATGTGTGAAGAGGGCCTTATGTAAATTTATTAATTGAATTATAATATGAATTATGATATGTTTTCTGTGCTTATATAATATTCCACCTGTATGACACAATGCCAACTTTCTTATGCTTCAGTGAAGTCTTAGTTTTATGTATGCTTAAAAAAAAAAAAAAAAAAAAAAAAAATTAAGGGATTAAAAGATTATCTGGAGCTGGCATACCGTGAGAAAGGCAAACACCCAGTCTAGTTCTAGTAAATAGAATGTTATGGAGTGGTTTAAATGAATGAACACGCACTGAAGCCGGACAGCGCTCCCAGTTGATGTATTATTACTAGTTTTTTCCCCTGCAGCTAGGGCTTATTTAAGGGCTTTGGCAGTAGGACTTCCTACTGTCAAAGTTGCATTGCTTTGCACGAAAACTGCGTTTTTGTGCGAAGTAAAAATCACTGTCCAATCTTTCGACGGTGCGAATTTTTAGCGCTGGTGAAAAACGGACATGTGACCACTTTTATTGGAAAGCGATAGTTCTAATAGAGGCATTTTTAAATGTACCTATACATGCATAAAAAAAATTGCTCATCTTACTGAGCCCTAATGGTGTCCTCAATGTTGAGAAATACAGGCAGATACTTATCCATCATGTAATACCACCAGGGAGGCATCTGATTGGCTCCAAATTAATTCTGCAGCAGGACAATGACCCCAAGCATACAGTAAGAACTATTTTCAGTGTAAAGAATGTAAAACGAGTCCTGAAATTGATGGTATAGCCCACACAGAGCCATGATATCAACACTTTTGAGGAAGCCTGCATCCACAGGCTAGTTCTGCAAAATGTTTTGAACAATCTCCCTTCCAAGTAATTTCAAAAACTGTGTGCAAGTGTATCTTAATATAATTGATGCCATTTTGAAGGTAAAGGCTGGTCACACCAAATATTAATTTGATTTAGATTCAGACTTTGCTCAATAATGTAACATTTTGTTAATGGACCAAAAAAGTATTAATTTTTTAAAGCATTTTTTCCACACCTGTCTAAAAAGATTAAAAAGTATATATGCAGGGTGGTCCGAAGGTATGGGGACACCAGAATAAATGGAAAATGGTGGTTGGGAATACCATCCTGTATTTTGCATGTTGCTAAGGAAAAGGGGGCAAATCTGAGAGGGGTGGTGTCCAACATAGTGGCCATTTTACAAGCCTTCATCTTGGAACCAAATTAATATTTTTAAAAGACTGACTTTCATATCTGATAGAAAATTTGATGAGGAATCAATTGTCAGTAAATGCAGCCGGCTTTCTAGCTTATCAGATTTCCCATTCTTTATGCCCTTGCTAAATGGATTATCTGTTTTATTTAGACAGTTTTATTTCGATGTCCCGTATATCAATGGTCAACCTTTCACCCTATTTAGATTGTAATGGTTTGTTTCTTGCAAGTCTGCCATACCTCAGTAAATTACTGTGACATTCTTGTGCTTGAGCGTGTTAGTCAGGAAATATTGGTGTGGGGTCTTGATACATAAGAATATTGTGGGGGGTGTGGTTTGGCTAGCAGTGGGAAAGGAAGGTCCCCCCCAGGAGCTCGTGCATGGGGAGGGCTCTGAGACGGAATCCTGCAGTCCTGTAAATTTTGTGAACATGGCAGCCATCCTTCAAAAAGCAAGGGGGGCTCCTGAAATTCTTTTTGAAAATAACAAAATCCTGCTCTTTCAAGACTTGGCACCAAGCACATTGGCCAAAAGGCATATCCTGAAACCTCCCACGGACACCATGAGAGTGAAGAAACTTCCGGTCAAATGGCTTTACCCCTTATGCCTTGCTACCTTTAAAGAAGGCCAGCAGATCATGATTAGATCCCTGGAAGACCTAAAGGGCGTCTAGAAGAAGATGGGAATTCCTCCTATTGAAATTCCTCTTTGGCTACCAGTCCAAACTCAAAACCAGATACATCAACTTACAAGGGCAGAGGGAAGGAGTCTCAATTCAAAGACCAAGACATCCAGAAATACTTAGACTCTTAATCATCATCTCTGATATTAGTTCCCATTGTTCCCTCATGTGGGCTATCGTGGCCAAAGTTATATTTACTTGTCAAAGATATTTAACTATTATCTAAAACTATTATGTTCTTGTTTTTTCTTTGGCTTTTCTCCCAAGTATCAGGAATGACAGAGTTGTCTCATGCTTTGTGGAAAGAACTCTCTATGAAACCAAGGACACAGAACTTCTAGTTGTCTTGGCAATCAAAGAAACTGTGAGTTGGAATATTTGCCCCAATAGGGATCTATCAGCTCAAAGAATGGGTAATATTCCCATTCAGATTTTGGGTCCACTTGGCCTCCTTCTGGCCGGGGTCCCTGGTTCCTCTGTGGGCCCTGCCTTTGCGAGGCCGCTGGGGGGGGTGGGGGGATAGAGGGAGGCTCTGACCAGATGGATACAAATGTTTTGGCAACTGTCTGGCCACCTATGCTTGTGCTGGGAGAATACTAAGGGTCTTGGTACTGACCTGATGGTTTTTCACAGCTAAAGTTGAAATTAAGATCTGTTTAAAGAATTTACCAAACACAAGGTAAATAACAAACACAAGTAATACATTTAAAAGTTAGTGTTGAAGTTTTACTAGAAAATAGAGGGACTCAACACTAGGTAACATAAAACAATTTTTTTTCTCACAACCATATTCTAAACTAAGGTCTGTTTAAGATTTTACTTTATCAACCAAGAAATTAATAACAGACACGATTTTCATAATTTTCAAAATACTATTGAAGTTTTATTATGAAAATATCAATTAAGTCTCGGTGGTCTACTCAAAGTCTATGAAGTATGTCCACCCCCTCCCCCCCCCCCCCCCCATTCACACAGGCAGGGGTTGGAGCCTTGGTCGGATCTTTTCATTAAGTGATTAAGTGCACAAGTTAAGGCGCTGAGAAGACAGTCTTCCCCAGTTAGGTCCTTCTCCTGTCCGGGTACCTTTAAACTGTTTTACTCGCCGATTTTCAAGACAAGTCTTTTATACAGGTTTTTTTTGTCAACGAGACAGGCTGTCAATTAATCTCAACATCAAAGATTGATGTAAAACACATTAAATATGTGAAATACACTTAACATGACCAATATTAAATACACATCTTTTAAAGTTAAAGGAATGAACACTCCCCAAAAGAGGAGCTGAATTTTTTCCCTACTAAAAAAACTAAAATCAGAAATAGTGTTTTTACAGAAGACTCATCTAAGACACAACCATATACGTAAACTCACTTCCTACGCCTTTAATCAATGGTTCCATAGCACATATTCTTCAGCCTCAAGAGGGGTTTCAATCGCGATTGGGAAAAATATCCCCTTTATACGTCCACTTCAAAAAATTGACCCTAGTAGCAGATGCATCTTTTTAAAGGGCACAATAGCTAATAGGGTTTCCTTTGCTACCCTTTATGAACCAAACCAAAATCAGATCCCGTGGTTAATTTGCACCCTGGAGAGATTAGCAGAATTCGCAATAGACCCCTCCAGAGACACTACATCAACTGTATAATCAATTCCCCATAAACAAATTCGCAAACTAAAATGAACTTTATCTGAACTGAACCTCCAACACGCATGGAGGATTTTACACCCTGAAGACAAAGAATACACCTTTTTCTCTCACATACACTCAACCTTTCATAGAATAGATTATCTGTAGAGATGAGCGAGCATACTCGCTAAGGACAATTGCTCGAGCGAGCATTGCCCTTAACAAGTACCTGCCCGCTAGGAAGAAAATGTTCGGGTGCCGGCAGGGGGTGGGAAGTGGCGGGGGAGAGCAGGGGGGGACGGAGGGGAGATCTCTCGCTCCCTCCCGCAACTCACCGCTCACCCGTGCCGGCACCCGAACCTTTTCTTCCGAGCGGGCAGGTACTCGCTAAGGAGAATGCTCACTCGAGCAATTGTCCTTAGCGAGTATGTTCGCTCATCTCTAATTATCTGCTAATATCTGAAAAACACATTCAATCTGTCAAAGAAGCGGACATTAGTCCTATAATGATTTCAGACCACGCACCAATATCTTTGTTATCCCCAATACATAATTTCCCTCTTAGAGAGTGGACTTGGTGCCTAAATTGCACATTAATAAGTAATGACAAACATTGCTCCACACTCTCTGGGAAATTAGAAGAATTTTTTTAAATTAATAACACCCCAGACATCTCTACCCCGATCCTCTGGGAATCGCACAAAGCATTTATTAGAGGAGAATTGATAGCCCTGGGGTCAAAGGTTAAGAAACTAATAGAAAAGGAAATAAATTCTCTGCTAGCACAGATCTCAAGCTTAAAAAATACACAAAAACTCTTAAAATAAAGACACCCTCCAAGAATTGAAGTCTTAGAGAGAAACTTAAAAATAGTCTCAACATAAAGGCTGCAAAGACTTTTTTCTCCTCCAAAAGATATATATGCATGGAGACAGGGGTTCAAAAATCATGTCAAAATTATTTAAAAAAACAAAAAGAAAAAGCCTTTGCTTCAAAATAAAAACATCAGGCAGCATAGCAACATCTACAAATGACATAGCCACTGATTTTGAAAAATTTTACAACCTCTCTACAGACACCCCAACGGAGGACCACAGCCACACTGCTACTACAACGCTAGCTTTCTTAGAAACTCTCAAACTACCTACATTATCTAACGAGGATAAATCTAACCTACTCAATCCATTCACCACTTCTGAAGTGGAAAACGTGCTTAAAGGGGTTGTCCCGCGCCGAAACTGGTTTTTTTTTATTCAATAGGCCCCCCGTTCGGCGCGAGACAAACCCGATGCATGTGTTAAAAAAAAAAAGGATAGTACTTACCCGAATCCCCGCGCTGCGGCGACTTCTTCCTTACCTTGCTAAGATGGCCGCCGGAATCTTCACCCACGGTGGACCGCAGGTCTTCTCCCATGGTGCACCGTGGGCTCTGTGCGTTCCATTGCCGATTCCAGCCTCCTGATTGGCTGGAATCGGCACACGTGACGGGGCGGAGCTACGAGGAGCAGCTCTCCGGCACGAGCGGCCCCATTCACCAGGGAGAAGACCGGACTGCGCAAGCACGTCTAATCGGGCGATTAGACGCTGAAATTAGACGGCACCATGGAGACGAGGACGCTAGCAACGGAACAGGTAAGTGAATAACTTCTGTATGGCTCATATTTAATGCACGATGTATATTACAAAGTGCATTAATATGGCCATACAGAAGTGTATACCCCCACTTGCTTTCGCGGGACAACCCCTTTAAGTCTATCCCAACGGAAAGAGCCCAAGACCAGACAGACTCCCAATCATTTACTACAAAACATTCTCCAAACTACTTCTCCCAATCTTCACAGATCTATGCAACTCACTTCTTTCAGGGGCAAGTCTCCCCAAACAATCCCTGGAGGCATTTATAACTCTAATACCAAAACATTGGAGCAACAACTGCCCTATATCCTTATTGGATGTAGATCTTAAAATTTAAGCAAAACTTATAGCCCAATGTATATTCCCTTTACTTACCAATTTTTTCCACCCAGATCAGGTGGGTTTTGTCCCACGCAGAGAAGGGAAATTCAATACATTTCATATCATAAATGCCATTCATTATGCTAAAAATACCAAAATACCATTGGAACTTCTGGGAACAGATGCCGAAAAGGCCTTTGATAGAGTGAGCTGGGACTTCATGGTAATCTCGTTAATAAAATTTGATCTTCCCAAACAATTCATAACCGCCATCCTTACTTTTTACTCAAATCCTTTAGCCAGAATCCACATAAATGGAACTCTCTCAGATTCCTTCCCTATCCCAAATGGGACCAGAGAAGGTTGCCCACTATCCCCTACCTTGTTTGTATTAGTAGTGGAGACTATTACAACAAATTAGACAAAACACCAACATACAGGGACTGAAGGCTGGAAACCTTACACATACTACAGCTGCACTCGCAGATGACCTTCTTATACTAATGACTAGAGATGAGCGAGCACCAAAATGCTCGGGTGCTCGTTACTCGAGACGAACTTTTCGCGATGCTCGAGGGTTCATTTCGAGTAACGAACCCCATTGAAGTCAATGGGCGACCCGAGCATTTTTGTATATCGCCGATGCTCGCTAAGGTTTTCATTTGTGAAAATCTGGGCAATTCAAGAAAGTAATGGGAACGACACAGCAATGGATAGGGCAGGCGAGGGGCAACATGTTGGGCTGCATCTCAAGTTCACAGGTCCCAGTATTAAGCCACAATAGCGGCAAGAGTGGGCCTCCCCCTCCCAACAACTTTTACTTCTGAAAAGCCCTCATTAGCAATGGATACCTTAGCTAAGCACCACACTACCTCCAACAAAGCACAATCACTGCCTGCATGACACTACGCTGTCACTTCTCCTGGGTTACATGCTGACCAACCACCCCCCCCCCCACGACCCAGTGTCCACAGCGCACACCAAACTGTCCCTGCCCAGCCTTCAGCTGCCCTCATGCCACGCTACCCTCATGTCTATTTATAAGTGCGTCTGCCATGAGGAGGAACCGCAGGCACACACTGCAGAGGGTTGGCATGGCTAGGCAGCGACCCTCTTTAAAAGGGGCGGGGCGATAGCCCACAATGCTGTACAGAAGCAATGAGAAATCCAATCCTGTGCCACCTCCATCTGGAGCTGCACACGTGGGCATAGCAATGGGGAACCTATGTACCACACACTATTCATTCTGTCAAGGTGTCTGCATGCCCCAGTCAGACCGCGTTTTTTTATAAATTTATTTACATAAATAAATCCCATTGCATTGCCCATCACAGCTGAGGTAATAATGTCATGTTTAATGCAGGTGGGCTTCGGCCCACACTGCATGCCCCAGTCAGACTGGGGTTCTTTAGAAGTGGACACATGTAGTTACAACTCCCTGTGGACCCACAGCATGGGTGGGTGCCAGGAAGCCACCGGCGGTACATAAAAATATCCCATTGCATTGTCCATCACAGCAGAGGTAATAATTAGAGATGAGCGAACACCAAAATGTTCGGGTGTTCGTTATTCGAAACGAACTTCCCGCGATGTTCGAGGGTTCGTTTCGAATAACGAACCCTATTGAAGTCAATGGGCGACCAGAGCATTTTTGTATTTCGCCGATGCTCGCTAAGGTTTTCATGTGTGAAAATCTGGGCAATTCAAGAAAGTGATGGGAATAACACAGAAACGGATAGGGCAGGCGAGGGGCTACATGTTGGGCTGCATCTCAAGTTCACAGGTCCTACTATTAAGCCACAATACCGGCAAGAGTGGGCCCGCCCCCCCCCCCCTCCCAACAACTTTTACTTCTGAAAAGCCCTCATTAGCATGGCATACCTTTGCTAAGCACCACACTAGCTACAACAAAGCACAATCACTGCCTGGATGACACTCCGCTGCCACTTCTCCTGGGTTACATGCTGCCCAACCGCCCCCCCTCCCCCCCACAGCGCACACCAAAGTGTCCCTGCGCAGCCTTCAGCTGCCCTCATGCCACGCCACACTCATGTCTATTTAGAAGTGCGTCTGCCATGAGAAGGAACCGCAGGCACACACTGCAGAGGGTTGGCACGGCTAGGCAGCGACCCTCTTTAAAAGGGGCGGGGCGATAGCCCACAATGCTGTACAGAAGCAATGAGAAATAGAATCCTGTGCCACCGCCATCAGGAGCTGCACACGTGGGCATAGCAATGGGGAACCTATGTGCCACACACTATTCATTCTGTCAAGGTGTCTGCATGCCCCAGTCAGACTGGTAATATGTACCTTAACAGTAACCGCGTTGGTGGTAATGCGGTGGTGACTGCGGACCTAGTAGCACGGTTGTATTTTGTTGGTTTTCGGAATGCGGCCAGGATTAAGTGGGCCGTGGCGGGGGGATGGTGTGGGGGCTCTCTTGTTGTGTCGGTAAAGGTGAAATTCTTGGACTGCCACCAGACGAACCAATGCAAAGGCATTTGCCAAGAATGTTTTCCCTGTTGGAAGAGGAGGGGGATGTTTTTGAGGCACTACGTGTCCTCTCCACGTGTCCGTGGTTATATGCACCTTAACAGTAACCGCGTTGGTGGGAAATGGTCTCGCCGCCATCATGTCTTTGGGAAGCCTCTGTTTCCACACCCCAGAGACATACCATTAGCAGCGGTATAGGCAGAGCCCAGAATTCGTAACATTTCAGCCGTAGCATTAGGACAGGCCCCACTAACATATCAGTAGCAGCATTATAGGAGGAGCGCAGTCTTCGTTCCATGTCAGCAATAGTAGCACTCAAGACAGGCCCCAGTAACAATTCCGAAGCAGCAGTATAGCGGGAGCGCAGTCTTCATTCCATGTCAGCAATAGTAGCACTCAAGACAGGCCCCAGTAACAATTCTGAAGCAGCAGTATAGTGGGAGCGCAGTCTTAGTTCCATTTCAGTAGCCTTAGTATAGCCAAGGCCCAAATTACATTTATGTAGCTAAAGTGTAGGCCAACCCCACACACCTTTCTGTACCATGAGTGCAGGCGAAGAACCTACAAATTGCTATGATTACACTGTAGGTGAGGGCCCCAAAAAATTGGTGTACCAACAGTACTAATGTACCTCAGTAAAAATTGGCCATGCCCAACCAAGATGGCAGGTGAATCGCTTTGGTTAATGTGGCTTAAGTGGTAACTAGGCCTGGAGGCAGCCCAGTGTAACGAAAAATTGGTTCAAGTTAAAGTTCCAACGCTTTTAAGCGTATTGAAACTTATAAAAATTGTTCAGAAAAATTATTTGAGTGAGCCTTGTGGCCCTAAGAAAAATTGCCCGTTCAGCGTGATTACGTGAGGTTTCAGGAGGAGGAGCAGGAGGAGGAGGAGGAATATTAGACACAGATTGATGAAGCAGAAATGTCCCCGTTTTGGATGGTGAGAGAGAACGTAGCTTCCATCCGCGGGTGCAGCCTACGTATTGCTTACGTATCGCTGCTGTCCGCTGGTGGAGAACAGAAGTCTGGGGAAATCCAGGCTTTGTTCATCTTGATGAGTGTTAGCCTGTCGGCACTGTCGGTTGACAGGCGGGTACGCTTATCTGTGATGATTCCCCCAGCCGCACTAAACACCCTGTCCGACAAGACGCTAGCCGCAGGACAAGCAAGCATCTCCAGGGCATACAGCGCTAGTTCAGGCCACGTGTCCAGCTTCGACACCCAGTAGTTGTAGGGGGCAGAGGCGTCACCGAGGATGGTCGTGCGATCGGCTACGTACTCCCTCACCATCCTTTTACAGTGCTCCCGCCGACTCAGCCTTGACTGGGGAGCGGTGACACAGTCTTGGTGGGGAGCCATAAAGCTGGCCAGGCCCTTAAAGACTGTTGCACTGCCTGGGATGTACATGCTGCTCGATCTCCGCACCTCCCCTGCTACCTTGCCCTCGGTACTGCGCCTTCTGCCAGTAGCGCTGTCGGCTGGGAATTTTACCATCAGCTTGTCCACAAGGGTCCTGTGGTATAGCAACACTCTCGAACCCCTTTCCTCTTCGGGAAAGAGTGGGCAGGTTCTCCTTATAGCGTGGGTCGAGCAGTGTGTACACCCAGTAATCCGTTGTGGCCAGAATGCGTGCAACGCGAGGGTCACGAGAAAGGCATCCTAACATGAAGTCAGCCATGTGTGCCAGGGTACCAGTACGCAACACATGGCTGTCCTCACTAGGAAGATCACTTTCAGGATCCTCCTCCTCCTCCTGCTCCTCAGGCCATACACGCTGAAAGGATGACAGGCAATCAGCCGGTGTACCGTCAGCAGCGGGCCAAGCTGTCTCTTCCCCCTCCTCCTCATCCTCCTCATGCTCCTCCTCCTCCTCCTGTACGCGCTGAGAAATAGACAGGAGGGTGCCCTGACTATCCAGCGGCATACTGTCTTCCCCCGCCCCCGTTTCCGAGCGCAAAGCAGCTGCTTTTATGGTTTGCAGGGAATTTCTCAAGATGCATAGCAGAGGAATGGTGACGCTAATGATTGTAGCATCGCCGCTCACCACCTGGCTAGACTCCTCAATATTACCAAGGACATGGCAGATGTCTGCCAACCAGGCCCACTCTTCTGAAAGGAATTGAGGATTGCCCATGTTGGAGTTGGTATTCGACTATAGCTCTACGTTGTTCATAGAGCCTGGCCAACATGTGGAGCGTAGAGTTCCACCGTGTGGGCACGTCGCACAGCAGTCGGTGCACTGGCAGCTTAAAGTGATGTTGCAGGGTGCGCAGGGTGGCAGCGTCCGTGTGGGACTTGCGGAAATGTGCGCAGAGCCGGCGCGCCTTTACGAGCAGGTCTGACAAGCGTGGGTAGCTTTTCAGAAAGCGCTGAACCACCAAATTGCACCAACCATGGCACGTGCGTGAGGCTGCCGAGCTGCAGAGCCGCCACCAGGTTACGGCCGTTGTCACACACGACCATGCCCGGTTGGAGGCTCAGCGGCGCAAGCCAGCGGTCGGTCTGCTGTGTCAGACCCTGCAGCAGTTCGTGGGCCGTGTGCCTCTTCTCTCCTAAGCTGAGTAGTTTCAGCATGGCCTGCTGACGCTTGCCCACCGCTGTGCTGCCACACCGCGCGACACCGACTGCTGGCGACATGCTGCTGCTAACACATCTTGATTGCGAGACAGAGGAGGAGGAGGAGGGTGCTTTAGTGGAGGAAGCATACACCTCCGCAGATACCACCACCGAGCTGGGGCCCGCAATTCTGGGGGTGGGTAGGACGTGAGCGGTCCCAGGCTCTGACTCTGTCCCAGCCTCCACTAAATTCACCCAATGTGCCGTCAGGGAGATGTAGTGGCCCTGCCCGCCTGTGCTTGTCCACGTGTCCGTTCTTAAGTGGACCGTGGCAGTAACCGCGTTGGTGAGTGTGCGTACAATGTTGCGGGAGACGTGGTCGTGCAGGGCTGGGACGGCACATCGGGAAAAGTAGTGGCGACTGGGAACTGAGTAGCGCGGGCCGCCGCCTCCATGATACTTTTGAAGGACTCCGTTTCCACAACCCTATACGGCAGCATCTCAAGGCTGATGAATTTTGCTATGCGGACGGTTAACGTTTGAGCGCGCGGGTGCGTGGCGGCGTACTTGCGCTTGCCCTCCAACAGTTGCGCAAGCGACGGCTGGATGGTGCGCTGAACTACACTGCTGGATGGGGCCGAGGACAGCGGAGATGAGGGTGTGGGTGCAGGCCATGAGGCGGTAGTGCCTGTGTCCTGAGAGGGGGGTTGCAACTGAGATCAGTGGCAGGTTGGGGCACAGGGGGAGAGGCAGGGGTGCAAACCGGAGGCGCTGAACGGCCTTCGTCCCACCTTGTGGGGTGCTTGGCCATCATATGTCTGCGCATGGTGGTGGTGGTGAAGCTGTTGGTGTTGGCTCCCCGGCTGAGCTTTGCGCGACAAAGGTTGCACACCACTGTTCGTCGGTCGTCAGGCGTCTCTGTGAAAAACTGCCAGACCTTAGAGCACCTCGGCCTCTGCAGGGTGGCATGGCGCGAGGGGGCTCTTTGGGAAACAGTTGGTGGATTATTCGGTCTGGCCCTGCCTCTACCCCTGGCCACCGCATTGCCTCTTGCAACCTGCCCTGCTGATGCCCTTGACTCCCCCTCTGAAGACCTGTCCTCCTGAGTAAGCGTTGCACACCAGGTGGGGTCAGTCACCTCATCGTCCTGCTGCTCTTCCTCCGAATCCTCTGTGCGCTGCTCCCTCGGACTTACTGCCCTTACTACTACCTCACTGCAAGACAACTGTGTCTGATCGTCATCGTCCTCCTCACCCACAGAAAGTTGTTGAGACAGTTGGCGGAAGTCCCCAGCCTCTTCCCCCGGACCCCGGGAACTTTCGAATGGTTGGGCATCAGTGACGATAAACTCCTCTGGTGGGAGAGGAACCGCTG
Source organism: Eleutherodactylus coqui (assembly GCF_035609145.1). Lineage (NCBI taxonomy): Eukaryota > Metazoa > Chordata > Amphibia > Anura > Eleutherodactylidae > Eleutherodactylus > Eleutherodactylus coqui. The sequence goes on along the minus strand of NC_089839.1, from coordinate 251,075,637 downwards.
CTGCCCAATCTAAGCAGGGGCCCGAGAACAGTTCCTGAGAGTGTTCCCGCTCCTGAGCAGGTGTCATTGTAGTGGAGTGAGGAGGCTGGGAGGAAGGAGGAGCAGCAGACAGAGGATTCGGATTTGCAGCAGTGGACGGCGCAGAACTGCGTGTTGACGATAGGTTGCTTGAAGCACTTTCTGCCATCCAGGACAGGACCTGCTCACACTGCTCATTTTCTAATAACCGTCTCCCGCGTGGACCCATTAATTGGGCGATGAATGTGGGGACGCCAGAAACGTGCCTCTCTCCTAATCGCGCAGCAGTCGGCTGCGACACACCTGGATCAGGAGCTCGGCCTGTGCCCACACCCTGACTTGGCCCTCCGCGTCCTCGGCCGCGTCCACGTCCTCTAGGCCTACCCCTACCCCTCAGCATGCTGTATTACCAGTGATTTGATTTCACAGGCAGGAAATAAATTGGCGCAAGACTGCAGCCAAGTATAATTTTTTCCCTTTTTTGAAAACGAAAGGCCCCACTGCCTCTAGTGAATGAATAATCTAAGTTTAATAACTGTGCTGTGGCCCTGCTAGTGTGGCACAGAACGTGAGGGTAGCAGAGTTATTAACTCTGGCAGAGCAGGTATTTTTTTTCCCAATTAAGGAAAGCAAATGGCGAAGCCAGGAGTAAAACGTAGCTGGGTGCATCTGATTGTTAAACGTTGCACACGCAGCCGACACGTGTCCACCGCCCTTAGGACGGACAGAGGCAGGACAAATACAATTATTTTCAGTTTTTTTCCACCAAAAGGCAACACTGCGTATATTCAATGAACATGAGAAGTTTAATAACTGTGCTGTGGCCCTGCTAATGTGGCACAGAACGTGAGGGTAGCAGAGTTATTAACTCAGGCAGAGCAGGTATTTTTTTTCCCAATTAAGGAAAGCAAATGGCGAAGCCAGGAGTAAAACGTAGCTGGGTGCATCTGATTGTTAAACGTTGCACACGCAGCCGACACGTGTCCACCGCCCTTAGGATGGACAGAGGCAGGACAAATACAATTATTTTCAGTTTTTTTCCACCAAAAGGCAGCACTGCGTATATTCAATGAATAATAACTGTGTTGTGGCCCTGCCTACACAATTCTTTCCCTGCAGTATCAATGGAGGGTGCAATGCTCTGCAGAGGCGATTTTGAGAAGAAAAAAAAAATGCAGCACAGCTAACAGCAGCCAGCACAGTACTGCACACGGTTAAATATGGCCCTAGAAAGGATCGTTGAGGTTCTTGAAGGCTACACTCACTCCTAACACTCTCCCTGCCTATGCACCACTTCTGTCCCTAATGCCGGGTGCAACGCTCTGCAGAGGCGATTTTGAGAAAAAAAATAATTGCCACTGCTAACAGCAGCCAACACACAGCTATCAATGGCCCTAATAAGGACCTTTTGGGGGTCTTGAAGCCTACACTAACTACCAATTCTTTCCCTACAGCAGCTCCGGTACAAACAGCACTGTCCCTCATCTAACTCACACGGCATCTGAGGCGAGCCGCGGGAGGGGCCGACTTTTATATTCGGCGGACACCTGATCACCCCAGCCACTCACAGCAGGGGGGTGGTATAGGGCTTGAACGTCACAGGGGGAAGTTGTAATGCCTTCCCTGTCTTTCAATTGGCCAGAAAAGCGCGCTAACGTCTCAGGGAAGGAAGTGAAAGTAACCCGAACACCGCATGGTGTTCGTTACGAATAACGAACATCCCGAACACCCTAATATTCGCACGAATATCAAGCTCGGACGAACACGTTCGCTCATCTCTAGTAATAATGTCATGTTTAATGCAGGTGGGCTTCGGCCCACACTGCATGCCCCAGTCAGACTGGGGTTCTTTAGAAGTGGACACAGATGCATTTACAACTCCCTGTGGACCCACAGCATGGGTGGGTGCCAGGAAGCCACCGGCGGTACATAAATACATCCCATTGCAGTGCCCAACACAGCTGATGTAACGTCAGCTGTAATGCAGGTGGGCTAAAAATTAATTTGATTACACTGTAGGCGAGGGCCCCCAAAAATTGGTGTATCAACAGTACTAATGTACCTCTGAAAAATTGCCCATGCCCAACCAAGAGGGCAGGTGAAACCCATTAATCGCTTTGGTTAATGTGGCTTAATTGGTAACTAGGCCAGGAGGCAGCCCAGTTAAAATAAAAATTGGTTGAGGTGAAAGTTTCAACGCTTTAATGAGCATTGAAACGTCTAAAAATTGTTTAGAAAAATTATATGACTGAGCCTTGTGGGCCTAAGAAAAATTGCCCGTTCGGCGTGATTATGTGAGGTTTCAGGAGGAGGAGCAGGAGGAGGAGGAGGAGGAATATTATACACAGATTGATGAAGCGAAAAGGTCCCCGTTTTTGATGGGATACAGAACGATGCTTCCATCCGCGGGTGCAGCCTACGTATTGCTTAGGTATCGCTGCTGTCCGCTGGTGGAGAAGAGAAGTCTGGGGAAATCCAGGCTTTGTTCATCTTGATGAGTGTTAGCCTGTCGGCACTGTCGGTTGACAGGCGGGTACGCTTATCTGTGATGATTCCCCCAGCCGCACTAAACATCCTCTCTGACAAGACGCTAGCCGCAGGACAAGCAAGCACCTCCAGGGCATACAGCGTGAGTTCAGGCCATGTGTCCAGCTTCGACACCCAGTAGTTGTAGGGGGCAGAGGCGTCACGGAGGACGGTCGTGCGATCGGCTACGTACTCCCTCACCATCCTTTTACAGTGCTCCCGCCAACTCAGCCGTGACTGGGGAGCGGTGACAGTCTTGCTGGGGAGCCATAAAGCAGTCAAGGGCCTTAAAGAGTATTGCACTGCCTGTGCTGTACATGCTGCCTGATCTCCGCGCCTCCCCTGCTACCTGGCCCTCGGAACTGCGCCTTCGGCCACTAGCGCTGTCGTATGGGAATTTTACCATCAGTTTGTCCGCCAGGGTCCTGTGGTATAGCAACACTCTCTAACCCCTTTCCTCTTCGGGTATGAGAGTGGAAAGGTTCTCCTTATACCGTGGGTCGAGCAGTGTGTACACCCATATAATCCGTAGTGGCCAGAATGCATGTAACGCGAGGGTCACGAGAAAGGCATCCTAACATGAAGTCAGCCATGTGTGCCAGGGTACCTGTACGCAACACATGACTGTCCTCACTAGGAAGATCACTTTCAGGATCCTCCTCCTCCTCCTCCTCCTCCTCAGGCCATACACGCTGAAAGGATGACAGGCCAGCAGCATGTGTACCCTCACCAGTGGGCCAAGCTGTCTCTTCCCCCTCCTCTTCATCTTCCTCCTCCTCCTCCTCCTCCTCCTCCTCCTCCTCACCGCGCTGAGATAGACAGTAGGGTGCTCTGACTATCCAGCGACATACTGTCTTCCCCCGGCACTGTTTCCGAGCGCAAAGCGTCTGCCTTTATGCTATGCAAGGAACTTCTCAAGAGGCATAGCAGAGGAATGGTGACGCTAATGATTGCAGCATCGCCGCTCACCACCTGGGTAGACTCCTCAAACTTTCCAAGGACCTGGCAGATGTCTGCCAACCAGGCCCACTCTTCTGAAAATAATTGAGGAGGCTGACTCCCACTGCGCCGCCCATGTTGGAGTTGGTATTCCACTATAGCTCTACGCTGCTCATAGAGCCTGGCCAACATGTGGAGCGTAGAGTTCTACCATGTGGGCACGTCGCACAGCAGTCGGTGTACTGGCAGATGAAACCGATGTTGCAGGGTGGGTAGCTTTTCAGAAAGCGCTGAACCACCAAATTAAAGACGTGGGCCAGGCATGGCACGTGCGTGAGGCTGCCGAGCTGCAGAGCCGCCACCAGGTTACGGCCGTTGTCACACACGACCATGCCCGGTTGGAGGCTCAGCGGCGCAAGCCAGCGATCGGTCTGCTCTGTCAGACCCTGCAGCAGTTCGTGGGCCGTGTGCCTCTTCTCTCCTAAGCTGAGTAGTTTCAGCACGGCCTGCTGACGCTTGCCCACCGCTGTGCTGCCACGCCACGCGACACCGACTGCTGGCGATGTGCTGCTGACACATCTTGATTGCGAGACAGAGGTTGCGTTGGAGGAGGAGGAGGAGGGTGCTTTAGTGGAGGAAGCATACACCGCCGCAGATACTACCACCGAGCTGTGGCCCGCAATTCTGGCGGTGGGTAGGACGTGAGCGGTCCCAGGCTCTGACTCTGTCCCAGCCTCCACTAAATTCACCCAATGTGCCGTCAGGGAGATATAGTGGCCCTGCTCGCCTGTGCTTGTCCACGTGTCCGTTGTTAAGTGGACCTTGGCAGTAACCGCGTTGGTGAGGGCGCGTACAATGTTGCGGGAGACGTGGTCGTGCAGGGCTGGGACGGCACATCGGGAAAAATAGTGGCGACTGGGAACTGAGTAGCGCGGGGCTGCCGCCGCCATCATACTTTTGAAGGACTCCATTTCCATAACCCTATACGGCAGCATCTCCAGGCTGATAAATTTGGCTACGTGCACGTTTAACGCTTGAGCGTGCGGGTGCGTAGCGGCGTACTTGCGCTCAAACACTTGCGCTAGCGACGGCTGGACTGTGCGCTGAGAGACATTGGTGGATGGGGCCGAGGACAGCGGAGGTGAGGGTGTGGGTTCAGGCCAGGAGACGGTAGTGCCTGTGTCCTCAGAGCGGGGTTGGATCTCTGTGGCAGGTTGGGGCACAGGGGAAGAGGCAGCGGTGCAAACTGGAGGCGGTGAACGGCCTTCGTCCCACCTTGTGGGGTGCTTGGCCATCATATGTCTGCGCATGCTGGTGGTGGTGGCTCCCAAGCTGATCTTGGCGCGACAAAGGTTGCACACCACTGTTCGTTGGTCGTCTGCACTCTCAGTGAAAAACTGCCAGACCTTTAAGCACCTCGGCCACTGCAGGGTGGCATGGCGTGAGGGGGCGCTTTGGGAAACAGTTGGTGGATTATTCGGTCTGGCCCTGCCTCTACCCCTGGCCACCGCACTGCCTCTTGCAACCTGCCCTGCTGCTGCCCTTGCCTCCCCCTCTGAAGACCTGTCCTCAGTAGGCGTAGCAAACCAGGTGGGGTCAGTCACCTCATTGTCCTGCTGCTCTTCCTCCGAATCCTCGGTGCGCTCCTCCCTCGGACTTAATGCCCTTACTACTACCTCGCTGATAGACAACTGTGTCTCATCGTCATCGGCCTCCTCACCCACTAAAAGGTCTTGAGACAGTTGCCGGAAGTCCCCAGCCTCGTCCCCCGGACCCCGGGAACTTTGCAATGGTTGGGCATCAGTCACGATAAACTCCTCTGGTGGGAGAGGAACCACTGCTGCCCAATCTGAGCAGGGGCCCGAGAACAGTTCCTGGGAGTCTGCCCGCTCCTCAGAATGTCTCATTTTCATGGAGTGAGGAGGCTGGGAGGAAGGAGGAGCAGCAGCCAGAGGATTCTGAGTTGCAGCAGTGGACGGCGCAGAACTGTGGGTGGACGATAGGTTGCTGGAAGCACTTTCTGCGATCTACGACAGGACCTGCTCACACTGCTCATTTTCTAATAAAGGTCTACCGCGTGGACCCATTAAATGTGCGATGAATGTTGGGATGCCTGAAACGTGCCTCTCTCCTAATCCCGCAGCAGTCGGCTGCGATACACCTGGATCAGGAGTTCAGCCTGTGCCCACACCCGGACTAGGGCCTCCGCGTCCTCGGCCGCGCCCACGTCCTCTAGGCCTACCCCTACCCCTCAGCATGCTGTATTACCAGTAATGCAGAAACACAACGCGGTAATTAAATGTGCCGCTTATTGGCCTGTGGTTGGAGGCTGAGTTCGCTTACGGAACGCCAGGAAATAATTTGGTGCAAACCTGCTGTAACACTTAGCTGGCTGCGTATGATTTTGTAGAACTACTACACCCAGCATACATGGACCCAGAACACTGAGCACAGTGACAGGCAGGCCAAATAGATTTTTTGCCCAATATTTTTTAGAAAAGGCCCACTGCGTATATTCAATCAATAATATATGTCTTCTGTCCCTGCCTCCACACTTCTGTCCCTGGAGTATTACTGCAGGGCGCAATGCTCTGCACGGCCGATATACTCCAAAAAAAAAAGTGCAACACGGCAAAAAGCAGCCTCCACACTACTGCACACGGTTAGATGTGGCCCTAAGAAGGACCGTTGGGGTTCTTGAAGCCTACACTAACTCCTAACACTCTCCCTATAGCAGCTCCAACACGATAGCACTGTCCCTCAGCTATGTTACAATGCATCTGAGGCGAGCCGCGGGAGGGGCCGATTTTTATACTCGGGTAACACCTGATCTCGCCAGCCACTCACTGCAGGGGGGTGGTATAGGGCTTGAACGTCGCAGGGGGAAGTTGTAATGCCTTCCCTGTCTTTCAATTGGCCAGAAAAGCGCGCTAACGTCTCAGAGATGAAAGTGAAAGTAACCCGAACATCGCGTGGTGTTTGTTACGAGTAACGAGCATCTCGAACACGCTAATACTCGAATGAGTATCAATCTCGGACGAGTACGTTCGCTCATCTCTACTAATGACCAACCCCAAAACAGCATTTGCAGAAATCTTAGAGATCTTTGACCAATTTGGAAAATTTTAAATTTTCAAGTTAATTTTGAAAAATCAGAAGCCTTAAACATCTCCACATCAGCTAACATAGAAGCAACTATACAAAGACAATACCCCTTCAAATACCCCTCATCTAACATTAAATATTTAGGTACTTTTTTAACCTCTGAACCCTCTCAACTCTTTAACCCCTTAATGACGCGGACCGTTTTTTCCCCCATATTTGTTTTTTCCTCCCCCCTTTAAAAAAATCGTAACTCCTTCATTTATCTATCAATGTCACTGTATGAGGGCTTGTTTTTTGCGGGACGAGTTGTAATTTTCAATGGTGCTATTTAATGTCCATATAATGTACTGAAAAACTTTTTAAAAAGTTCTAAAAGTGGAGTAAAATGAAAAATAAAGCGACATTCCGCCATCTTTCAGTGCGTCTTGTTTCTACGGCGCACAATCTGCAACAAAAATGACATGATAACTTTATTCTATGGGTCAGTACGATTGCTACAATACTAAACTTGTATAGGTTTTTTCTACTGTACTAATCTTCTTTTTTTTTTTTTTTTTTTTCTTCAAAGACATTTAATTTTTTTCAATTATTTTCTGCCACTATCTTCTGCGCGCAATAACTTTTTTATTTTTCTGGCGTCGTGGTTGAGCAAGGGCTTTTGCGGGATGTCCTGTAGTTTCCATTAGTACCAATTCGGAATACATAAGACTTTTTGATCGCTTTTTATTGCGTTTTTTTCTGGGAGACAGGGTAACGGAAAGTGCATTTTTGGCGTTCTTTTTTTTTTTGGACTACGTTCAGCGTGCAGGGTAAATAATGCACTACTTTGGTAGATCAGACTTTTACGGATGCGGCGATACCAAATATGTATTTTTCTTTTTGATTTTATTATAGATATGGCAAAAGTGGGGTGATTTTAACTTTTATTACTTTCTTTTTTTTACAATTAATAAAACGTTATTCATCTTTTTTTACTTTTCTTTTAAGTCCCCCTGGGGGAGTACAGCATCCGATGCTTTGATCGCTCCTGCAGTATGACGTCATACTGCATTCTGACAGGCAGCCTATCAAGCCACCCCCCTCAAGACAGCCCGGGGGTCTTTCAGAAGGCCCCCGGCAGCCATGACACCTGCACGGCTCCCCCGATCTCACCGCGGGAGGGATGTTCGGGGGATTTAAATGGATTTGGTCTGCCACACTTTTTTTTTACTACAAAGCAATACACATAGATAAATGAATCTCCTTAGTTGATCACAGACTGGATTCACCCTCAATTAGCATAGAAAGAGCATGGTCAAACCAGGAAGGACTATCTTTTTTGGTCCAATGATCTTTCTTTGTACAGAACTTAAACACTCAGCCCTATTACAATGGGCACAATTAACATTATGTGCTACCTTAGGACAGAAAATGGCAAGCGCTGGACTACATGACAATTTACGATATTATTAGAGATGAGCGAACGTACTCGGATAAGCACTACTCGTCCGAGTAATGTGCTTTATCCGAGTACCGCTGTACTCGGGGCTAAAGATTCGGGGAGCGCCGGGAGGAACGGAGGGGAGATCTTTCTCTCCCTCTCTCCCGCCCGCTCTCCCCTGCTCCCCGCCGCAACTCACCTGTCAGCAGCGGCGCTCCCCGAATCTTTAGCCCCGAGTACAGCGGTACTCGGATAAAGCACATTACTCGGACGAGTAGTGCTTATCCGAGTACGTTCGCTCATCTCTAGATATTATCAAAGGGGCTAAAATTATAAACCTGGATCATATTACCACATTCATAACAAGTAGCCCTTTAGACATTTTAAAAATACTAAGCATATTTAGCCCCCCCAAAAAATCCACAGATGGAGTTTTGTGACAGACCAAGAGACTCATTTTGGTTTGAAACATATTTATCTCTACCTGAACGACCTTGAAGGCTCATGACACACCTTTATAAGGGTTCATTACTGAGTATTTCACCCAAAAAACATGGTTTTCTAGAGTCTGGGAAAAGGAACTAGGTGTCACTTTAAATAAAGAAGACACCAGGAGACTCCTAAACAATTCACATGTATTCTCAGCCTGTCCGAATACAGGAGAACTCGCACAAAATCATCACTCGTTGGCACAAAACTCTTGATACATTATTCAAAACTAACCTATTACACACAGACACGTGCTGAAGGTGTGACTCACACAAGGGAAACCTTTAATGGCATTGCCCAATAATTAAACCTTTTTGGCCACAGATTGTGAAACACATAAACAAAATATGCGAAACCTCACTTGTTCTCTCACCTGAGGAGGTGCTACTGTGGATGCCCTCTAAACAGTTAAATTCCTCAAAAAAACACTAACCTACTATTATGATTTCCGCAACAAAACTACTCATACCGCTTTTCTGGAAAAATAAAACAATACCTACATTGTCCCACTGGAGGGATAAGGTGTCTCAGATATACCGTTTGGAGGAGATTGATGCATGGGAATCTAGTTCGAGATCTACATTTTTTTCAACTTAGACACCATGGGTACTATATCTAGAAAAACAATCCTCATAATATATCTAACACACTTAGGCCTCGGTCAGACGGGCGTTTTTTCATGCGATTTGCGCATGCGCATGCGATCTGCGCATATATAGAACCATTGCTTCACAATGGGATCGGACACATGGCCGCTTTTTATGCGGTTGTCTGATAAATTATAGGACACGAGGAATCGCAGATCGCTCCTATCTGGGTTTTGCGATTCCTTGTGTTCTATATATGCACTCAATGGGACCGGCGGCAGCAGCGCCGACCCCATTGAGAACATATACTACAAAGATCATTCTCCTCTGCCACAGCTGTAACAGCTGTTCGCCCATTGAATTCAATGCAGCCAGCAATACAGCCAGCTCCATTAAAAGCAATGGGCTGCCGGCAAGCGCAGGATGAATTTTCGGGAAGGGCTTAAAAATATAAGCCCTTCCCTGAAAATCATCCTAAAATGTGTAAAAATAAAAAAATATATATATACTCACCTTGTCCCTGCGGCCGGCCGGCCGTTCTCCTGAACTGCTCTGTGTAGTATTCAGCAGGCGGGGATTTAAAATCCCCGCCTGCTGAATGGGCTGCCTCTGATTGGTGAGGGCTGTGACCAATCAGAGGCAGCTCTCACTCACCCATTCATGAATTCATGAATGGGTGAGTGAGTGCTGCCTCTGATTGGCTGAGCGCAGGGACCAATCAGGGGCAGCTCTCAGCTGTCATTCAATAGCTGAGAGCTGCCCCTGATTGGTCCCTGCGCTCAGCCAATCAGAGGCAATCAGAGGCAGCTCTCAGCTATTGAATGACAGCTGAGAGCTGCCCCTGATTGGTCCCTGCGCTCAGCCAATCAGAGGCAGCACTCACTCGCCCATTCATGAATTCATGTATGGGTGAGTGAGAGCTGCCTCTGATTGGTGAGGGCTGTGACCAATCAGAGGCAGCCCATTCAGCAGGCGGGGATTTTAAAGCAGTTCAGGAAAACGGCTGGCCGGCCGCGGCTGAGCTCCGGCTGCAGGGACAAGGTGAGTGTGTATGTGTGTGTATATATGTATATATATATATATATATATATATATATATATATATATATATATATATATATATATATATATATATATATATTTTATTTTTACACATTTTAGGATGATTTTCAGGGAAGGACTTATATTTTTAAGCCCTTCCCGAAAATTCATCCCGCGCTCGCCGGCAGCCCATTGCTTTCAATAGAGCCGGCTGTATTGCCGGCTCCATTGAATTTCAATGGGTTGGACAGCGCTCCTTTGATCGGGCCCGTTTCGCCGAAAACGCTGCTAGCTGCAGATTTTTCTGCGAATCGTTGGCCCCGGTCACGCGATTTGTGGATGCGCATCCGACTTGCGATCCGCAAATCGCGGCAAAAAACGGTCGTCTGACCGAGGCCTTACACAAAACTGGCATTTTAAGATTCATACACTATAAACGTTCATATGACGACCTTGTTGACATGTTCTTTCTTTTTTCCTTTGTTTTGTTCTATTTGTTCACACTTGATATTTGCGAGAATGTTTTGGAGCCACGATACTGCGCCTTGGTTATCCTAGTGCTTGATAGCAAGGAGTTATATACACCTATAAAGTAGGTAGTGGATTAGTTAGATGCTCCTTTTATTTGATTCTTAAGTTGGATTCGTATACATTTTGTAAACAAGAATTATTCCAGAGTCTGATTCTTATAAGCAGAAAGATAGACTAGAAGTACATTAGACCTATTTATGTTATGCACAAATGATTAGATTATTTTGTTTTTTATTAAGGGCTAACAAAATAAGTTACCTAAACTCACAGGCTTGGTATTAGTTTTTAGCTAAATAGAAACCATAGCTGCTTTTTCCTTTGCAGAATATAAGTAAATTTTGTATAGGACCTGCGAGTCCAAACTCTTGCTAAACTGATTTGTTTTATGTAATTTTGCTCCAATCCATTCTAATTGTCCTCTAGAGATCTTTTAATAAAAAGAGATTGTTTAAAATAAAAAAGAATACTATGCAGGTGTCAATAAGCATTAGTGACAGTATAAAATGTTTAGTAAATATAGGTGTACATGTTACTGGTAAGAAGAAATTATATCATCATATACAGTACTAGCTGATATACCCGGCTTCGCCCGAGTTATTTTGGTACTGGTGTTTATCTGGTGTTCACACGGAAAATCTTATGAAGTCGTGGTTACTTTAGAGATACCGAGGAAAAACATATGTTCACCATTTTGCATAGTTCTCTGCGTTACCCAGGAAACACCACGGGGAGGTAACCATGTGACGTTTCCTTTATATAAAATGACATCAGGAAGAGAGAGAATTTGATTACGTACATAAAATTTGGACACTAATTCTTTTGCGCTTAGAATTGAATAGTCGAGTTGGGACCCATTAGCTTTTCCTATTTATGACATAATCAATGCTCCTGCCAAATTTCATGTTTCCATCACATTGGGAAGTGAGAGATTTAGATTATGTACGTAAAATTTGGACGCTAATTCTTTTGCGCATAGAATTGAATAATCGAGTTGCGACCCATTAACTTTTCCTATTTATGACATAATCAATGCTCCTGCCAAATTTTAAGTTTCTATGACATTGGAAAGTGACAGATTTAGATTACGTACGTAAAATCTCGACGCCAATTCTTTTGCGCTAGAATTGAATAATCGAGTTGGGACCCAATTACTTTTCCTATTTTGGAGATAATCGATGCGTGTGCCAAATTTCATGTTTCTACGACATCGGGAAGTTGGAGAACTTTTGGCCAGTCAGTGAGTGAGTGAGTCAGTGAGGGCTTTCGTCTTATATATATATGAGATACACTCACAACAACAACATACACCCCATAATAGTTATGGATGCTGTGATAATGTATCAGATTTTGTACCTACAGTCGTTAGGCCGTCAGCCATTTTGTTCTGTGTACCTTGCCTTATATTCAGCAATCCATTTGCTATCCACTAGATAATCCCTGAATAGGTGGAAAGGAGCGACAGATTTAGCAGCTTTTTCCCCAGCCTGTCAATATGCGCATATAGGAAAAGCCCTGTCTCACCTGCCTGGACAAGAGCTGTGCTGTGATGTAAATAATCCCCCATTCTCTCTCTCCCACCTGTATGTGATGGGTGGTATTAGCATGAGGATGCTGACCCTGCAGGTGTTAAAGGGGTTGTCCCGCGCCGAAACGGCTTTTTTTTTTTTCAATAGGCCCCCCGTTCGGCGCGAGACAAACACAAGGGATGGGTTAAAAAAAACAAAAACGTTTAGTACTTACCCGAATCCCGCCTCTGCGGCGACTTCTTACTTACCTTACCAAGATGGCCGCCGGGATCTTCACCCACGATGCACCGCGGGTCTTCTCCCATGGTGCACCGTGGGCTCTGTGCAGTCCATTGCCGATTCCAGCCTCCTGATTGGCTGGAATCGGCACACGTGACGGGGCGGAGCTACGCGATGACGCGTAGAAGGGGGCGGAGCCAGAACGCCGCTCGTGCCGAAACCCAAGAGAAGGGAGAAGACCCTTCTGCGCAAGCGCGTCTAATCGGGAGATTAGACGCTGAAATTAGACGGCACCATGGAGACGGGGACGCCAGCAACGGAGCAGGTAAGTGAATAACTTCTGTATGGCTCATATTTAATGCACGATGTATATTACAAAGTGCATTAATATGGCCATACAGAAGTGCTTACCCCCACTTGCTTTCTCGGGACAACCCCTTTAATTAAGTTTAGGAAAACCCTTCTTGTATTAATCTCCTCTTCCAGACTAGCCGGGGCCGAAAGAATCCATAACGGGGAAATCTTTAATAAGAACATTTGGTCGTGTGAAGGTCCCAGACGGATATTATTTAGATTTTCAAAATCGTGTGTCCCAGACGGACAAAACACATCCACTCACGGTGTGTTAAGTGCTCAGGAACCCTTTCAAATTACGTTACCCGATCACTGGGTGAGATTGCAGCTGTCCGTTTGGTACTCAAACGTAGCTAAAATCATAAACGGAAATATGGCGGGCATATCCTCACGATCGGAGGCTCTCCTGCCGAGATATGACCAAACATAAATAAATATGATTCCTCAGAGCTCCTACAAGACCAACCCTCCATTCTCTGTACGACCTCAGAAGGGGCGGAGAGGAGGTGTGTACTAGGGACTAGAGATGAGCGAACGTACTCGTCCCAGCTTGATATTCGTGCGAATATTAGGGTGTTCGGGATGCTCGTTACTCGTAACGAGTACCACGCGGTGTTCCGGTTACTTTCAGTTTCCTCTCTGAGACGTTAGCGCGCTTTTCTGGCCAATTGAAAGACAGGGAAGGCATTACAACTTCCCCCTGTGACGTTCAAGCCCTATACCACCCCCCTGCTGTGAGTGGCTGGGGCGATCAGATGTCACCCGAGTATAAAAGTCGGCCCCTCCCGTGGCTCGCCTCAGATGGCGTGTGAGTTAGCTGAGGGAAAGTGCTGTTCTATTGGAGTTGCTGTAGGGAGAGTGTTTGTAGTGAGTGTAGGCTTCAAGAACCCCAACGGTCCTTCTTAGGGCCACATCTACGTGTGTGCAGGCTGCTGTTAGCAGTGGAGAAATTTTTTTTTTTTCTCAAAATCGGCAGTGCAGATCATTGCACCCGGTATTAGGGACAGAAGTGGTGCTTAGGCAGGGAGAGTGTTAGGAGTGAGTGTAGCCTTCAAGAACCTCAACGGTCCTTTCTAGGGCCACATTTAACTGTGTGGAGTACTGTGCAGGCTGCTGTTAGCTGTGTTGCTTTTTTTTTTTTTTTTCTCAAAATCGGCGGTGCAGAGCATTGCACCCTGCATTGATACTACAGGCACAGAATTGTGTAGGCAGGGCCACAACACAGTTATTAGTCATTGAATAGACGCAGTGGGCCTTTTCTTTTTTAACAAAAGAGAAAAAAGAATATTTGCCCTGCCTCTGTCAGTCCTAAGGGCTCTGGGTACGTGTGTGCCGCGTGGATAACGTAAAAAAATAAGACGCAACCAGCTACGGTTGAGTGCAGCCTTGCGCCAATTTCTTTCCTGCCTGGGAAATACCTGCTCTGCCACAGTTAATAACTCTGCAACAGTAAAGTTCTGTGACACTTTTGCAGGGCCGCAACACAGTTATTAAACTTATTATTCATTCACTAGAGGCAGTGGTCCTTTCCTTTTTAAAAAAAGTTAAAAAATTATATTTGGCCTGCAGGCTTGCGCCAATTTCTTTCCTGCCTGTGAAATCAAATCACTGGTAATACAGCATGCTGAGGGGTAGGGGTAGGCCTAGAGGACGTGGACGCGGCCGAGGACGCGGAGGGCCAAGTGAGGGCGTGGGCACAGGCCGAGCCAGTGCGGTGGCCAGGGGTAGAGGCAGGGCCAGACCGAATAATCCACCAACTGTTTCCCAAAGCGCCCCCTCGCGCCATGCCACCCTGCACAGGTCAAGGTGCTCTACGGTGTGGCAGTTTTTCACAGACGCCTGACGACCGATGAACAGTGGTGTGCAACCTTTGTCGCGCCAAGATCAGCTGGGGAGGCACCACCAACAGCATGCGCAGGCATATGATGGCCAAGCACCCCACAAGGTGGGACGATGCCCGTTCACCGCCTCCGGTTTGCACCACTGCCTCTCCCCCTGTGCCCCAACCTGCCACTGAGATCCAACCCCCCTCTGAGGACACAGGCACTACCGTCTCCTGGCCTGCACCCACACCCTCACCTCCGCTGTCCTCGGCCCCATCCAGCAATGTCTCTCAGCGTAGCGTCTAGACGTCGCTAGTGCCACAGTTTGAGCGCAAGTACGACGCCACGCACCCGCACGCTCAAGCGTTAAACGTGCACATTGCAAAATTGATCAGCCTAGAGATGCTGCCGTATAGGCTTGTGGAAACGGAGGCTTTCAAAAGCATGATGGCGGCGGCTGCCCCGCGCTACTCGGTTCCCAGTCGCCACTACTTTTCCCGATGTGCCGTCCCAGCCCTGCACGACCACGTCTCCCGCAACATTGTACGCGCCCTCACCAACACGGTTACTGCCAAGGTCTACTTAACAACGGACACGTGGACAAGCACAGGCGGGCAGGGCCACTATATCTCCCTGACGGCACATTGGGTGAATGTAGTGGAGGCTGGGACAGAGTCAGAGCCTGGGACCGCTCACTTCCTACCCACCCCCAGAATTGCGGGCCACAGCTCGGTGGTGGTATCTGCGGCGGTGTATGCTTCCTCCACTAAAGCACCTTCCTCCTCCTCCTCCTCCAACGCAACCTCTGTCTCGCAATCAAGATTTGTCAGCAGCACGTCGCCAGCAGTCGGTGTCACGCGGCGTGGCAGCACAGCGGTGGGCAAGCGTCAGCAGGCCGTGCTGAAACTACTCAGCTTAGGAGAGAAGAGGCACACGGCCCACGAACTGCTGCAGGGTCTGACAGAGCAGACTGACCACTGGCTTGCGCCGCTGAGCCTCCAACCGGGCATGGTCGTGTGTGACAACGGCCGTAAGCTGGTGGCGGCTCTGCAGCTCGGCAGCCTCACGCACGTGCCATGCCTGGCCCACGTCTTTAATTTGGTGGTTCAGCGCTTTCTGAAAAGCTACCCCCACTTGTCATACCTGCTCGGAAAGGTGCGCCAGCTCTGCGCACATTTCCGCAAATCCCACACGCACGCTGCCACCCTGCGGACACTGCAACATAGGTTTAATCTGCCAGTGCACCGACTGCTGTGCGACGTGCCCACACAGTGGAACTCTACGCTCCACATGTTGGCCAGACTCTATGAGCAGCGTAGAGCTATAGTGGAATACCAACTCCAACTTGCGCGGCGCAGTGGGAGTCAGCCTCCTCAATTATTTTCAGAAGAGTGGCCCTGGTTGGCAGCCATCTGCCAGGTCCTTGGAAAATTTGAGGAGTCTACCCAGGTAGTGAGCGGCGATGCTGCAATCATTAGCGTCACCATTCCTCTGCTATGCATCTTGAGAAGTTCCCTGCAAAGCATAAAGGCAGACGCTTTGCGCTCAGAAACAGAGCCGAGGGAAGACAGTATGTCGCTGGATAGTCAGAGCACCCTCCTGTCTATATCTCAGCGCGTTCAGGAGGAGGAGGAGGAGCATGAGGAGGATGAGGAGGAGGGGGAAGAGACAGCTTGGCCCACTGCTGACGGTACCCATGCTGCTTGCCTGTCATCCTTTCAGCGTGTATGGCCTGAGGAGGAGGAAGAGGAGGAGGAGGAGGATCCTGAAAGTGATCTTCCTAGTGAAGACAGCCATGTGTTGCGTACAGGTACCCTGGCACACATGGCTGACTTCATGTTAGGATGCCTTTCTCGTGACCCTCGCGTTACACGCATTCTGGCCACTACGGATTACTGGGTGTACACACTGCTCGACCCACGCTATAAGGAGAGCCTTTGCACTCTCATTCCCGAAGAGGA
Organism: Eleutherodactylus coqui; assembly: GCF_035609145.1. Classification (NCBI taxonomy): domain Eukaryota; kingdom Metazoa; phylum Chordata; class Amphibia; order Anura; family Eleutherodactylidae; genus Eleutherodactylus; species Eleutherodactylus coqui. The sequence goes on along the minus strand of NC_089839.1, from coordinate 251,059,098 downwards.
AAGGGGTTCGAGAATGATGCTATACCACAGGGCGCTGGTGGACAAACTGATGGTAAACTTCCCATCCGACAGCGCTAGTGGCAGAAGGCGCAGTTCCGAGGGCCAGGTAGCAGGGGAGGCGCAGAGATCAGGCAGCATGTACAGCGCAGGCAGGGGAACATTCTCCAAGGCCTTTGCCAGCTTTATGGCTCCCCAGCAAGACTGTGTCACCGCTCCCCAGTCAAGGCTGAGTCGGCGGGAGCACTGTAAAAGGATGGTCAGGGAGTACGTAGCCGATCGCACGACCGTCCTCCGTGACGCATCTGCCCCCCACAACTACTGGGTGTCGAAGCTGGACACGTGGCCTGAACTCGCGCTGTATGCCCTGGAGGTGCTTGCTTGTCCTGCGGCTAGCGTCTTGTCAGAGAGTGTGTTTAGTGTGGCTGGGGGAATCATCACAGATAAGCGTACCCGCCTGTCAACCGACAGTGCCGACAGGCTTACACTCATCAAGATGAACAAAGCCTGGATTTCCCCAGACTTCTCTTCTCCACCAGCGGACAGCAGCGATACCTAAGCAATACGTAGGCTGCACCCGCGGATGGAAGCATCGTTCTCTCTCACCATCCAAAACGGGGACATTTCTGCTTTATCAATCTGTGTATAATATTCCTCCTCCTCCTCCTGCTCCTTCTCCTGAAACCTCACGTAATCACGCCGAACGGGCAATTTTTCTTAGGGCCACAAGGCTCACTCATCTAATTTTTCTAAACAATTTTTATATGTTTCAATGCTCTTAAAAGCGTTGAAACTTTAACTTGAACCAATTTTTCGTTAAACTGGGCTGCCTCCAGGCCTAGTTACCACTTAAGCCACATTAACCAAAGCGATTAATGGGTTTCACCTGCCATCTTGGTTGGGCATGGCCAATTTTTACTGAGGTACATTAGTACTGTTGGTACACCAATGTTTTGGGGCCCTCACCTACAGTGTAATCATAGCAATTTCTATGTTCTTCGCCTGCACTCATGGTACAGAAGTGTGTGTGGGGTTGGCCTACACTTTAGCTACATAAATGTAACTTGGGCCTTGGCTATACTGCAGCTACTGAAATGGAACTAAGACTGCGCTCCCACTATACTGCTGCTTCGGAATTGTTACTGGGGCCTGTGTAGGCTGCTACTATTACTGAAATGGAACTAAGACTGTGCTCTCCCTATAATGCTGCTAGTGATATGTTAGTGGGGCCTGTCGCTAATGCTACGGCTGAAATGTTACTAATTCTGGGCTCTGCCTATACCGCTGCTAATGGTATGTCTCGGGGGTGTGGAAACAGAGGCTTCCCAAAGACATGATGGCGGCGAGGCCATTTCCCACCAACGCTGTTACTGTTAAGGTGCATATAACCACGGACACGTGGAGAGGACACGTAGTGCCTCCAAAACATCCCCCGCCACGGCCCACTTAATCCTGGCCACATTCCGAAAACCAACAAAATAAAACCGCGCTACTAGGTCCGCAGTCACCACCACATTACCACCAACGCGGTTACTGTTAAGGTACATATTACCAGTCTGACTGGGGCATGCAGTGTTGGCCGGAGCACACCTGCATTAAGCACGACATTACTACCTCAGCTGTGTTGGGCAATGCAATGGGATATTTTTGTGTATCGCCGGTGGGTTCCAGGGAGCCACCCATGCTGTAGGTGCACACGGAGTTTAACCTACATGTGTCCACTTGTAAAGAACCCCAGTCTGACTGGAGCATGCAGTGTGGGCCGAAGCCCACCTGCATTAAGCACGACATTACTACCTCAGCTGTGTTGGGCAATGCAATGGGATATTTCTATGTACTGCCGGTGGCTTCCTGGCACCCACCCATGCTGTGGGTCCACAGGGAATTATAAATGCATCTGTTTCCACTTGTAAAGAACCCCAGTCAGACTGGGGCATGCAGTGTGGGCCGAAGCCCACCTGCATTAAGCACGACATTACTACCTCAGCTGTGTTGGTCAATGCAATGGGATATTTTTATGTACCGCCGGTGGGTTCCAGGGAGCCACCCATGCTGTCGGTCGACAGGGACTTCACAATAGGGAGTTGTACCTGCCTGTGTCTATGAATTAAAAAGCCCGGTCTGACTGGGGCATGCAGAGACACCTTGACAGAATGAATAGTGTGTGGCACATAGGTTCCCCATTGCTATGCCCACGTGTGCAGCTCCTGATAGCGGTGGGACAGGATTCTATTTCTCATTGCTTCTGTACAGCATTGTGGGCTATCTCCCCGCCCCTTTTAAAGAGGGTCGCTGCCTAGCCGTGCCAACCCTCTGCAGTGTGTGCCTGCGGTTCCTCCTCATGGCAGACGCACTTCTAAATAGACATGAGGGTGGTGTGGCATTAGGGCAGCTGAAGGCTGCGCAGGGACACTTTGGTGTGCGCTGTGGGGGGGAGGGGGGGGCGGTTGGGCAGCATGTAACCCAGGAGAATTGGCAGCGGAGTGTCATGCAGGCAGTGATTGTGCTTTGTTGGAGGTAGTGTGGTGCTTAGCTAAGGTATGCCATGCTAATGAGTGCTTTTCAGAAGTAAAAGTGTTTGGGAGGGGGGGGGGGGGGCACTCTTGCCGCTATTGTGGCTTAATAGTGGGACCTGTGAACTTGAGATGCAGCCCAACATGTAGCCCCTCGCCTGCCCTATCCGTTGCTGTGTCGTTCCCATCACTTTCTTGAATTGCCCAGATTTTCACACAAGGAAACCTTAGCGAGCATCGGCGAAATACAAAAATGCTCGGGTCGCCCATTGACTTCAATGGGGTTCGTTACTCGAAATGAACCCTCGAGCATCGCGAAAAGTTCGACCTGAGTAACGAGCACCCGAGCATTTTGGTGCTCGCTCATCTCTACTAGGGACCCTTTAAAATGTGGGCCCTCTCAGGTCCCATTTGTCGATCCACATAGCTGTACTGCAGTATATGGAATTCCCTATGTTCTGGCTCTCCGCCGCCCAGACCTCTGGTAACTTTCTTTTAATTTTCCTGTTTTATTTTAAATCTGCTGAGTGTGTGTTCATACTGTATTCCTTATTCTCCCATGTAACAATCTTTTTCTTTGTATACCTGTGTACATTCTGTATATATTGCACTGCTAGACCTTTTCTAGAATAAATCTACAATTTATCAGTTCAAGTCTTGTCCGTTTTAACAACAAACCATAATACTCTGAAGATTGTGTTAATAATTTATAGATCGGGTCCAATGCCCGTGAACATTGGTGGTGGCAGCTGTGTATGGGTATTGTAGAGCTCTGGAGTGCGTTGGAACGGATCAGGTGGTGATTTGAGCTTTCGCTTCGCATGCGTGCGGGTACAAAGCTAGGTACAAATCAGCCTGTATTCTAACGACTCCACACTTACAATACCACTAGAGTGATTGAGGACTGAGGTGGGATCGATAGATATCGTCCCCCTTCTCCCTCTCCTGTGTTCGGTACGTGACAGATGCGTTTGTGCTCCCAAGCATAGTGTTGGGTTTGTCAGACAGTTGTCTAGGAATACACAAGATGCTGATCACTATTCCCCGCAAAACACTTCCTTTCTGTATGATATCATAAGGGCTCCCACACACTTTCTATTGTAAAAAAACGCAACGCACGCAACTGCGTTTTTAGTGCATTGCGTTGCATTTTTAACATTAGAAAGTCCCATTGACAATCGCGTTAACAAAAAACGCAATCGCAAGTGTGTGGGAGCTCTTACTGTTAGTAACAATTCTGTCAAACAGAATTGTCTGACTAAATTGTAACATTCCTTATTTGGATGTGCACAATAAGTCAAGAGTTTTAGAACACCTTAATATTTCATTTTTATTAATTTTTGACTTTTCAAAAGTAGCCGCCTCTATCTGATATAATAGATTTACACAATTGAGGCATTTTTTCTATAATTGCATTCGGATATTGTTCAGGAATTCCTTCCCAACATTGTTGCAGAGGTTCCCACAAATGTGTTGCACTTGTAGGTTTCTTTGCTTTCACCCTTCTGTCCAGTTCCTCCCTAACAAATGCAATGGGGTTTATGTCTGGAGACTGTGCAGACCATTCCATTCTTTAATCCCTTAAAGGGGTTGTCCCGCGCCGAAACGTTTTTTTTTTTTCAACAGCCCCCCCGTTCGGCGCGAGACAACCCCGATGCAGGGGTTAAACAAGAAAACTGGACAGCGCTTACCTGAATCCCCGCGCTCCGGTGACTTCTTACTTACCTGCTGAAGATGGCCGCCGGGATCTTCTTCCTCGGTGGACCGCAGGGCTTCTGTGCGGTCCATTGCCGATTCCAGCCTCCTGATTGGCTGGAATCGGCACATGACGGGGCGGAGCTACAAGGAGCCGCTCTCCGGCACGAGCGGCCCCATTCAGAAAAGAAGAAGACCCGGACTGCGCAAGCGCGTCTAATCTGGCGATTAGACACAGAAAATTAGACGGCACCATGGAGACGAGGACGCTAGCAACGGAACAGGTAAGTGAATAACTTCTGATAACTTCTGTATGGCTCATAATTAATGCACAATGTACATTACAAAGTGCATTAATATGGCCATACAGAAGTGTATAGACCCACTTGCTTTCGCGGGACAACCCCTTTAAGGACATGGCCTATTTTGGGCTTAAGGACATCCATTGCTCCACTCCATCTGAATTTGATTGCTCCGCCTTCCTTCCACTGAATCTGCTGTGATACCTTTAAATTTGTCATAATCTGTGCGCAATGGTATGTCCCATTGCTTCATATAAATTGAATTGACTCTATTTGTACTATATGTACTGTATTTTCCTTATCGCCTCCCCCAAATAGCTTTCTCCCTGTCTTATCTTAGTGTTGCTGGACACAGTTTGTTTTTGTAAGAGGGCAATAAAGCGCGCCCCCCCCCCCCCCCATTTTGTTCATTAGCCATCTAAAGGTGGGTCAGCTGGTTGACTAGTGAAATGTAACAAGCCACTCCCAGCTGAAGTCCTGTAGCCAGAACTCTAAAGCCAGTTCTATCCTCCATGCCTCACCAAAGGCTGCCTCACCTGATGTCTCCAGCACTAAGTGTCCAGCAACAAGTGTTTGATGCTGTCGAATGATGCAGTTATACAGTGCACTTCGACAGAGCAGGAGACAGGTAACATCCACAACTGTCCAAAGCCTGGAGGAAAATACTCTCCTCTTTGCACTAATCTCCTTCACTATCCTCTTTTCAAGCCTTAACACTTTCTTCCAACGCCCAGCCCCAACACACTCCATTCACATCAGCCCCTCCCTCCTCTCCTCACCTATGTATGGCTCCCATGCACTATTCAACTTCCTAAGAAGCCTTCAACCCCCCAATGCTGCAAAGAAACACCTCAGACACCCACACAAATCCCCTAGTCATGCGCTCACCCTTGCTACCCTGCTACTCCTAGCTGCAGGGGACATATCCCCCAACCCAGGCCCACCCCGTACTGTTCTCTACCAAAATGCCCCCCCCCCCTGCCCCATTCAAATGTGCCCTATGGAACTCCCAATCTGCGTGTAACAAACTCCCAACTATCCATGACCTTTTCACCAGTAAACACTTGAACTTGCTCGCCCTCACGGAAACCTGGATACAGCAGTCCGATTCTACCTCCCCCGCTGCATTGTCCTATGATGGCCTGCAGTTCTCCCACACCCCCAGATCGGATGACAGACGCGGCGGAGGAGTAGGCATCATCCTCTCCCCAAACTGTACCTTCCAGGTCATTCCCTCAGCTCCCTCGCTTACCTTCCACTCCTTCGAACTCCACACCCTGTGACTCTTCCGCCCACTGCCTCTACATGTCGCAGTTATTTACCCCCCCCCCCCCCCAGGTCCCACCCGCCTGTTCCTAGACAACTTTGCTGCCTGGCTCCCCCACTTCCTATCCTGTGAAATCCCAACCCTCATCCTTGGTGATTTCAACATCCCTACTAACGACTCTAGCTCCTCATCTGCCTCCCGTCTTTTAACACTTACCTCCTCCCTTGGCTTATCGCTAATCTCTGACTCCCCCACTTATAGAGATGGTAACACTCTTAATTTAGTTTTCCTCCATCTCTGCTCTGCTTCTCACTTTACTAACTCCCCACTTCCACTCTCAGATCACAATCTTCTCTCTTTTTCCATCAGGCACCCTAGCATCTCTCCTGACCCTCCTATCTATCACACCTCTAGGAACCTCCAGTCTGTCTGCACTAAAACAGTTTGCCGAAACTATTCAGTCCTCCCTATCGCCTATCTCTCGCCTCCCCTGCCCTACCCTAACCTGGCAGCCGAATACTACCACACCACCCTCAGCCATGCTCTGGATAAAGCGGCACCGCCCATGACGCGAGCTGTCAAACGCAGACCACGGCAACCCTGGCTCACGTCCCAAACGCACTTCATCCGGCGGTGCTCTAGGTGCGCCGAGCGGCTTTGGAGAAAGTCAAAGCTGCTGGCAGACTTCCTCCACTTCAAATTCATGCTTAAAACTTATAACCTAGCCCTTCACCATGCCAAACAAGTTTATTTCACCTCCCTTGTCTCCTCACTATCCCACAACCCCAAACAACTCTTTGAGACCTTTCACTCCCTCCTCAGTCCCAAAGAACAGGCCCCTGTGACAGACCTGATTGCTGGAGAACTAGCTGCCTATTTCAAAGAAAAAAATCAACAACATTCGAAAAGAAATCTCTGAGCTGCATGGTTAGCCCCGATCCCAGTTTCATAAGCACTGCACCCAGCACCTACTCACTATCTATGCTAGAACCAATGACAGAGGATGAAGTCTCCAGGCTGCTTTCCGCTGCCCGCCCCACCACCTGCGCTAGCGACCCTCTCCCCTCTCACCTCCTCCGGTCCCTTTCTCCAGCTCTCATTACTCACCTCACTACAATCTGCAACCTCTCCCTAACCTCTGGCACTTTTCCCTCCTTATTTAAACACTCCATTATATCCCCTCTGCTTAAAAAACCAACCCTGGACCCAACTGATGCTGCCAACTACCGACCCATCTCAAACCTCCCCTTCATCTCCAAATTACTGGAACCCCTGGTCTACTCCCGCCTTACTCGCTTTCTCTCTGACAACTTGCTCCTCGACCCCCTCCAGTCTGGTTTCCGCTCTCTACACTCGATCGAAGCTGCCCTTACAAAAGTAACAAATGACCTGATGACTGCAAAGTCGAGAGGTGATTACTCCCTACTAATCCTCCTTGACCTGTCTGCTGCATTTGACACTGTCGACCATAATCTCCTTCTCACTATGCTCCACTCTATTGGTCTAAAGGATACTGCTCTCTCCTGGTTCTCTTCCTACCTCTGACCGCTCTTTTAGTGTTTCCTTTGCTGGTTCTATCTCTGCTCCACTTCCTCTCGCTGTCGGGGTACCCCAGGGCTTGGTCCTTGGTCCCCTTCTCTTTATACTGCCCCAATTGGACAAACCATCCACAAATTTGGCCTCCAATACCATCTCTACGTTGATGACACCCAACTATACACCTCCTCTCATGAGATCTCTGGACCATTCCCCCAAAATATCACAGACTGTCTGTCCGCTGTCTCTAACACTTGTCCTCCCTTTTTCTCAAACTAAACCTCTCTAAAACTGACCTCCTTGTCTTTCCACCTTCTAACCGACCTCCCCTCAACATCTCCATTCCAGTGTCTGGCACCATCATAACCCACAGACGGCATGCCCGATGCCTTGGGGTCACACTGGACTCTGACCTCTCCTTTGCCCCCCATATCCAATCTCTGGCCCAAACATGCCACATGTACCTCAGAAATATTGCTAAAATATGTCCGTTCCTAACCACGGTCACGCTAAAGACGCTCGTGATTGCCCTCATCCACTCCCGTCTTGACTACTGCAACTCGCTACTCATCGGCCTCCCCCGCACTAGACTCGCTCCACTCCAATCCATACTAAATGCAGCAGCTAGACTCATTTTTCTATCCAGTCGTTATTCAGACGCCTCTGCATTATGCCAGTCGCTGCATTGGCTGCCCATCCACTGCAGAACTAAATTTAAACTTCTCTACCTCACTCACAAAGCTCTGCATGGTGCTGCGCCGCCATACATCGCCTCCCTATTGTCAGTACATCACCCAGCCCACTCACTCCGATCGGCTAACACACTCAGACTAAACACCCCTGTAATACGAACCTCTCATGCTCGCCTACAGGACTTTACCAGAGCAGCATCCATCCTCTGGAATGCTCTACCCCAAGGCATCCGGACAATTCCCGATGCACGAAATTTCATACGTGCCTTAAAACCGCACCTCTTCAGGGAAGCATACCAAATCTCCTGACCTAGTCCCTCGCCCCTCCCTATGGTGCCCCACCCTGTTTGCCTTCTAATAAATGATCTGTACATGAAACTTCCTATTGCCTGTGTTTCCCCAACCCCTGCACCTCCTGTACCACCCTCAACCCATTTGTGTCTAACTCAATGTATCTCACATTGTAATTGTTGTATTGTTTTGCATTTATCCATGCCTGAAAGCGCTGCGGAATAAGTTGGCGCTATACAAATCAAGATTATTATTATTATTATTATTATTATTATTATTAAGGACGCGAGGATTTTTGGCGGATTTTCTTCTCCGTTTATCAAAAGTCATAATTTTTTAATTTTTCCGTCGACGTGGCCGTATAAGGGCTTGTTTTTTGCGTGGCGAACTGTAGTTTTTATTGGTGCCACATTTGGGTACATTTGACTATATTGAAAAATATATATATTTTTTTTTAATGATAGCAGGGAGAGAAAACGCATCAATTCTGCCATAGATTTTGTTGTTTTTTTGTTTTTTTTTACAGCGTTAATCATGCAGCATAAATAACACAATCCATTTTTTCAACAGGTTGGTACGGTTACAACGATACCAAAATTCTTACTTTTTTTAGGTTTTTCCACTTTTCTGCAATAAAAACCCTTTTTTGGAATTTTTTTTCTAAATCGCTGCATTCAAAGTCCTGTAACTTTTTTATTTTTTGATGTACGGAGCTCTATGAGGGCTTATTTTTTGTGAGACGAGCTGTAGTTTTTATTGGTCTTTTTTTGATCACTTTTATTGCGTCTTTAGTGAGGCAAAATGCTAAAGATTAGCATTTTGCCTCAGATTTTCAGCGTTTTTTTACGCTTTTTTCCGTGCACAGTCAGAAGCATGTGCATCTTATTGTGCGCGCTGTTACGGGCGCGACAATACCAAATATGTGGGGTTTTAATGTTTTTTTACCTTTTTTTATGCTATTCTGAGAAAAAGCATAAAAAAAGGGTTTTTTTTTTTTACTTTTTTTTAATTCATTTTTTAAATCTTTTTTTTTAAAAAAACATTTGTTTCCCTCTGGGGGACTTTCACTATACCCCTGATGATCGCTGTGATAAGGCATGGCAGGGCTACTGCCCTGCCATGCCTTATCGCTTATACAGCGATCTCAGGCAGTGACAACACAGGACGCCAATGTCGACATGGCGACAGGCTGGGCTCTCGCGATAACATCGCGAGAGGCGGCCGAAGACACAGAGGGAGCGTGCTCCCTCTGTGAACTCTTTTTCCATGCTGCGATCTCCTTAGATCGCGGCAGGGAAGGGGTTAACAGCGGGGGGCGCATCTCCGATGCCCCCCCGCTGTTGCAGCAGGACGCCGGCTGTGACTGACTGATCCCGCGCTATCACCAGGACGTAAGTTTACGTCCTGTTGCGGGAAGTACCCAGCTCCCAGGACGTAAACTTACGCCCTGGAGAGGGAAGGGGTTAAAATCTGCTGACTTCTTGTCTTCATAAGTAGTTCTGACATAACCTAGTATTATGTTTTGGATCATTGTCTTACTGTAATATGACCTGACCAACTAGGGGTACACTAGAGAGTATTGCATGGTGTATCAAAATGCTGTGGCAGCCCTTTTTTCCAGTGTGCCAGTCACCTGTGCAAATTGTCAACTCTGGATTCCGCAAAAGAGCTCAAGACCATCACACTTCCTTCTCCATGTTTGACAGTTGGTGTCACACACTCAGAAACAATCCTTCACCTACTTGATGGCATACAAAAACCTTGTATGATATACCAAAGATGTTAAAATTCGATTCATCAGTCCATAAGACCTTCTACACTTCATATTCTACTGGAGGTGCTACTTAGGCCAGGAAACTCTTTGCCTTTTTCTTGCTATTATGATTGCCTTTTTCTCACTATTATGATAGCTATGTTCGAAATCCAGCCCCAGAGGATGTTGTAATGCAGTCTGTAACTTTGGTTACAATAATAAATTCAGACTATTGTTGTGTTTCATATTTTTATGTTCGTAGCTTACTTTTGAATTTGTGGATTATAAGTGGTGTTCAGTCCCTTTACACATATCCCATGATTTGACATTACAGGCAGTTGCTTGGTTTCTGGATAAATTTGTAAATTATTTCATCCCATTGCAGGAGTTTGTGATTATTGCAGTCGAATATTTACTTGCCCACAATTTTTTTGTATACAATTGGCAATTTTTAATCCAATTAACTGGAGCCTCAATACGTTTGAAATTTTCACCGTCCCTGGCAATTTTTTACATGAGCTATTGGGAACACAAATATATTTTTGTTTCTAATTTTTGGTTTGTGGGTTCTCTGGTCTGGTATGACAGTTTCATTGAGGATTTCTCAATGATTTGAGGCAGTGATCTGAAGGCCATACCTTATTTTATTGAACACCTAAACTGGAGAGGAGATCCAAACTAAAAGGAGATCACTTTTTTTGGATTTCTATCTTGTGGGGAATGTGGCTTTGGGTTCCGTGGTTTCTTCCACTTACCGGAAGCCCAAGCAAAATTTAAGGTCACATTTGTCATTAAGTTAATCAGGTGGGATTGTTTCCTCAGGGGTTTTTTTGTGCATAACTATAATAGGTGCAGAGGATGTGGTAGCACCTGTGCTCAGGAGCCTTAGAGGAACCATAAGATTTTTCATTCGATATGACGGGATCAGTATTATAAATGAATCAGTATAGTTGGGGGCCGTGTTACAGATTTTGCATTGGGGCCCAACAGCTACAAGTTACGCTACTGTCTGGCAGTACTACTAAAAACTAATAGAGCAGCACTGCAGATGCACAACCACCGATCAATTTAATCTCTTCCTCATTGTGGGACCCCTGTTCTCTGGATTAGTGGGGGTTCCAGCAGTTGGACCTCCACTAATCTATCAGTTTTCACTAGAGATGAGTGAGCATGCTCGGTAAGGTCAGTTACTCGAGCGAGCCTCGCTCATCTCGAGTAACTGCCTTCTCCTCTGAGCGTGCTCGGGGGTGCAGCAGGGGGCAGCCGGGGAGAGAGGAGGGGAGCGGAGGGGGGAGTGAGAGAGATCTCTCTCTCCCTCCCACTAGCCCCGCTGCCCACCCCGGGCACGATCGGAGGAGAAGGCAGTTACTCAAGATGAGCGAGGCTCACTCGAGTAACTGACCTTACTGAGCATGCTCGCTCATCTCTAGTTTTCACCCATACAGTAGATGGTTGAAGGCTTAAAAAATGTATAATCTTCAGAACATCACTTTCAGTATTGCATATACTTTCCATTGGTTTTCTGCACCTAAGAGGTTTATATTAAATGTCTAAAGAAATGAGAAAACATAAACATACCGCCAAACCTGTATATTACCTAAAGTCACTAATTAACATGTGGATTCACAACATTTTTTTCTTCGTCTTGTAGATATAACAATGGTTAAAACAGTTGCAGTCATTGGATCTGGAATCAGCGGTTTGGGAGCTATTAAGGCATGTCTAGAGGAAGGTCTTGAGCCTACATGCTTTGAAAGAAGTAATGATATTGGAGGCCTCTGGAGATTTACGGTGAGTGCACCACCTCTTCCTAGAATTGTAAAAAAATGAGTTGTCCCACAATTATTACTTTTCTCTGTTAGCAGGGCTGCCTTTAGACATAGTATGGTCCTGGGCAAAATGAAAAATGGGGCCCCAAATACTAACATATTGTACCAACAATACAGTTCCATTTAGTCCATTCAGAACATAGTATAAAGAGATCTTCTGCACTGATCTCAGGCACTTCCACGGGTGTTGCTAGGATCTTGAAAAATTAGAGGCAAAAGCTCTAAGGCATAGGCCCACCCCTACTTCACATACAAATAATTTATATACATATTTAGTTATCAAATAATACCATTATACTAGACCAAATATCACCCCCATACAGCGATGAAATATACAATTACTGAACAAAATAAACTAAACAAAGACCAATATAAACTAATCATACCACCATATAAGGGGCAAATAATATACATCATGACCACTACCATTACTACTATATAGCAACTCAATAATAATACTTCTACTAAGACTGTTACTGAATAAAAGACCAATATTGCTGCCACACAGTGACTATATAGTAACATAGTATGCAAGGATGAAAAAAGACAAATGTCTATCCAGTTCAGCCTGTTTCCACCCCCACCCCCATTGTTAGTTCAGATACCAGTTTTATATAGGCACTCTGAAGACCTTACAAGTGATTACAGTACAATTAAATCCCATGATCGTAGAGGACTTCTTCTTTGATTGTAGACATTCACTTTCTTATTTTTTACATCCAGCCGAGACCACCATGAAGGATAATTTCATCTTTGACTTGTCTCTGCAGAGCTTGATGACCAGACACCTTTGCCTCCCTAATTTTCCAGCACCCTCTTTACCTTTTCCGAACCTACAGTTCTCCCAAACTCCCTATTCTGCTGTTAACTTCAATACCGTCTGTTGCTGCCGTATTTACCCTTAAGGGTGCATTCACACGAACGTATATCGGCTCGGTTTTCACGCCGAGCCGATATACGTTGTCCTCATGTGCAGGGGGGGGAGGCTGGAAGAGCCCAGGGGCAGGAACTGAGCTCCCACCCCCTCTCTGCCTCCTCTCCGCCCCTCTGCACTATTTGCAATGAAAGGAGGCGGAACGGGGGTGGGGCTAAGTTGCGGGAATTAGCCCCACCCCCCGTTCCGCCTCTCCCCATTGCAAATAGTGCAGAGGGGTGGAGAGGAGGCAGAGAGGGGGCGGGAGCTCAGTTCCTGCTCCTGGGCTCTTCCAGCCTCCCCCCCCCCCTGCACATGAGGACCACGTATATCGGCTCGGCGTGAAAACCGAGCCGATATACGTTCGTGTGAATGCACCCTAATACTGTACCTACCATGTGGCACATTGCTCCTAGAAACTGTATGTCACATTTGTTCAGATCTTCCAATTAAACAATGGCTAACAATAGGGAGCGGAGAACCAGGGGCAGACTGGAAGACATTTATACAAGGAGCAAGTGGTGTCTAGATGCATGATCAGATAGTAAATGGGATAGAGCACCCCTATCCTCACTAATTAGACCTATCTTCAAAAGGACGACCCTATGGCTTGAACGAGGCAAGGTCTAAGCACAGAGAGGAATCATGGCACAGAGCAAAACACAAAGTACAACACAAACACAGAGAACAGAACACAGGGTAAAGAGATACAAATGGACATGGAACTACAAGGCACAGAGACACACAACCTAACAAGACCAGCACACAGGACAGTCACTGCACATCTGATCTAACCAGTGCACAAGAAGTATAACTGGCGCCCTCTGCAAGGAGGGGTCAGTTTAAGTACCCTATGAACATTACTGATTGGCTGTCAACCATCCGTCATTTCATCAACTAAACAACTCCTAGAAAGTTACTGATTAGCTAACTAAGCTGGCAATAACCCAGCCAGCCTACAGCAGAAGGGAGAGGTTTAACCCTGAAAGTTGTGACACTATACTTCAGATAATTTGGTGTCATGTCTCTACTTGTCCACAAAAAAACAGTGCTACACAGATCACACTCCTGAAAACAATAATACCAGATAGTGCCCCAGTCAGTACTAGTGTGAAGAATGTCGCAGACTAGGATGCGGTTCTCGGTATGATGGAGTGAATGGAGGTAAAATGTACAATTTTGGAATTAATTCACTTTTCATTATAAGTACTGTGCAATAGGGAGTGAAATCATGGTAAATACAGGGAAAATTGCAATAATACAATTTCATATGACACTTAACTCAAGAACGTAGTTAGTTTAACCCCTTAGTGACAGCCCTATCGTAAACTACGTCCTGCTGTTGCAGGACGTGTATGGAGGGAGGTAGCGGCGCTATCTCCCTCCATACAACGCGGGCATCAGCTGTTTATTACAGCTGACACCCGCAGGCAATAGCTGTGCTCGGCCGATCGCGGCTATTAACCCTTTAAATGCCGCTGTCAATTCTGACAGCGGCATTTAAATCCCCCAAACGCTGTTCGGGGTCCCGCACGGCCCCCCCGCGGTGAGATCGGGGGAGCCGTGCAGGTGTCATGGCAGCCAGGGGCCTAATGAATGGCCCCAGGGCTGCCTTAACAGACTGCCTATCAAGCCATCCACACAGGGTGGCTTGAAAGACTGCCTGTAAAAAAGCAGTATGATGTAATGCTATAGCATTACGTCATACTGCAGGATCGATCAAAGCATCGCATGTTAAAGTCCCCCAGGGGGACTTCAAAGTAATGTAAAAAAAATAATCAATAAAGGTTTTTTAATTGTTAAAAAAAAAGTTATAAAAGTTTAAATCACCCCCCTTTTGCCATATCCATTATTAAAAAAATCTAAATTATAAAATAAAAATGTATTTGATATCACCGCGTCCGTAAAAGTCCGATCTATCAAAGTAGTGCATTATTTTTCCTGCACGGTGAACGTTGTCTGAAAAAAAAAAAAAGACCCGGAAATACACTTTTTTAGTTACTGTCTCCCAGAAAAAACGCAATAAAAAGCGATCAAAAAGTCGTATGCATTCCAAATTGATGGTATCGGAAACTTCAGGACATCCCGCAAAAAATGAGCCATTGCTGGACTACGTCGATGGAAAAATAAAAAAGGTATTGCGCGCACAAAATGACCGCAGAAAATAATTGAAAAAAATTAAATATCTTAAAAAAAAAAATAAAAGTACTACAACAAAAAAAAAAAATATATAAGTTTGGTATCATAGTAATCATACTGACCCATAGAATAAAAATATCAGGTCGTTTTTGTTGCAATTTGTGTGCTGTAGAAACAGGACGCACCGAAAGATGGTGGAATGTCGTTTTTTTTCCATTGCTCTCTGCTAAGAATTTTTAAAAGTTTTTCAGTAAATTATATGGTACAATAAATAGTGCCTTTGAAATATACAACTGGTCCCGCAAAAAACAAGCCCACATACAGCGACGTCGATGGATAAATTAAGGAGCTACGATTTTTTAAAAGGGAGTAGGAAAAAACAAAATGGAAAAAAGCAAAAAAGCTCCGTCACTAAGGGGTTAAACCGGAAAGTAAACTGATGAAATCTCCAGATTTACCACTGTGGTTCCCTGCTAAATGGTCCCAAATGTGTGGTAATGGCTTAAGGCTTAGTTATTTGCATTGAAACTCCCTGAAAGTCTTGGGGTGTGCACACCGCTGATGTGAATGCAGACAAAGTATTACTTACGATTGGGGGTACCCCTTCTTGTAGCATAGACAAAATGTCCGCACAGTAATTTCCTGGATGGCGGTTACTATGTTGGCGTGATGAGGCCTGCAGACGAATTGTCTCTTCTCGGGTTCCCAAAAGCAACAGCAGCTTTTTTCTTGCTGGATAGGCGTCTCTGCTTCCACTGCAGACAGGGGGTTAACCTCCTTTCTCCTTCTCCTAATATTCTAGCACAATCCTGCCTTAACCCCTTGAGTGGCAGGTTTCCTTCCACCCTGTCGTGCCCACCAGGGCAGGTTTTTTAAAATGGTCTAATCATTGAATTTCAACTAATTTTGCAGTTGCGTCTCAAGAGCCATAACTTTTTCATTTTTCCATTGACATGGCCATATAAGGGCTTGTTTTTTGCGGGACAAGTTGTGATTTTTTAAACAGGGGGGAGGAAAAAAAGAAATGGGGAAAAAAGAAAAAAAGGGGCCATGTCATTAAGGGGTTAAATAATGTATTAACTTCCTTCTCTGGGTCATTACGACGCATGGATACCACATGTGTGATTGTATTTTTGATTTTTTTACAAAGTAAAGGGAGACAAGTGTTTATATTAGTTTTTTTTTAATAATTTTTTAACTTTTTTTTTACATTTTTTTTGTTGTCCCTTTTAGGGGACTTCCACAGGGACCCATCAGGACCCCTGATCACATTCCAGGGGTCCGATGGTGACAGCCCTTTACATGCTGCAGTCACCTAGACTGCCGCATGTAAAGGGTCAACACAGCAGAGATCGGAGGTTTTCTCTGATCTCTGCTGTAAGAGCTGGTACCTAGCTGTCCTCTGACAGCTAACAACCAGCTCTCCCTGCCACAGAGACCATCGGCTTGCTTCTGACAAGCCGATAGTCTCTATGGCAACGTGTAAACAAAGCAGGAGATTGCCGACATATCGGCAATATCTTCTGCTGGTTTTTCAAAGCCCTTGCTTTGTTCTCTCTGGGTCTGTGCAGGCAGAGCACATTACCACAGCTTGTGACATTGTGCTCTGCAGCTCCCATAGTGATACATAGTCCAGAAATCTTCCGGGCTATGTTGCTATGAGCAGTGGAGCTCCTCCCGGAAATTTTCCGGGCGTGCCACTCAAGGGGTTAAATGTCCAGCAGCTTTCACTTGCTGAGTCACTTGCCAAAATCTTTTTAGTCTCCACACCTGAATATCTGCTGCCTTTCTCTCCTCATAGCACCACGGCTTTTATTTTCTGTCCACGACTCCCAGGCACCAATAAGCTTACCCCATTTTGAGCATGCACAGTCCAAACTGTTGTGGCATGCTGGGAACTGAAGTCTGTAGCATGTCGAGAAACCACAGCCCACAGTTCAGATTTTTCATGTTCGCAACTGAAATAGGTCCTTTACAAGTGCTCCACACAGTAAAAGTGCCATCTTTAGTACCCCACACAGTAAAAGTGTCCACACACAGTAAAGTTCTATTTATTCCATACTAATATTCTGATCTGGCTGTTTGACCCTTGGAGCAGAAGGTTTTATTACTTTCCTTGTGGTCTTGTATGTTTACAACCAAGGTGGTTTCTCCCTGCTAATGTGCTCCTTTATTGGATGTCCTGAGTGAGGGGTCCATTTGATTGACTTAATGTGTGGAGCTTGCACTAAGGTGTGCCGCATGCCTATTATGGGTGGACTGGTCATGCTAGGTGAGTTCCCTCCAGTTTGAAGAATTCTGATTTTGTTTATATTTTAACCTTGGAGCTCTGTCCTTGTTTTAATACTATTTCAGGATGAAGTAGAAGAAGGAAGAGCCAGCATCTACAAGTCTTTGGTCACCAATGTTTCCAAAGAAATAATGTGTCTTAGTGACTTTCCAATGCCGGATGATTTTCCTAACTTTTTACCAAATCACAAATACTTTGAATACATCAAGCTCTACGCAGAGCATTTTAAACTGTTGCAATACATAAAATTTAAGGTAAGAATGGTTTAGATTTCACATGCTAATTCTAGTAAGGTCAATTATTAAACACAGCACAATAAATGTATTATTACATGAAGTGAAGTAAATTAAAATAAATTGCATTTCAAATCTAATTTTCCTTTTTTTTAATGTAGTACCTTTGCTTCTAAAGATATGTATAGTTTGCTGTACATACATTTGCTACATATATTTAGATACAGTTTTGCTTCTAATATATAATTTTTCTCTTAAAGTCATGAAAAATCCTAGTTGCTTCGAAAATTTCTTAACAGAATAAAATGAAAAAATAAACTTTATTGACTTAGATTAAAATTAGACCAATTTGGCAATTATTGCCAGATAAATATACAACATTGATGAGAGGGGAGCCCTGGTATGGACTCCTCACTCTGATATTTCCTTATAACAGGGATTCTTACCATCAAAAATGATGCTACACTTAGGAGAGGATTAGGGATGAGCGAGTATACTCGCTCGAGTAATGTGCCTTAGCCGAGTATCTCCCTGCTCGTCCCTGAAGATTTGGGGGCCGGGGCGGGGAGCTGCAGGGGAGAGCGGGGAGGAACGGAGGGGAGATCTCTCTCTCCCTCTCTCCCGCCCGCTCTCCCCTGCTCCCTGCCGCAACTCACCTGTCAGCCGCGGCGGCTCCCGAATCTTCAGGGAATAGCAGGGAAATACTCAGCTAAAGCACATTACTCGAATGAGTAGTGCTTTAGCGAGTATACTCGCTCATCCCTAGAGAGGACCCTTCAGCGAAAAACAAGTCACCAGATTCAGAATACCCTAGTTATCAGGGCAGTTAGAATTCTCTTCCAAACTCTAGTCTATTCAGCCAGATATTAGGGCACGAAGAATGGCATATTAGGGTTTGGTGCTTCCTGATGCAAGTAGTCAGGGCAGTTAGAATTCTCTATGAAACTCTAGTCTATTCAGCCAGATGTTATTGCATAAAGATTGACTTATTTAGATTTAGTGTATCCTGCCAACTAATAGAACATATAGCACTATCTTCTCTACCTAGCTTTAGACTCTTGATAAAAAAGAGTATTTTTAAGCATTTTAAAGAGTCCTCTTTAATGCACTGGAATCCATTTTTGGGTGTTACACACAGTCAGCATCTATTTTGGCTGCTATTCACTTTGATTTTCCACTGAGGATTTAGATTAAGTCCATGGATACATGGTGGTATTCTGAATCTTTTATAACTAGAGATGAGCGAGCACCAAAATGCTCGGGTGCTCATTACTCGAGTCGAACTTCCTGCGATGCTCGAGGGTTCGTTTCGAGTAACGAACCCCATTGAAGTCAATGGGCGACCTGAGCATTTTTGTATGGGACCTATGCTCCGCTAAGGTTTTCATTTGTGAAACTCTGGGAAATTCAAGAAAGTGATGGGAACGACACAGAAACGGATAGGGCAGGCGAGGGGCTACATGTTGGGCTGCATCTCAAGTTCCCAGGTCCCACTATGAAGCCACAATAGCGGCAAGAGTGCCCCCCCCAACAATTTTTTCTTATGAAAAACCCTCATTAGCAAGGCATACCTTAGCTAAGCACCACACTACCTCCAACAAAGCACAATCACTGCCTGCATGACACTCCACTGCCACTTCTCCTGGGTAACATGCTGCCCAACCGCCCATTTCAGTAACGGTAGCAGTCAAGACAGG
This sequence comes from Eleutherodactylus coqui, assembly GCF_035609145.1. Lineage (NCBI taxonomy): Eukaryota > Metazoa > Chordata > Amphibia > Anura > Eleutherodactylidae > Eleutherodactylus > Eleutherodactylus coqui. The sequence goes on along the minus strand of NC_089839.1, from coordinate 251,039,951 downwards.
CCCCAGTAACAATTCCAAAGCAGCAGTATAGGGGGAGCACAGTATTAGTTCCATTTCAGTAGTAGTAGCAGTCTAGACAGGCCCTAGTAACATATCAGGGACCTACCCCTACCCCTCAGCATGGTGTATTACGAGTAGAGCAGAAACAGAATGCTGTAATTAAATGTGCCGCTTTTTGGCCTGTGGTTGGAGGCTAACTTCGCTTACAGAACGCACAGCAGAGCCAGGAAACAATTATGCGCAAGCCTGTAGTCTGACCTAGGTGCGTATGACTGAGCTGCTGGAATTCACAGGGCAGAACCAGTCAAGTGGCCAAAGGCCAGTGGTAGGCCTTAAGTATTTTGCTTCAATTTTTTTAAAATGGTGAGCTGAAACACCAGACAGACACCGTATGCAGCGTATATATTGTATACGCTTTCCCTCTGGCCGGATGACGGCGATCATGTAACGGACACAGCAGAGCCAGGAAACAATTATGCGCAAGCCTGTAGTGAAATCCTAGGTGCGTATGACTGAGCTACTGGAATTCACAGCGAAGAACCAGTCAAGTGGCCAAAGGCCAGTGGTAGGCCTTAAGTATTTTGCTTCAATTTTTTAAAAATGCTGAGGTAAAAAAAACAGACAGACCCCGTATGCAGCGTATATATGTATACTGTTTCCCTCTGGGGATGACGGCGATCATGTAACGGACACAGCAGAGCCAGGAAACAATTATGCGCAAGCCTGCTGTAACGCTTAGCTGGGTAATAATGAGCGACTGCTACCCCCAGCAGACACGCAGTAAACTGAAACCGGTCACAGGCAGCCCAAATATAGTATTTTTTTTTGCAATTTTTGGGAAAAAGCCCACTGCCTATATAGCCTGTATATGGATTTCCCTGTTGGAGGATGACTGTGGTTATTGAAAGCACAGTGCAGCCAGAAAAAAATTAAGCGCAAGGCTGCAGTAACACCTAGCTGGGTAATTGTGAGCGACTACTACCCCCAGCAGACACGCAGTAAACTGAACACGGTCATAGGCAGCCCAAATATTTGTTTTTTCCAATTTTTTTTTGAAAAAGCCCACTGCCTATATAGCCAGTATATCTTTCTCTGTACCACTGTCCCTGCCTCACCAGTACTGCCCCTATACTCAGTAAAATGACTGCAGACTGAGGATGCTATGGTCTGCACGCCCGATATACAAAAAAAAAATGTGCAAAACTGCTAAAAGCAGCCTCAACAGTACTGCACACGGTCAGATGTGGCCCTAAGAAGGGCCGTTGGGGTTCTTGAAGACGAAGAGAACAGCCTAACACTCTCCCTATAGCAGCTACAGCAGGATGGCACTTTCCCTAATGTCTCTCAGCGTGCATCTGTGGCGAGTCGCGGCCGGCCCCAGTTTATATAATCGGGTGTCACCTGATCTCCCCAGCCACTCACTGCAGAGGGGTGGGATAGGGCTGGAACTTCACAGGAGGAAGTTGTAATGCCTTCCCTGTGTTTCTATTGGCCAGAAAACGGCTCAAAATTTTCTGGGAAGAAAATGGAAGTGACTCAAACACCGCGTGGTGCTCGTCTCGAGTAACGAGCATCTCGAGTACCCCAATGCTCGAACGAGCATCAAGCTCGGACGAGTATGCTCGCTCATCTCTATTTATAACCCATTGGAACCCATTTGTGACTGTTACGCACAGTCAGTATCCATCTTTGGTCGGCACTCAGTTTGGTTTTCCACTAATGATTCAAAATAAATCCATTGACGCAAGGCATACTATAGGTGGGCTATCCTAAGTCAGTTTGGCTAGTAATCAGATCACCCACCATAGGTATAGTCTTTCACATAATATTGGAACCCATTTGTGAACATCATGCCTAGTTAGTATCCATTGGGCTGGCATTCACATTGGGTCTCTACGGAGGATAGGAGGGTCCACAGATATATGATGGTACTTTGCGAGGTGGGTCATGCTATGCCATTACTCAGTCTGATTAGCAGCTGGATTACCCACCATAGATATCCACTAAGAGTCCAGAGTATCAGATATTGTGTCTCCCACAGACTACTTTACTAGATTAGACACCCTTGCTCATGTAGTAGCGCCTAAAAAAAAGGAAACCATGACTAACTTTTAATTGACAATCATTTAATTTTCCAGACCTAATAGGGCTGATTCTGTTGTCTTTTGTATTTGTGTTATCTGTAAAACTGCTTTTTGGACTACTACTTTACCTGAAGCAATGTTTCTACTGTAAAACAAAAACATTGCTAACTTTACCCGCAGACTTACGGTAAACCACAGATTACAAATATTGACCTGAGATCACCACATAAAACTCTCACTTTGCTGTATCTGCTATGTTAGCACTCTGTTAGCAAATGTGTATTTTTGCTGTTCCAAATTAATTTTAAGTATTCCAGCTGCTCAAAGAATTACAGGTCACACAGTATTTGTATAACCCCTTAGTGACGGCCCCATTGCCTTTTTACAACCTAGCTAAGTGGGCTTTAATCCTCAGGGCTGTAAAAACATGCTTCCTCTGAGGATTAAAGCCACATGTGTTGAGGATGTGACCGCTCCATGCTGACAGCTGATGGAGGTAGCAGACAACCTGGAGCTGTCATTGGGGGCCGGGATATCCAGCCCCTGGTCATGTGATTGGCACTATCCAATGCATAACACTAATTGCATGAAAGTAAACAAAAAGCGAAAAAAAGTTAGTTTCAGCTCCCCTCACGGATGCAGCATAAACAATGAGCGATGAGTTTAACTATGACAGTGGTGTAAATATCAGCCTTCAGTATTGAACGAACACTATGTTCAATGAAGGGAGAGAGGTGATATCTGCTCCTGCGCCCCACTGTAAGCCAGCGATACTAAGTCCCATGCAGGAGCACGGGAGCCTGTATGTGCAGGGTTGAGTGTCGGGCATTGTTTGCCCAAGATTCATCCCGTCTAAATGGGGCTTAATATGTGGAGCAAAATATATCACATTGTAATATGTTTCAATCTCCTAAAATCACTACAAATATTAAATCTGTGATATGAATCATAACTGCAGCCCTTTATGTATTATGCACAATGTACATAAAATTCTCCTATTGATATTATCTCAATTATGTTCCTTATATTTGTCTGTGACTTCTTGGACTTAGACAACTGTTTGCCGAGTAGAGAAGCATTCTGACTTCCCAGTCACTGGTCAGTGGTTAGTTACTACAGAAAGCAACGGAGAAAAGAAGACCGACATCTTTGATGCAGTTATGGTTTGTACAGGTCAGCATGCACAACCTGTAGCAGCCATGAACACCCTTCCAGGTAGCTATAAAATAGTTGCTTTTACTTTAGCATTTTTGTACCTAATGTAGAAATCTTTTGGTCTGGTATAGTATGCCACAGCATGTTGAAATTGAATCAGCGGTAGACACAGAGGTCAGACCCCCACAATCATAAAGTAATCCCCATCCTGTGGATAGGAGATACCTTTATATGGTGTTACAACTCCTTTAATTAGTTCATAGATAAGTAGTGTGGACATTTTATATCTCTAAACTGATGTTAGTTCAGAGACTTTGAATCTGATTTGAGGATCTGGATATATCAATGAGTCTGATCTGGGTCTGAATTAATTTGGGGGTCTGGTGTCTGAATTTACAGGTCTGGTTTGTGGTCTGGATTAATGTTTTGGATCTGGAATTTTGTAAAAATCACAGCCACAAAAAAACAGCACATTAGAACTCCTGGTATGTATGGCTTTGTATTAGAGAGGTATTATTTAGAGATGAGCGAGCACCAAAATGCTCGGGTGCTCATTACTCGAGTCGAACTTCCCGCGATGCTCGAGGGTTCGTTTCGAGTAACGAACCCCATTGAAGTCAATGGGCGACCCGAGCATTTTTGTATATCGCCGATGCTCGCTAAGGTTTTCATTTGTGAAAATCTGAGCAATTCAAGAAAGTGATGGGAACGACACAGAAACAGATAGGGCAGGCGAGGGGCTACATGTTGGGCTGCATCTCAAGTTCCCAGGTCCCACTATGAAGCCACAATAGCGGCAAGAGTGGGCCCCCCCCCCCCAACAATTTTTACTTCTGAAAAACCCTCATTAGCAAGGCACACCTTAGCTAAGCACCACACTACCTCCAACTAAGCACAATTTACTGCCTGCATGACACTCCGCTGCCACTTCTGCTGGGTTACATGCTGCCCAACCGCCCCACACGACCCAGTGTCCACAGCGCACACCAAAGTGTCCCTGCGCAGCCTTCAGCTGCCCCCATGCCACACGCTCACTTCATAGCTACACCACCCTCCTGTCAATTTATAATTGCCTCTGTGATGAGGAGGAACCGGAGGCACACACTGCAGAGGGTTGGCAGGGCCAGTGCAGCCAGAAAAAATTATGCGCAAGGCTGGGTATTAATGAGCGACTACTACCCCCAGCAGACACGCAGTAAACTGAAGACGGTCACAGGCAGCCCAAATATAGTATTTTTTTCCCAATTTTTGGGAAAAAACCCACTGCCTATATAGCCAGTATACCTCTTTCCCTGCCTCACCAGTACTGCCCCTATACTCAGTAAATTGACTGCAGACTGAGGACGCTATGGTCTGCACGCCCGATATACAAAAAAAAAAAATTTGCAAAACTGCTAAAAGCAGCCTCAACAGTACTACACACGGTCAGATGTGGCCCTAAGAAGGACCGTTGGGTTTCTTGAAGACGAAGATAACAGCCTAACACTCTCCCTATAGCAGCTACAGCAGGATGGCACTTTCCCTAATGTCTCTCAGCGTGCATCTGTGGCGAGCCGCGGCCAGCCCCAGTTTCTATACTCGGGTGTCACCTGATCTCCCCAGCCACTCACTGCAGGGGGGTGGGATAGGACTGGAACTTCACAGGAGGAAGTTGTAATGCCTTCCCTGTGTTTCTATTGGCCAGAAAACGGCGCAAAATTTTCTGGGAAGAAAATGGAAGTGACTCTAACACCGCGTGGTGCTCGTCTCGAGTAACGAGCATCTCGAGTACCCTAATACTCGAACGAGCATCAAGCTTGGACGAGTACGCTCGCTCATCTCTAGTATTATTCTTTCCATTATTTTCCACATGATGGAGAATTCATCATTTTTACTGACAGATTTGTAAAGAATCAGGCAAAAAAAAATCTCTTTAGGCCTCCATATGAAATTGAAGACATACATTCACATAAGTATATAAATGTATAAAGAGTGAGATTTTGGTTTTGAAGTAGGTGAGAAGGACAGAAAACATGCAAGCTGAACTTTTGCATCTTAGCCCGTGATCCTATAGCTAAGCTTCTGCTGCTGCAGCTATACATGCGTCTGACAATTTCAGCTCAAAGGTTGTCATTTGCTTAAACTTTTCACACTTCATTGAATTTATCCCAACGGTAAATTCTTTTCGTTAATATTTCAACATTATGAAATTATTTTTTAATGGATAGTTTATTCCAAAATCCAGCATTGAATTGTGGATAAGTCCAAGTTTTCCCTAAGCAATGCTCACTAGTCTTGGTCTATGCATGTTGGAAATGATTATTTTGTTTAATATGAATATAATTTCCAATTTACCCATTTGCTTTATTTCTTTTAAGATATTGAAAAGTTTAAAGGTCAAATAATCCATTGTCAAGAATACAAAAGGCCCATTGGTTTTGATGGAAAACGAGTATTGATAATTGGAATGGGTAACACTGGAGTGGATATCTCTACTGAATTGTGCACAAGAGCATCACAGGTACATTGCACTCCACTATAAGAAACTAATTATGACAGCAAAGCTGCATGGCAAAGGACCTGCATTGCATCTCCCTTCAGTGAGCTGGACTGGTTTAGTATTAGCCTAAAATAAGATTGGAGTTTAAACAGGTAATAGACATGAGATTTGAATTGCCTGAGTGTTGAATGTCAGTAAGACTCCCTCAAAGCTTTTGCAGCTGATGAGCAGAGAACATAGGGAGCAGGACCATAAATGATCCACCACTTTTCGATGTGTCTCACACTATGTACTCCAATCATGTGATTATAATCTTACCTTCATCATGTGGCCCATATTAATATGCACTATTACTGCCTTTATGGAACTCACATTACTGCTATCATATTTCAGTTTTGAAAGACCTTCTATTCTGCCTATCTTTTGATCATCTGCTGTAGACATTGTCTAAGCCAGTATGTATGATGGAAGAGACTCAATAAGCTCAGCACATTTACGGAGAAAACATACCCCTACAGCAGATGGTGCCTGCTGTAATGATGGTACTTTGACTACCTTCCTTGATCCATCCCTATCCTCCTCTTACCTGCGTAACATAAATGGACCAATCACCTCCCAGCACCCTTTTCATTTTTTCCTGCTTATATAAGGGAACAGCGGCCCACTGATATTCTTAAGGTAGAAGGCATTCACCTCCTATAAGTTGACTTGATGCATTTGTGTTATGAAGAGCACACTAAGGATTAAAAGTTGGATATTGCACTATTACTCATACAGTAGTTCATAATTTAGTTAACACACCTATATTCAATCTCGTTGATGTATTTATTGTTTGCAGGTATATCTTAGCTCTAGACAAGGGGTTTGGGTTTTTCCGCGCTGTGGAAAACGAGGACTTCCTAATGATTTGGGCTTCTTAAGTCGTTACAACAACTGGATCAGCGCAATACTGCCACCAGCAGTGTCTCGATGGATGCAAAAGAAAGCCTTGAATGCTCCATTTGACCATGGATTGTTCAACATAGAGCCAGAGGGGTAAATTAACGAACATGATTATGTTTTGTTCTATGATTATGTTTTGTTCTATGTTCAGATTATGTAAGAGATTATGTATGTAACAAATCTTATGCAAAGAGGATCTGGTGCTCATAGGGTAAAGAGCAGGCAAATTTAGAAAGGTGTACTTGCTGCTGTGGGAGGTCTCTCTCATGGAGACCCCACCAAAAAGGCTGTACTCAGGCAAAAGAAGAGTTTTTGAATTTCATGTTTCAAACAAAGCACAGGCGACAAGGGGGGGGGGGGGGGGGAGAGTCCAAAGATATGGCATGCAACACATTCCAGAGTTTAGGACGCTCCTTGATCAGGCCAATCTATCGACATTCCTGTATAAAATCAGACAAAAAGAGAGACAAGGTGGGAGATATATAGATATATATATATAAACAAAGCAGAGAGAACAGGGAGAATAAAACATGGTGGTATATACATTTAGAGCTCGTTAAAATCAAGTCACTATAACATGACTGGTCAAATAACACTGATCAACAGCATTTTTGCATCTGGTGTGCGAAATATCAATTCTTATGGATTTTTAGGTGTAGAATCTGAATTTACATTTAAAAATGATGTATCATGTTAGGTTTTTATGTAATTTAGATTTTTTTCAATTTAAAAAAAAAAAGGTTTTTCGTTTGCGCTCATTTTCTGGTGAATTATTTATATAAAATCAAATCAGTGACTAAGCTAAACTCTTTATTTGAATGTAATACACAGTGGATGAAGTTTTAAAAATCGTCACTATATGGAAGAACAATGTAGATGAGTTACTGACATGTGCCTATCTGTATTGCTGTTTAGTGTTGTAATCTGCATGAAGCGCTTCTCTTCATTCTTACCTCAGCATATCAGTATTTTTTGAGTTTCATTCACAAATACATTACCAGAAAAATATTATTGAGTTCTGATTGTTATTCTTTTTGTATTTAAAACCAGACAATATTTGGCAATAGTGTATTATTGTCTATGTAATACTGCTATGTATAAGAAATGTGACTTAATAGACAGAATCTGATTCTTCTAGTGAATTTAGCACACCAGAATTAGTTAGATCAACCTGTTTGCAAGCCAAATGCAGAAAAAAAATGGGTTTTTTTTCTGTATTTAAAACCAGGCAATATTTGTCAATACTGTATTATTGTCTGTGTAATAGTGCTAAAAAATAGCATTTTGCCTCAGTTTTTTAGCGTTTTTTTTTTGTTTTTTTCCGTGCACAGTCAAAAGTATGTGCATCTTATTGTACACGTCGTTACAGACGCGAGAATACCAAATATGTGGGTTTTTTTTTTTACCTTTTTATGCTAATCTGAGAAAAATTATTAAAAAATGTTTTTTTTACTCTTTTTTTTTTTTACATTTTTTTAATTCATTTTTTTAATCTGTTTTTTTTTTACAACATTTGTGTCCCCCTGGGGGACTTTGACTACTGCCCTGATGATCGCTGTCATAAGGCATGGCAGAGCTACTGCCCTGCCATGCCTTATCGCTTATACAGCTATCTCAGGCACTGGTAACACAGGACGCCAGTGTCTGGCGTCCTGTTACTATGGTGACAGGCCGGGCTCTCGCGATAACATCGCGAGAGCCGGCCGGAGACACAGAGGGAGTGCGCTCCCTCTGTGAACTCTTTCCCTGCCGCGATCTACTTAGATCGCGGCAGAGAAGGGGTTAACAGTGGGGGGCACATCTCCGATGCCCCCCTGCTGTTGCAGCGGGACGCCGGCTGTGACTGACAGCCGACTCCTGCTGCGGGATAGCGCGGGGTCATATGTGATCCCGCGATATCCCCAGGACGTAAGTTTACGCCCTGTTGCGGGAAGTACCCCGCTGCCAGGACGTAAACTTACGCCCTGCAGCGGGAATGGGTTAAAGAAGCATACGAAATCACATGATCAAGTTCCTCACCCCCACAATATGCCCCATGCCCCTCCCAATGGCTTTTCACTTTTCTCTATCATGTACTCTTCCTGCCTCATACATCCTGTACTACCCCCACACAGTTTGTGTCCTAAAAACTGTATATCACATGTTATCGTTACATTGCTGTGTTCCCCCTTGCTCCACTACCTGCTCCTGTACCTTCCATTTTCAACCTCACCCCCTCTGTTTCTAAATAATTGAATACCATGTGTACCTTTGTAATTTCTGTAATTTCCATATTATCAGTGTTCCCCATGTGCCTTAAAAGCGTTACCCAATAAGTTGGCGCTATACAAATAAAGATTATTATTTTATTCCGCTGTGAGACCAAATCCTATGTCTATGTAGAAAGACCCACTCAATGAATGGTTTTGCCAATTTAGAAGTGAGAATACAGGGCTGTATATTGCGCATTTTAAGCTCATATGTAACAGAAGTAACAACAACAAAAAACTGTTAATTCTTGGGCAACTACCGGTATTTCAAACATGGAGTATTTTGCTGTACTGAATATCTGACTGTTGTACTGTATAGATGTTGTAAAAGTTAACTTGACATACAACTTGTTATAACTCAAGTACAATGTACTAAAATACTGTAAATTAAGTTACTGCGATAAGCCAGTCATGTCAACTCTAGCTACATCCTATGTTCCTTATTTGAAATGATTATTGATAACATTTGTAATCATAGGTCTGCGTGGAAAGAACCTTTGGTGAATGAGGAACTTGCAAGCCGTATTTTGTCAGGATCAATTATGGTCAAGCCACACGTGAGCCGGTTCCTTGAGAACTCAGTCCATTTTGCAGATGGTTCTGTTGTGGACAATCTTGATATCGTTTTGCTTGCCACAGGCTATGATTATAGTTTTCCTTTTCTGGATGAATCGATTGTTAAAAAGGATGAAAACAAAGGATCTTTTTACAAAAAGATAATCCCTCTGGGAATCGAAAAGCCCACAATAGCATTCATTGCATTTATCCTTCCAATTGGACCAACAATGGTGGTCGCTGAACTTCAGTCTCGATGGGCCACTAAACTTTTCAAGGGTAAGGAATTGTGAAACCATATTCAAGGAAATGCCATAGTAAAGGAAGAAAGTCATGACCAACATTAATTTAATCCTTTCAAAATTATTTTATTTTTAGGATTACACAAACTTCCAGACACTGAAGGAATAAAAAAAGAAATGCTAAAGGATGAACAGCTCAGAAAAAAATGGTAAGTTGAAAATCAGAATTTTTATTAATTATTTCATCAAATGGCTCATTGTAAATATAGATCTGGTAATCGTCATGGTTTGTCTGGGTTTACCACGCTCTGGAACTCCAAAACAAATTGGAGATTTTTGTAGTTAGGGCAGATTTCACTGCAGGAGATAAATGTGTTTGCCTGTTTAAAGTTAGGCTTCCTCTGGATCAACAAGAAGGTTGGGGAGTTAATAGGCTGAACTGCAAGGACACAAGTCGATTTTCAGCCTAAAATACTATGTTACTATCTCATTTTATATTTTTTATCATTAGTTAATGGGAACGCATTAACCCCTCAATGACATAATATGACTATTCACATACTAACTGCACATACCTTGTGCAGTTAGCACTTATATAGCTGTCCAGAATATGCTGTGTATGAAGTAGGCTCAGGAAACGAATATACTCCATACATGATGGGTATTGGCTGCCTGCAACAGCCGCGATCAGAGATAACTGACAGAAGCACTTAAATGACTAGAGCGATTGGGATTTAAATGTCCCAAACGATCCCCTCTATAAAATCAGTCGGGTGCCGGCTAGGTGTCGTGACAGCCTGGGGGCCTTCTGAAGATCTCCATGGCTGACATGTATTTCCCTAGCAGATCTTTAATAGGCAGCTTGTTCGAACAAGGTATATATAATGCAATACCATGGTAAAAAGTAGTAAAAACGAAAACAAAAACATTTCCCATTCATTGGATGAAAAAATAAAAAAAAAATGTTTTACATCTAAAATTTGTTAGTTATCACTACATCCATAAAACACAGTTTGTTTAAATATCCCATTATTAATCCCACATGGTTAACTCCACCAGAGTTTGCGTTTTTTGTCTATTTGGTTACTCTGTCTCCAAGATAAAACTGAATACAACGCAATTTAAAAGTCATATGTTCCCAAAATGGTACTAATTAGAGATGAGCGAGTATACTCGCTAAAGGCAATTGCTCGAGCGAGCATTGCCTTTAGCGAGTAACTGCCCGCTGGAGACGAAAGGTTCGGGTGTCGGCGCGGGGGAGCGGTGAGTAGCGGCAGTCAGCAGGAGGGAGCGGGGGGGAGAGAAGGAGAGAGAGATCTCCCCTCCATTCCGCCCCGCTCTCCCCCGCAGCTCCCTGCCCGCCGCCGGCTCCCGAGCCTTTTGCCTCGAGCGGGCAGGTACTCGCTAAGGGCAATGCTCGCTCGAGCAATTGCCTTTAGCGAGTATACTCGCTCATCTCTAGTACTAATACAAACTGGAAATCGCCTTGCAGAAAAATAGTGCTCACACAGACCTACCGGGAAAAAAAATGAAAACGTTATGGTGGTCGAAAATGGCGACAAAAAGCTATTCTTTTTTTCTTAACAGTATTTTTTTTTTTTAATAATAATATTACAGAAAAAAACTATATAAATTTGGTATCGCTGTAATGGTACTGACCCACAGAGTAAAGACATGCCAATTTTACCATGAACATTGTAAAATTACCTCCATTCTCCCAAATGGTGCAATTTCATTTTTTTTATATTTCACTCATTTTTTTCATGTTTCACATTTTTAAAAGTCTCGCAATACATTATATGGTAGGTTAAATATTACCATTAAAAAATACAACTTGTCCCGGAAAATACAAACCCCCATGTAGATACGTCCCAGAATAATAAATGTGTTATGGTTTTTTGAAAGTCTAAGTGCAGAATGTGACCTGGACACAAGAACATCACTTAACCTAGGTCATGAAAGTGTTAAACTTTGTATTAGATCTTTTTAAGGGAAAATGACATTTTCATTACCTTACCTAAGGCCTAATTCACATGAGCGTATTTAAATTGCATATAATGTACACGCGTATTATGTGCAATATAGCCCTATTCTCTAAAGGCGCCTATAAAACGCTGTACATATGCAATTACTTTGTGTATGTGCAGTTTTTATATGCAATGTCGCTAAGCGACAGAGCGGGAAATCAAAAGACAAAATGAAACCAGGAAGACTGCACAGGATAGCGTTTGCGAGAGATACGCGGTCATGCACAGTCCAAAATCGCTGCCATAAGTGGTGATTAGCTGGCTCACACAGCAGTAATATGTAGCGTAAGCTGTAGTTCTCTATTCCCCTCGACAAAACCTATTCAGCCCCCCAAGATCCATCTAGCGTAAAACAAAAATACGACCAGAACGAAGGAGAACATGGAAAGAGAAAAGTGTATTTACAGAAATCAGCAGCAGGAAAGGAAGACGCCATAGGAAATACCTACCATATACAGCTTAAACACATAATTTCTGGCTCCACTACAGCTAATATACAACTACAGCTGCCTTAGGTAGGATTTTACTTATTTATATAAGAATAGGAAGGCTTTAAAGGGATTGTACCAAAATCACCTCTTATCACCTCTCCATAGGATAGATGATAAAAGTCTGACTGGTGGTGGTCTCACTGCTGAAACCCCCATCAATCCTAAGAACAAGAGTCCATAGAGAGCAGAGGGAGACACAGGATCCACATTCTCGGGATCAGTGGAGTTCTCAGCAGTGCAACCTTCACCGATTAGACTTTTATCACCTATCCTAAGGTGATAAAAGGTGATTTTGATACAACCCCTTCGACTTTCATTGTAATATTATGGACAATATAAGGATTAGAGTCAATTTAGTAATCAAATACCAAATGGTTACTGGAACAAGTTACTATGCCCAACCTACAAATGTTTTGCAGCTAGACTGTTATGTTAAATACAAAACAATATTAAATTAAGTTGTTGTTTTTTTTTTCTCTATAGACAATCTCTTTTTGTTAAAAGCATCCATTGATGATAAGTTGATCACAGGGTGTCCTTCTACTGGGACCCCCAGTAATTAGCAACAATCTCTGGTGGAACCCAGCAAATCCAGCATTATGCAGGGTCTAATGAAATCAATGCACTGTTTATGTAATACATCAACAAGTTCTTCAAAGAAACATTCTTTGAAGCAGCTCTCCATCTGGTTAATAGATGGGTGTTCTGAACGGGTGGCCCCCAATCTTAAAGGGGTATACTAAGAATTGATATCACTCATCAATAGGTGATAAATGTATGATTGCTGTGGGATACACTGCTGGGGCCTTCACAATCATAAGAACAGAGATGCCATGTCCCCTTTTTTCCCTCACTCCGTCCTTTGCAATGAGGAAGAGCTTCAATGGAGCAATGCCCGGCCATGCATGCTGCCACTTCATTCAATTCTATGGGACTGCTGAAAGAGAAGCCAAGTACAGTGCTTGGGGATCTCTGTCAGTTCTACAGAGTTAAATGGAGCAGTAAAACAAAATGATTGGCTGCTGCTCCATACAGGTTCCTACACACTGTGGGGAATGCAGTGGGGATGAATGGGGGTCATGGGACCCTGTTATCATTTGTTGGGATGCAAGAGCTTGGTTTCCAGCAATTAGACATTTACTACCTGCCAATAATGAGAATACCCCTTTTAACTCTGTATTTCCTAGAAAGATCTTAGTAAATGGTTTTCCTAAATTGTTGATATGTAAACATATAAATGCAAACTGTATACATTTTTAAAGGTTTTAGAATTATATTGATATGATCTCTATTAGTATTTAATACATTTTATTACTTTTCTTTACACAATAAGGTTTGCAACAGCTGAAAATAATTTCCGTCGTGCAAATTACATTGGGTACATGGATGATCTCTCTGCAGATATAGGAGTGGAGCTAAACATATGGAAGCTATTCCTAACAGACCCAGTTTTGGCATGGAAGGTTGTCTTTGGGCCCTGCAATCCCTATCAATTCCGTCTGACTGGTCCGGGAAAATGGGATGGAGCACGAGAAGCAATTTTAACCCAATGGGATCGAATTGAGAAGCCCCTAAGAACAAGGGTGCCAAAGCAAAATCCTAAATCTCATTTGGAATCACTTATATTTTGGATACTTTGCTTTGGCATTCTGCTTTTAGCCATTATTCTAAGATGGTAATATGTAACAACATACAGTTCAGGTTTACTGAGAACTTGTCATCATCTATATAATACAATTTAGAATTTTTTTCCATTATTGTATAACACCCATTTATATATCTTAGGCTCTCTTCACACTTGTGTCAGTTCTATTCTAACAGATTTCCATTGAATTTTGATAAGTAGAATAGTCGTACATTATTATGGTGAATTATATGCTATGTATGCTTCCTCTCAACACACCATTACATGTGTGATGTTTTATATCTCATTCTATGGTATTATTAAAAAAAAAAAACTACATACATGCTAATAATGGGATTATAGGAGGTTAACAATTATTTCTGTAATTATTTAATAAAGGCTTTTCTTACAATAAATTTTACATTTATGAAATGGATTTTGAACTTGAGAGAGCTAATGGAGCAATAACTATTTCATGCTTAAAGGGGTTGTCCCGCGGCAGCAAGTGGGTCTATACACTTCTGTATGGCCATATTAATGCACTTTGTAATGTACATCGTGCATTAATTATGAGCCATACAGAAGTTATAAAAAGTTTTTTACTTACCTGCTCCGTTGCTAGCGTCCTCGTTCCCATGGAGCCGACTAATTTTCGCCCTCCGATGGCCAAATTAGCCGCGCTTGCGCAGTCCGGGTCTTCTGCTCTCTTCAATGGAGCCGCTCGTGCAGAATGCCGGCTCCGTGTAGCTCCGCCCCGTCACGTGCCGATTCCAGCCAATCAGGAGGCTGGAATCGGCAATGGACCGCACAGAAGAGCTGCGGTCCACCGAGGGAGCAGACCCCGGTGGCCATCTTCAGCAGGTAAGTATGAAGACGACGGACCGCCGGGATTCAGGTAAGCGCTGAGCGGTTTGTTTTTTTAACCCCTGCATCGGGGTTGTCTCGCGCCGAACGGGGGGGGGGGGGGGGTTAAAAAAAAAAAAAAAAACCGTTTCGGCGCGGGACAACCCCTTTAAAGAGAATCTGTCACTATCTTTACGTAATCTTGTATCTGTTCTATTACTGATAAAATGTAAGTTACTGATAAACTACTTTACAATCAAGTCTTAGGTGGTGGCAGGCTCAGGATGGCGCAGCAGTCGACAGATTGAGGCAGAGGTGGAATATTAAAAAATATTTAAAAAAAAATCAGTGAACATGTGCATAATGGACAGTATTGCGCTCAATAGCAGGGTTCAGGTACTTTAACATTACTTAACAAAATGGCATTAACTCTCCCTAAAGTGACTGTACTCTGTATATTAAAAGTAGTAAAAATGGAGTAGCGCCACAAAGGAAAAAATCTAATACTCAAAAGCATATAGGTGAATTAAAGGGCGAACTTACCTGGTGTGGATGCCTAGAGCCCAAAGGGTAGGGACCAGGCCTCCACATCTGCAGTCCTGGCTTTACTGATAACTAGTGCTCCTATGCCACCAGAAGCATCCACAAAACAAGAGAGCCGCAGAGGAATCCAATAAACTCCCACAGAGTTTTGGAACATGCAAAGAAAAGTAAAGGAAGGCTTGAGGAAGGTGCATTTGAATGCACAGTGGAAAAAAAAGGTTTGGTACGGTGTTAGCCAGTAGAGCAAAGTGTGATTGTTCTCAGTAAGAGAAACCAAATAATCTTGTAGATATGATACCTTTTAATGGCTAATAAAAATACATGATGTTATAGCGAGCTTTCGAGGACATCTTGCACCCTTCATCAGGCTAATGAATGAAACTAGTTTGGATGGCACATAATTATAACATACAGATGCAGAGGGGAAGGGAACACACTCCTCTTGATCTAAATAAATGTTCACACACAGAAATTCAAGACCGGTTTTTTTTTCCACTTTAAAACTTAAAACAACAGTCAAAGTGAGCTGAGCCATAAATCCCAAATCAGTCCACTGAGATCAGGACAGTTTTATGATGTGTCTTATCTCTCCTTCAACCTGCAAATGGAAGGAGATGCAGCACCACCCATTGGATGGCAACATTATTACAAGTCAAGTTCTGAATTTTTATGAAGTTTTAAAGAAAGAAAAAAATATAATGATTGTGAAGAGGACATCCCTCTCGACCTCCTTTAGACCCTTCATATTTTCCACCTATGTAAGAATCCCGGGCTGAGGTTCATTCCATTCTTGAGGGTATCAAACATGACTATAAATTTATACTCCCAAATTCTTCTGTGACACTGTGACTTGAAATTGCCCATCAGTATAATAACTCATCTGCTCTATGTCCCTGACCACAAAAATATTTTTCCACAGGTAGTTCAGTCTTTCCCTCTCTAATTGAGTGACAATGAGATCTCATCCTGGCTCGCAGTTTTCGTCCTGTTTTCCCAATATAAACCCCCCCAACGGGACATTTACTGCACCAGATCAGGTACACAATATTGGACGTGGAACATGTGAATGTCCCAGGGATCTTATAGTCCTGCTGTGTGTTGGGGATCCGTATCCTGTCTGCAGTCAGTATATGTGGGCAAGTATTGCAACTCCTTACCTTACATGGATAAGTTCCTTTTTGTGAGTCAGAGGGCAATGCACTCCTGATTACATAGTTCCTCAAATTAGAAGGTTGCCTGTAACATAGAAAGTGAGGGTCCAGGAATATGGTTTTCCCATGGTCATCCTTGTGTAGGGTATGATGGAGTTTCTTTGCAGTCTGCTTTAGTACCTCTAGCTGTGAATTCTAGGTCGCTACTAGAGGCACACGTCCATTTTTTTTCTTTTCTACTTGTATTGGAGTAGTTGATTTCTGGGTAACCTGGTGGCTTGCTTGTCAATTGAGGTAGGATAGTAGCCCTGATTTAAAAATGTCTTTTTGAGATTGTGTAAATGTTCCTCACTGTCTGGTGTGTTTTGAGCAGATCCGGTGGTATCTGATGGCCTGGCTGTAGACTATGGACTTTTTGATGTGTTTAGGATAGGAATTGTTGCATCTGAGGTATGTTGGTCAATCAGTCGGTTTCCAGTATAGGGATGTCTGTATTGAGTTGTTCAAAATTTTTTGGTGGTGTCCAAAAAGTAGATTTCTGTATACAAGTGGCTTAATGTCAGGTTTTAGGTGGGGTGGAATACACTGCATCTCTCATGGAATTTTATTAGTTCTTGTTCGGTGTTGGTCCAGATGATTATGATGTCATCAATGTAGTGGAAGTAGGCCAATGGTTTGATTTTTTTGGCCTCCTGCCTCATCAATCACTCTCCAGTGTTGCCATGAAAAGATTGGCATGTTGTGGTGCCATTTTACGGCCCATGGCGGTCCCAGTAAGTTGCAAGAAGATCTCTTTTGTCAAAGAAGAACAATGGTGTGCGAGTATGAATCTTGTAGGTTGTAACACTGACTCAGAGGTAACCTCATTGGCCTCAAGGTGTGCCTGGCAGGTGGTCAGTCCATCTTCATGTGGGATGTTGAAGTATAAGGACTTCACATCCATTGTGGCCAGGATTGCGCCATCTGGATGGGGCCTATGGTTGAGTTTGTTCAATAGGTCTATGGTGTCCTGCAAGTAGCTGGTTGTATTCCTCACCAGTGGTTTGAGGACACCTTCCACCCATCCTGAGATTTCTTCAGTGAGGGTGCCCACACCTGAGATAATTAGCTTCCCTTAGTTGCAAGCTTTCTGTAGTTTTGGAAGCATATAGAATACTCTAACCCTGGGTTTCTCTGGTATCAATTCCAGAAGTTTTGTGGAGCCCACCGATAGCTTTCTGATGACCCTTCTCAATTCCCTCACATATTTCTGAGTTGGGTCTTGATCCACTTTGGTGTAGTATTTGCTGTCCATCAGCTGCCTTTCTGCTTATTTCTCGAAGTCCGATGTATTCGTGAGGACTATAACACTAACACTACCTTTATCTGCAGGTTTAAAGGTTGATCTCCTTGTTGTTTTTGAGTGCATAGATGGCCCTTCTTTCCTGCATATTGATATAAAATTCTTCCCTTTTCTGCTTGTCCAGTACAGTATGCTTCCCTTTTCTGCTTTGAACACACAGAAATGCATTGCCTGCACGGCCTGTATTACCTGTACTATTGTCACTTGTCTCTCTGTCTTGAAATTAAATCTATGGACTTGATGCAAAGTATCTAAATTCTGTGGTTACTATTACTAGGGGGGGGGGGGGGGGGGCTTCTGTAATCTACACCCCCTCCTTTCAAAATAAGTGGTAAAAATTATTTTTGCCTCCATAATTTATTGCAAGTAATTAAGATCTATTGTTACTACTACTAGGAGGGAACTTTTGTACACCACACCCCCTCCTTCAAAGTAAGTGGTAACAACTATAACTCTTATCCTTGCTAAATTGAACACAATTCAGATAGTGTTTTCCCAAAAGTAGGTCCTACCCAGAGAGTAAGACCTGCCCCGGTTTTCAGGGTAGGCTTGATATATAAGACCTCCCCTGAAAATAAGACCTAGCTAACCCCCCCAACACACACACACACACACACACACTACTTACCTGGTCTGGGGTGTGCCGATGGTCTCCGGCGGTGCTGCAGCAAACTGCAGATTCCTCCCCGTCTGCCATCTCAGCTTCTTCTGGTGACAGGGCTTGGAATACCCCACCACCTGCAAAGCGAGCGCTTTGATTGGCTAATCGAGCGCCAGCAACCAATCACAGCCGGCACTCGATGACCCAATCACAACCACTCAGTAATGTCACTCCACTCAGCGCCGCGGAAGACCATCGGGATGTTGCGAACCAGGTGAGTATAAGCCCCGCCCCATACCCCCAAAAATAAGGCACTGTGCCTCTTTTGGGGCAAAAATTGTAAGACAGTGTCTTATTTTCGTGGAAACACGGAATGTCAGTACTCCTATGAGCGCAGAGTTTGTTTTACTCTGTATATGTTTCTCTTTACACATTGTCTCATCTCCTTATTTCCTCTTGGCAGCAGCAAGGCACATGAAATCTCATATAATTGACAGCATCTTTTACAACTGCTCTTAACTATGGCGTAACCATCATCACAGTTTCAGCGAGTTCATGATCCTCTACTGTGGCCAGGGAATTTAAACTTATACAGTTCTAAGGATTGTAGTCTGCTCACGCTCAGTCTATGCACCTTTCACTGCTTGCTGGCATCCCTTTGGCACTGCCACCACAGTGTCCAGCACTGCAGGGAAGAGGGCCTGGAGAGGATTTATTATGCACGGCTTCTTTGGACCCCCACATCTTCAGGGCCTTTTAGTTTCTTAGTACTGTTCCCTTCCATGAGGATAGCACTGCATTAGTATCATGAGTAGCCTTCGCCACTTTAAGACACAGGCTGGGTTTGCTGTTGCACTCTTCTCTCTGCTATGCTGCTCAGACTAACCCCTGTGATGCAGCTTTTTTTTTCTTTATCTAGTCCACCTGCAGGCCTCTCCAAGTCTCGAGGACTTTCCTGCTGGGTAAAAAATTAGTCTCAATGTTTCCCTATGGAAGGAGTGTTCTTCTGGGCAATGACTTGCTAGCTACATCACCACCTGCATCACTATGGGGGTGGAACCACTCTTCTACAGCCTTTTAGAGGCTAGAGGAAAATGGTCCCTCCGGCACCTGTCACATGTCTCTTTCCCTTGCCTAAACTTTCCTTTGGACGCCAGAGGAGAGTCTCCCAAGCAGCACGGCAGGTGCTGTTCTTTCCTGGCACTGCCTGCACCTGGTCCCTCTCTCTCAGACACATTTTTAATCGGGAGGGGCGGAGGTTTAACATTTTGTGCCCAGCTCCCACTTACTAGTGGCTTACAGCTCTGATAGCAACTGAAAGCCACTAGTAAGTGAGAGCTGGGAACCACCACTCCCTTACAGATACGTAAGTCACATATCACTGCTGATTACAATCAGTATGCTGATTACTACTTAATGCCACCCTCAGACAGGAGAGCGTGAACGTGGTGAGAGATTCATTTTAATAGTCCTGACTTTTGTAAAACACTTAGCCTATATAAAGTACCATATTTAGCTACAACAACTCTCTATCCCTAAGGAACTAAGACATTCATCCCCACCACCTTCTTTTTGTGTATTTTTTCCTTACACTTTCATACCTACCCCTTATAAACCAAACTTTGTACTCTTTGTACTTTGAATGAGGCCATAGTTACACACAGACTTTTGCAGCAAGGCTTTTATTCACAGAGTAGGCAAAACATTCATTAGCGGTTTAAAAGGGATTTCCAAGTAATTTTCATATTCTATAATATGGAGAAAAAAGTAGCTACATTTTAAAATGGCTCAGAAATTCTATCAAGTTGCGATAAACAAAATAGCTATTGAGTCATTTTTTAAGCAATTAATGCTTTTAGCATTCACATGGACTGCAGTTTATGATGATGAGCTAATTGATGGAATTGCCTCTTTCTTGATGTGATCAATGATGTGCCTAGAAATAAGTGCATCTGAACCATTGCCTATTGCATGGAATTGGAGAAATAGGATCATCACAGGGAATGCCCAGTCTACGACCACTGTGCTAGATCCTTGCAACAGTTAACAATCTGGATAATAGGGGTTGAGGAAACCTCAAGTTGGAAAACCTAAACAAAGTTGGAAAAGCCAAAACATGACGATTCACATTGTTTTCAAAACATTACAGTCTTTGTGAATATCATCAACTTAGCCCAATGAAGAGCATATTACCTTCCTTGCCAGAGGGCAGGATATGAAATAGTATCTATACATGACACCATTTTAGCTTGCAATAGTTTTTTCCACAAGTTTCCCCACGCAGTTTTGAAAGGTTGTGGATCATAGGTCACCAAATGCCAAATATGTTGTCACTGTCTCGAGTTTGTGTGTTCTGGATAAGAATTTATGTTGATATCAATTGGGTCAGTATGATCAACTTCAGCAAATCATTATCACAGCCCACAAATTGCTTTTTCTGATTACTCGAGGTTCTGAGAAACTCATATTGCATAGTTTTCTGACCA
Organism: Eleutherodactylus coqui; assembly: GCF_035609145.1. NCBI lineage: Eukaryota > Metazoa > Chordata > Amphibia > Anura > Eleutherodactylidae > Eleutherodactylus > Eleutherodactylus coqui. The sequence goes on along the minus strand of NC_089839.1, from coordinate 251,019,137 downwards.
CAGAAAGCTATAATTTTCTTGGAAGCTACTCACAGTAGTTAGGATTACAGTATTCTAAACTTTATTTTACTATAGGCTACTAGGCATGGAAATCTTGGAAAACACTCAAACTTTTAGGTGTTCAGCTTATATGCAGGCTCTGTAGCTGCGTAATAATAGACTACAAATGAGCCTCATGTAGTCTAATCCTGCAATTATACTCTTCCAGTTGTCCCCCCTACTACCTGCAAACCAACAAAATGTATGGGTCCTTTTACATGGAATGACTGTCAGGAGCTTCAGCATCCAACAGTCTTCCTGTCGATAATCGCTCCTGTGCTTTCACACAAGAGCGAGAATTGCTCAATGAGCGGAGGTTAAATTTTAGATGCATTAGAGTAAAATAATAGTTAGAGGTAGACCTATCCATTAATTCACTTGATTTACCACTTTCTGGTTCCATTCCTTTATTTAGTAATTATTGCTATAATTTCTGCAAACCACAGGGAGACATTGAAATTGTAGTAGGAAAATGTATTGGATGCCCAGTAACCAGACAGAATGCAAATGCAGGAGAATGGAACAATTAGCAGAATTACAATTCAGAATGAATTATGGCACCCCGTAAAAAACAAACCACATGTTAAACTCCACTGTGATAAAATAGTCATGTTTGTTATATTAAGTTATAGAAGCTGGTTAATATTGTAACTATGTGAATAGCTGTGTGCAAGTTCATTTATTCCATTCATTGAATTGATATTACTCTGCTTCACCTCATGTACTAAGTGAGAGCTGCAAAAAATTAGAAATTATAATAACTCATTTTCAGCTAACTGAACCAGTGCAGCACTGTTTCAAGTCAAACTTTGCTAAAACGTCAGTTCTGCACAAACCTGACCAAGCTTTTAGTAAAGTTCTATCCAAAACAGGGTTATACTAGTCTGGTTCATTTCACTCAACACTATTCCTAACCATGCAAGTATAACACTGCCTAAGAGCCGTAAAAGTCCTGTATAACACTCTCAAGAGTATTATACAGGACTCTTATGGTACTTAGACAGTGTTATACACCAGTTTTAATGGTTTTAGTGAACTTCCAGTTCGATTCAATCTAATTTTGATTGAACCTAACTTTCTGCAAAAGTTCAGCTAACTGATCGAACTAAACTTTTCAAAGGTCACCTTTGCATAAAGAAAAATATCTTATCACATGTAAATAAAGTCTCTGTTGACTAATCTAGAACCCCCCCCCCCCCCAAAAAAAAAAACAAAAAACAACTGTACTTATCTACTGCACTAATTAAAGCAACACTTTTATATGATTATGCACAGTAATTGGACATTTTATGACATTGTCATTTATAAAGTGTTCAATGAAGGCTGGACAAATATCTGTCTGGGATGATTTAGTAAATCCTGCACTGAGCAGGGGGTTGGACCCGATGACCCTGGAGGTCCCTTCCAACTCTACCAGTCTATGATATAAAGGGTTTTTCATCTTTGGACTGGTTTGCTAATAAACTGATTAGGGTATGTCCATCTGCTCAAACTCCCAGCATCCAGTTGTAATATATCATAGGTGTTAAATTCTGCTGCACCACCACCAAAAGGGAAGTAAAGCATTATACAGCCCCTGTTGAACTTAATGGACTATTTGTTTAAAAAGGATATGTTGGCTTTTCCAGAGTGAAGGGCACTTATAGTAGCCATTTTCCACTCTGGTTAGAGGATGTGAGCCTAGTAGGGTAGCCTTTGTCTGTTATATTCTATAACATAGACAACCCCTTTAAATTAAACACCTTGAAAATTACTGTATAAGAAGCACATTGATAATTGCAGGCTGTTCTTGTCCAAGTACCATTAACTACAGCATTCAATATTTGCACATAACCATGGCCACAAAAACTGCCAAGACACACAGAGCTCCAAGTACTTTAGTAACGAACGAGAAACTTGATTCTCTTTTTTTTAAAACACGAGTCTTTGTTGCCTTCACAATACGATCCCATGTGGTCATAATAATTTCTCTGGCAGGTCTCCACTTCCCTGGGCCAACCAATCGGTAGTGCATTGGTGTGCAAGGACCAAAGTAGAGTGCCAGAGCAAGCAGAGGATCAGATAGAAACAATGAATAAATATTTGGCAGCACTCCAATGTCAGCTGCCAGTTCATCCAGGTATTCAATAAAATCCACCTGCAAACGGTTCTCTCTTTTTGTTCCAAATCTGTGATTAAAGAAAATAAAAAATAATCAGGTACAAATAAATACATTAAATAATCCCTTAATATTACTTATTCATAACGCATGTTTAGTTTCATCATTTTTTTTTCTATTTATTCCCTTTACTGTCAGGATATTCATGCTGCCTAACAATGAGCATTATGAAACACCAAGAGGCCTCATTACACACAACTGTTTTACTGCAGAATTGTGAAGAAAAATCGTTTTATTCCAAGATATGTAGGATACTTAGACCAGAGCACATGCCCCGTGCAGCAGCCTCGCAAATCTAAGGTCCTTCTTCTAAGTAACAGTGAAATTTGCCTGCAGTGTCTTATCAATACGATTCCAAACCTGATCTCTCCCCCCGCATCTGCACAATTATAAATTACCCAGAAGGGCCTCTTACTGAGCATGTGATCACTATGGAAGCCACAGGGATCACTAAAAGTTTGTTTCCAACTATTATATTCAAATGTTCAACTCATCATATCTTAGCATATATTGTGTACGCCCGTGAGAATGTAGCCTTAGGCCGACTGCACACGGCCGGGTAGGATTCCACATGCAGGATTCTGCAGCGGAATCAGACCCTATGCCGATCGGTGACCTCTAAAGATGAGCGAACACCAAAATGTTCGGGTTCGCGTTATTCGAAACGAACTTCCCGCGATGTTCGGGTGTTCGTTTCGAATAACGAACCCCATTGAAGTCAATGGGCGACCGGAACATTTTTGTATTTCGCCGATGCTCGCTAAGGTTTTCATGTGTGAAAATCTTGGCAATTCAAGAAAATGATGGGAACGACACAGCAAGTTCTCCTCTGCCACAGCTGTAACAGCTGTGGCAGAGAAGAACGATGTTAGCCCATTGAATTCAATGGAGCCGTCAATACAGCCAACTCCACTGAATGCAATGGGCTGCCGGCGATCGCGGGATGAATTGTCGGAAAGGGGTTAACTATATAAGCCCTTTCCTGCAATTCATCCAGAAATGTGTAAAAATAAAAAATATATATATACTCACCTGGTGCCGACAGACGGAGTTCAGCGCGGCAGGCTGCAGTTCTCCTGAACTGCTCTGAACAGCTGTTAGTAGTATTCAGCTCTCCTGCCCCTGAGCCAATCAGAGGCAGCCCTCACTCACCCATTCATGAATTCATGAATGGGTGTGAGTGAGGGCTGGCCTCTGATTGGTCAGGCTGTGACCATTCAGAGGCATCTTATTCAGCAGGCGGGGATTTTAAATCCCCGGCTGCTGAATACTACTCACAGCTGTTCAGAGCAGTTCAGGAGAACTGCAGCCTGCCGCGCTGAACTCCGTCTGTCGGCACCAGGTGAGTATATATATATTTTTTATTTTTACACATTTCTGGATGAATTGCAGGAAAGGGCTTATATATTTAACCCCTTTCCGACAATTCATCCCGCGATCGCCGGCAGCCCATTGCATTCAGTGGAGTCGGCTGTATTGCCGGTTCCATTGAATTCAATGGGCAAACATCGTTCTTCTCTGTCACAGCTGTTACAGCTGTGGCAGAGAAGAAGGATTTGTCTTCTATATGTTCTCAATGGGGTTGGCGCTGCTGCCGCCGGCCCCATTGAGCGCATATAGACGAACATCCGAACATCGTGTGGTGTTCGTTACGAATAACGAACATCCCGAACACCCTAATATTCGCCCGAGCATCAAGCTCGGACGAGTACGTTCGCTCATCTCTAGTGACCTCCCACATAACTCTCCGGATTCTTCCTCCCTGTGCTGTAATCATAGAGCTGTAATCATAGAATGGTAGAGTTGGAAGAGACCTCCAGGGTCATCTAGTCCAACCCCATGCTCCGTGCAGGATTCACTAAATCATCCCAGATAGATATTTGTCCAGCCTTTGAACACTTCCATTGAAGGAGAACTCACCACTTCCTGTGGTAACCTGTTCCCCTCATTGATCACCCTCACTGTCCGAAAGTTTTTTCTAATATTATACAGGGCTGGTCTGTAGCCTACCCGTGGAGACCCTGGACAGCAGTGGTGCTGTAGAGTTTTAATAGAAAATTGCATTTCATGCAATGGATCAATACTGGTGCAAATGTGGAATAATGCAGCCCCACAAGTTGTCATACATTATTGCAGAGAAAAGAAATAGTGCAAAATGAATATAAAGTTAGAAAACTGCTAGTTTTTCAAAAGCTTAATATGTGATTATCGCCATGTATAACTACATTCGGCGTAGAAATGATCTTGGGGTGGTGGGCGGGGGGGGGGGGGGGGTTGAGAGTTTAATTATATTACACATCTATTGTTGCAGGCCAGGAGCAGATTATATGATTGTATCGTATTATCACTATGTGATACCAGCAGTAGGGAAGGGAACAAACATTCATGATTATGAAAGAGGATGACTGCAGCTATTAAACGACACCCAGAACACAATTTACTGGAGCATTAAGTGTTACAAGTGAACTATGTATTTGTTACAGCATCCACTACACTTATTTGTCATAACGACAATTTGACTAGTACATGAACAGAACAGTGTTTCTCCACGGAGCCCCATAAATGGTCCGGTATGGTTAGGATAGCCTTGATAATATCCATCCGGTTACACTGCGTTACAACCCCCTTACAGCAAATATTCTACACAGTGTATGCAGTTACTATCTTAACCACTGGGGGACTCCTATCAAACTACATACATTAAAAAGGGACTGTCCCACATGTCCGGCACACATGTGCAGTGTAGAGAATGCCACGCCATTGCGCCGACGATGATGCGGATCCGTGGCGATTTCAAAATTGACATTTTGGAATCCCCACGGGTCGGACGACTTTAATTGACTACAATGCTCCCGCATGAAAATAGAACATGCTGTGATTCCTCCGATGCGAGCTTAAATTGCAAGTGATTACATTGCATTCTATGGACAAACATTGCTGCAGAATCTGCAGCAATAATCCGCCTGTGTGCATTGGGCCTTAGAGTGGACAACTACTGGCGATATTTTCTATCTTGCACTGCGAGAGCAAGTGAAAACACTCACCTCGCAGTGCAAGAAAGACGCCGGAACGAGGCCGGGATAGCGCTAGCCCCATTGAAAAGATGTGGAGAATACCGCAGAAGTTTCCTTTATCCCCATGTGACAGATGTGGCAGACGTGCAGCATGCTATCCCATTGGTTTCAATGGGATCGGCACTGCTGCCGGTCCCATTGAAAGCAGTGGTTTTTGGCAAACCCTGCAGTATGATTTTCGGGGAAGGGCTTGAAATATAAGCCCTTCCCTGAAAATAATCAATAAGTGGTTAAAAAAAAAAAAAAGGGACTCTATGCGCTGCTCACACGCGTCCTCCGGCTGGCTCCCCGACACTGCTATCCAGCACTTTCAGCAGGCAGGGATTTAAAAATCCCTACCTTCTGAAAGGGCTGTGCTAATTGGCTGAGCGCTCAGCCAACAACAGCTAGTGCTTAGCTATTGGCTGCAGTATGATTTTTGGGGAAGGGCTTGAAATAGAAGCCCTTCCCTGAAAATCATCAATAAGAGGTTAAAAAAGTTTTAAAAAAAGTACTTACCTATCCGCCGCTCACATGCATCCTCCGGCTGGCTCCCCGACACTGCTATCCAGCACTTTCAGCAGGCAGGGATTTAAAAATCCCTGCCTCCTGAAAGGGCTGTGCTGATTGGCTGAGCGCTCAGCTAATAACAGCTAGTGCTTAGCTATTGGCTGAGCACTCAGCCAATTACAGATAGTGCTTAGCTATTCATTCATAGCTAAGATAGTGCTATTCATGAATGAATAGCTAAGCACTATCTGTAATCGGCTGAGCGCTCAGCGAATCAGCACAGCCCTTTCAGGAGGCAGGGATTTTTAAATTAAATTAAAGGTTACGTTTTAGGAATCTGTTCAGTGTCACATTTTATAATTATTCTTGCTTCGCCGGCCCCTGTGATATTCTATATTATTACGTTGGACTAGATTTTACCATAAAGATAATAATCACATACCTTTTTATAAAGGTTTTATTTTTCTTTGCAATGTCATCCATCACCATATTTAATGGAGGATATGGGCAAAGTCCTAAGATGAAAATATGACATGTAAACACGACAAATTATCAGTACATTATAAGGATGCAAGGAGACTGGAGATATATTACAAATGTAAAAACATGTCTTTAGTATCTTTCTTGTACTGTAGGCAATGAGGTCTTTGTGTTTTGTGGAGTTTCCAGACAAATTGGGCAGTTTTCTTGTTTATCTTGGCCTCCATGCAGATAGAGTGTGGCCCTGGGCAAGATTATAAACACATTCTGACATATTACCTCAGACCAGCTTGCAAATCCAGTATATAGAAGGAAGACTTCTCCTACAGCTACTCCCACTCTGGCTATGCCCTGCTCCCCGTTCCCACAAAGGAGGGGAGAAAGATAATCCTCATTTACACTAAACCCTGCTCCTCTCATCCAGTGCCCCCAAAAGTTTACAGTGTTGCCCTCACAAATGTATTGTGGCCTTTTGGTATCTCCACAAATTTACAGTGCTTCTCCAATGCCCCCACAAATGTACAGTGCCTCATTAATGTCACTATAAGTCAGTAGTGTCCTCTAGTCCATTGCTGCCATACTTGCAAAAGACTAGTCAGGCAGCTCGCTCTCGGCTGCTATGGTGCTTTTGGATGGAAGATTTATCACACACACAAGTGAATGATGACAGAGTTTGCTTGCTCACTCGTTCAGCCTGTTTATACAGGCAGATAAATAATTTTCTCATTCGCTTGCAAATCATTCATTCATTTGCAAATCACTGTATCAGTGAATGAAAATGACTGAACAATCGGTATTTAAACTGAACGATTAGTGAACGAGCCAATAATCAATACCATGCTTGTATGAAATAAAAGATGAACGATAAGCGAACAATTATTGTTCATCATTTGATTGTTTACACTGAACAATCATCATTCAAATTATCATTTTAATTATCATTCAAATTTGAATGCTCTAGACAATTTTTGAATGATAATCATTCCATGTACATGCACCTTTAGAAATTTCAGTCCCGTTTTCTTCCGTAGTCCCCAGTTGTGCTGTGATTGTGTGATGCTATGCATCTTTGATTCTACTTGCCCCCGTCTCCTCCTCTCTGGTTCATCTGCACTAAAGTACCAGAGTGCAGGAGACAAGGGAAGAGGATTGGAAATACAGCACAGCCGTAAAGTAAGGAAGTTAAGCTGGCTGCACAGTCTTTTGAACATATGGTAACAATGCTGCTTCTGAATTGCAGTGGCGGTGCTATAGGCAGTGGCCCTTTGGGGATGGGGCCCTGGGCATTTGACAGGTTTTCCGCCCCCTAACACTGGCCCTTCATTCGTAGCTGTAAGTGGTCAAGAGTTAGAAACGGTTAGGTTGTGCTGGTTGTGTTAGGTTGTGCTGCTGGAGGCAGTGGATAGTCTTGGTTTGTGTGTTTCTATGTTTATTTTCTGTCAGTTTCATTTCAGTTTGTTTAAGCTCTGTGCTGCTGAAATATTTGTCATTTCTGGGCTAAGTGTGCCCCTTAGGTTCCAGTGCGGGGCCGCCGTTATCGCGGCGATCACCTTGCTTGCAGGCAGGGTTCTGGTGTCTGTTGTCTCATTAGAGTAGGGACCTGTGAGATGAGGAGCCTTGAAGTGGCTTGCAGGCTTAAGTGACTTGGTTAATTCATGAACCAATACCTCATACTTCCATAGCAATTCCATCTGTTATGCGTACAGTTATGCTAGGTGAGTGTTTTTGTCGTTTGTCAGTCCCTATGTTATGTCTTTCCATAAGTTCAGTTCCCAGTATGCAGTTCACTGTCCAGTTGGTATTTCTGCCAGCTCGTCTGGTTTGTATTCATTACCCATCGCTGTAAGTGGTCAAGAGTTAGAAACTGTTAGGTTGTACTGGTTGTGTTAGGTTATGCTGCTGGAACCTGTGAATAGTCTTGTTCTGTGTGTGTTTTTATGTTTATTTTCTGTTAGTTTCATGTCAGTTTGTCTTTTCTCTGTCCTGCTGGATTGTCATTTCTGGGCTAGTGTGGCCCTTAGGTTCTAGTGCAGAGACGCCCTTATCAGGGCAAAAAATCCCTGCTTGCAGGCAGGGTTCTGGTGTATGGTGTCTCAGAGTAGGGACCCACGAGACGAGGAGCCTAGAATTGGCTTGCGGGCTTAAGTGACTTGGCCAATTCATGAACCAATACCTCCTACTTTCATAGCAATTCCATTTGTTAGGTGTACAGTTATGCTAGTTGAGTACATTTCTCTAAGAGCTCTCTCTACCATAAATTAGATGCTAATTGGTGGCAGTACTTTCACAAGTCCCAGAGGGTAATGGAGTGGATCCAATTAACACAGACCCAAAGTAGTCAGCCAAATTCCAAAGAGTGGAACAGCACCTCCTGTATCAGTACAGTTAGCTTATGGATTATTAAAGCTCCAGAGGCATCATACAACATTTTGGGCTATTACGCCTTTATCAAGGCATATGACATGTGTGTGGGGTGAGGACTATTGGTGCTGAAGGAGGCAATTTAACATAAATTAGAATTGCTACCATTATCATTTACATTGCCTTAGTGCATATTACTTATACTCAGGTAATCATGCAATTACTTTATTATACCTTTGAAAACTCTGGTGAGCCAGCGTCCCTGTAGTTCTGCTGTTGGCATTATGGGTCCAAGAGGTTGAATAAGGCCAATAATGCCCAGCGTTGGCTTTTCTAGGGTGGGAGGGACAATATATTTGTACAAGTTGGCTTTGTTGTTCTCCATTTTGATAATAGATTCATCCAAAAATGGGAAAGAAAAGGAATATCCTGTAGCAAATATCACTACATCAATGTTCTCCTCAATTGATCCATCATCAAATTTTGCAGCAGTTTCAGTGAAGTCTATCACAGCTGGTTTTACCACTACGAATCCACATGTAATACGGCTTGGCAGCTCATCATTGATCAAAGGCTCTTTAAATTGTGTTCTGCAAATACAAGAAACAATAAAGGCAGTACTGATTTGACTGCCTGCTAAACTGTCAATTTGATTATTTTATTAGAACCATGTCTTTTCAAATTTTTTGGATCGAATGAAAAAGATCATCAAGACTGATAAGAAAGAGGAAGAAAAAGAAAGACAGACAGAAGGAAACTACCTGGTTGCACAGGACTAGAACATTAGCTAATAAATATACTGTACCGATCAACTGGTTGAAGCCCATAGTTAGCATGGCAAAACCATTGATTCATCTTTGCCTCAATCAGAAATGCCGTAATTCCCATAGGAAGTGTGTTTCTTTTAAAATTTTCAAACCGTGTATCAAAGCAGATATCCCATGGGTATCCTTGATCAAACACACGACTGATAACCCATGCTCCTCTCCTGGTACTGAGAAACACCTGCACATAAGGAAAGAAAGCACATTTCAATGCAGTGGCATGCCAAATAGTGTTGTTCACGACCCTCGGCGACAATAAAGGCGAGCTCCCTCCATGTTTTTTGGTTTTGCACTGCTTCTTCCAGTTGTGCGATATCCATGCCAGTATCGGCTCTGACAGTATCAGCCATCGTGTCCTTTGGCGGCAGAGTCTTTTTTTGCCACTGATCTATCCAAGCATTATAGATTTTTCTAGCGACTCTGTTCGCTTGCAGTCTTGTAATTGGCATACCAAATGCAAGACTGCAATTGCAGGATGGATGGGGAAGGGGGTGGGGGTGGGGGGGGGGTGTTAGCTGGATACTCTATCTGAGCCATTTCTGAGAAGTCGAGTTAAACAATAAGATTTTCTGTGGTCTCTATAGAAGTTGGAGCCGTATATTTCCTTATATAGTGACCTTCCTTTGCAGTAGCTGTAGGACGGCAGAATTTTAGCATCCTTTTCCATGGATGTGTGAGAGAAAACATAAAAAACTCTAATCCCTATTTTCATCGATTAAATTATAGGTAAAATAATGAATCAGAGGCATTTTGCCATCTCTACAATAGGCATCAACATAGTCTGACACTTCAAATTCTGTAGAGAAAACATTTCAGCAGTCATCTCATCATCACAGGCAGGATTACAATGAAAAGTAACAGCTTTATATAAATAACACAGGATCCATCATTAACAATAGGCGAAGGTCACAGTTCACCTCCTCTCCTCGCTGCACAATTAATTCTGTACAGGTCACAGAGCATGCCCACAACATAGGTATCAGCGAGTACAGTTCAGTATATTTTTCTGTGGTCCATGAGGTTACTGTAGAGAACAGGATGTCTCAGCCTATTTTTAGGCTTAGAAGTCAGAGTGAAACGGCAGGATATTAAGATTTGTTAAATACACATAGTGACATGACAAAAAAAAAGAAAAAGCACCATTGCAGCCTGCATTGAAGTGAAAAAGGACACTGCTGCCGTATTCAGAACAGCCACTATAGTGGCCATTCAGATTCATTGATAGAAGACATACTAGGATATATGGACAGGGATTGCCTTCTGGATATAGCAATTGCAAATTGTATTTGAAAGTAAGTAAAAAGTTATATTTAAATTACTGTATGTTAAGATTATTTTTACTAGATACTAAATCTTCATAAAGCTTATCATTTATATTTTTATTCACTTGTCACATGTTAAAGTGCCGCTGAATTGTATATTTAATTAACTAAAAAAGATTATAATTATATTTTGCCATTTTCAAACCACTAAAATTCACTATAATCTCCGTTTTTCCTTACCTGGGAGGCCGTACGACTGAGTTCAACAGCAATATCAGCTGCAGAATTCCCCATCCCAACAATAACAACTCGTTTGCCTTTGAAGCCATCAGAATTCTTGTATTGATGGCTATGGAAGTACTGTCCTCTAAACTGTTTAATGCCTGTAAAACAATGACATGATGTCATGTCCAAGTATAATTAATGTTTATAGGTTAATGTTTTGGTGCATAAAATATGATAAAAAGGTAATTTATAATTTTGTCACCCAGCTATTATGATATGACTAGAGAAGCAATTGTTTGACTGTAATCACCGATCTCATTGCAGATGGACTCAGCTTTAGGGTGAATTCACACGAGCGTGTGCGTACATAGGTGCGCACAAAAACATGCGTCTATTAAAACCATACGTCTATGCAAACACACGTACCTGTAAAACATAGGACATTTGTGCATCATAGGTCCGTGGTGCGTGTCAATATTCCCCAGCGTGGAGTCCCTTTGTCACTGAACACTGTCACAGTGTTCAGTGACAAGGGGACTCCCGCGGGGGTAGAGAATCCCCTGCCATAGCTGTGAATTCAATAAATGGCCAAACGCTGCCTGTGATTGGCAGAGCGCTGTGACTTTTAATTAATTATTTTTTTCTACGCAAGCCAGGGATGATTTTCAGGGAAGGGCTTATATTTCAAGCCCTTCCCTGAAAATCACCGCAGGAGTTGACGGCATCCTTTTGCTTTCAATGCGTCCGCCGGCAGCAGCCGTGGCCCCGTTGAAAGCGATGCTGCACGGACCTGCATTCATGCATGTTTGTACACGTACATGGGTGCACGGTTTTGTGCGTACCTATGTACGCATACACACACGCTCATGTGAATCCACCCTTAGGGCTCGGTCAGACAAGCAAGTTAAAAAGCTGCTCTATTACAACCAATGTTTTCTAATGAAAGCGTATGGTTTTTTTTAGAAGCGCTAAAAAAAATTGCACCTGCAGAAGATAGCACACGTGAGTGCAAATACACCCGTTCACCCAATTTTTTCTACATGAGATGTGTGGAATTTTTTGCGTGGCTATTCTTGTGCTTTAAAAAATTTAAAAAAACACCACTTGTCTGACTGAGTCCTTAGGGTGCTTTCACTGAAGCAGAATTAGCCTGAAATATACACCAAAGATACAAAAAAATTTGGCACCAAAATGTGCAGCCTCGGTGCAGATTGTGATGCAGAATTGAAAATGGCTTAATTTTGCCATCAGCTCTGCATCAAAAAATGTAGGTGGAGCCGTGGGTTTTGTAGCGGGATTTCACAGCAGTAGAGTAAGACGTGTCTTTTGGGGCATATTGCAGGTTAATTGGGCCTATGTGAAGGTACCATAAACAGCCTTTTACATGGCTCGATCAAGCAAAAACATTTGTCTCAATGTTTGTATCTAGTATTGTTGGACTGTGAAAAGACAAACAATTAGCAAATGAACAAGCAAACGCCTGTTTGTTGGCTAATCACATTCTTTATAGGAGCATAAACTTGATTTCACGTCAACTGTACATATTCCTGTGTTAATCCCCATATAGCAAATCATCTGCCCGTGAGAACAACATAAACAAGTGCTGACCAACAAGCTCATTGCCAGTCAACACTTGTTTGCACAAACAGATGATCTATATGCATGAAAGGACGACAAATTCAAGATTTCCAACATTTGTCACAGTACTGATCACACGACCTGTATTTATTATACGAAATGCCCTTTATATTAACGATGGATAATAATTATGAAATGCATTTCTGAAATGAACTTACCTGGATAAGATTCAAGAGGATAGTATGGATCGATGTGGTGACCAGAACAAACCATAACACCATCAAAAATGGTCGTTTCCTGCTTACCATCCTTCTCGGTGGTGACGTTCCACCTCCCACTGCTTTCAAAATCTTTGCATTTTTTTGCACTGATGACTATAGTCTTAAGAAAGACAAAATAGATAATGGCTAATGTAACCAAAGTCCACATTACATTGCCTTAGTTCTCTGAATTTTGTGCAGGACTCCAATTTCATACAATACAAATTCAATATTTTATTGCCACATTCTAGCAAAATTCTCAACAGGCTGCAGTTCATATTACAACCACTTGATGGCCATATATAGCATAGACATCTCCTGACAAAGTATCACAAAATCATGTTTTATCTCAAGGCAGGTTATCCTGTGCCACTCATCTTGGATATGTTAAGAGGAAAGTCATAAGGAAAGACATCTGAAGAACAGATTTATGTGCTTATTTTACCATATCCAAATTAAAAGTAGGTTTGCAAGTCTTAGGGCTCTTTTACATGGGGGTTGTTTTCACACAGAATAGGTTCCTTAAAAAAAAGTCGCATCTATCAGAACCAATGGTTTCCTATAGAAGCGCAAAAAACTTGCACCTTAAAAGTTAGGACATGCTTGGCTACAATGCACGCATCTAAGATCTGTGCTGCATGAAAAGATAAGATCTGGCTTATCTTTGCTGCACGATGCACAGGAGTAGAACAAAAAGAGAGGGGGGGGGGGGGGGGAGTATAGCAGCATCCACCACTTGGAAAAGAAAACAGGTGTCTGTAGTTTAGGCATTAGAAGTCATTAGGTAATCCATTGTAAATTCATGTTCTAATGGTCTTCCATAGACTATAATGCAAATCCACACCATACTCTATATTTTCTATAGTCTATTTTCCATGCGTGAATTTAAAATCTGCATGCAGAACAAAAGAAGTGGCATATATACTTCTTAACATGAATTCTATTTCAGGAAATCTGCACATTGATTTGCCCCATTGAGAAGGACTAAATCTCTGTGCAGATCCATGGTAAACTCAAATGTAAGGCCACTTTCACATGGGCAACATCGATATCGGCGCTACAAAGTTGCGGTGATATTGCAGTTGTGTTCCCACTATTTTGTAGCATCAGTGATGCATTTTTCTTGCTTCTCTGCCGCCAGAAATAAAAATCGTATGGTTTTATTGTGAGAAGGCTGAGCCCTCCCCCTAAAATAAGCTGTAGCTGAATTCCCTGAGAAAAAAGGGAATGCTTACCTAAAAGGCTCAGTCCAGGTCCTCGCGCTGCTCTCCGCAGCTCCGATAGGTGTCCTGCAGTCCTCGTTCACCAACAGAAGATCACTTCCTGGTTGTGGGATTCAAAAATCACACCTCCAGATAGCGCTAGCCCCATTTTTTTAAAATTCCGCCAATCAATGCAGTGCTCGATGAACCAATGCGAGGGCTGTGATTGATTTATCCAGCTCTGCATTGATTTGCTAAGCAGAGTTTGAAAAACCAATCAAGGTGTGGAGGCAGGATCTATGAATTGGCTGAGCCACTGCATTGATTGGCCAATTCATAAATCCTGCCTCCACAACGTGATTGGCTCTTCAAACTCTGCTCAGCCAATCAATTGGCTGAGTAGCACTGGATGAACCAATCAGAGACATCGCTTCCTGAAGTCAGGTTTTATCAATCCAGCAACCAGGAAGTTAACTTCTGTGGCCAAACGAGGACTGCAGAACACCCGGTAGAGCTTCAGAGAGCAGCGGGAGGACCCGGATCCAGCCTGCTGGTTAAGTATTCCTATTTTTATGGAAATGCAGCTAAGGCTTATATTAGGAGTAGGGAAATGCATCGCATCTCTCGAAAATTGCTAGATGTGATAAACAAGGAGGCTCCATAGGGAAAAATGAACTACAAACACATTGCAAATTGCAGCAGTATAGAGCATGCCACAATTTTTTTTTCTCACAACATCGCATCAATCAGAACTTTGCTAATGTGATGAAACTCATAGGAAGGCATGGGCTTTAGATGCATGCCATTAGTAGCATCACATGTATGATGCAGCAGCACTGTTGCATCGCAAGAAAAGCGTGCAATCTTGTCGCCCATGTGAACGTGGCCTAAATCCAAGGCAGAAATGCGTGATTTAGCCATGGATTTCTGCCATGGATTTTGAGGTTGTATCCACCCATAAAAGTCCAAAAGTGTATTTCATCATGAGCCTACTCCCTACTATCCCCCCCAAAAAGACAGTTGGAATGATTTGAACCAAAGTCTCTTAAGAAAATCAACACAACAATTTATGCATGCTTTGAGGAGGTGTAGATTTGCTCCAAAATGTTTTGCATATCTACTAATAAATATGTCTAATACTTGGAGAGCACAGCCACTTTTCTCAGCATATTTCAAATTTAGCAAATGCCAAGAAAAGTCACAATTTTTTATGGAGTTTTTTTTTGAGTTTACACCAACTCTGTTTGCACCAAAACACATTATAAACAATGGGTTCTGGCAGGCGCTACCAGATTCTGTCATTTTGATTCTGTCAATTCATGAACAGAGCCTAAACAGGGATGTTCAGGATCGGTTTTATCCAGGAGATCTTGATAGTAAAAAGCAAGGAAATGAAACACACAGAATATTAGCATAATATTTCTCTAAACTTTATTCACATGAGGGTGGTCATGTCCTTAAAGGGACTATCTCAGACATGGATGACAAATGGGGGCCAGCTAACTCTTTAAAGGGGTTGTTCGGGTGTGATACTATTTTTTAAAGGACCACTCCAGTGATTTTTTCCCCATTCATTATGTACCTGTACCCCAAAATATATATATAGGGGTATAGGCACATAATGAATGGCCCCTCACATTGCAAATAGTGGCGAGGGGCGGGGAAGGGGCGGGAGCTCAGTTCCTGCTCCTGGCTCTTCCATCCCCCCCCCTGCAGACAAGGACACCGTATATCGGCTCGGCGTGAAAACTGAGCTGATATACGGTCATCTAAATAAGCCCTTAGGCTGTTGCATAGATCCTGCCACAGAAATTCTCCTGCCACGGTTATTAATGATGATCACACAGCTCCTGTCACTGTTATAATAGAGGAGATCACAGCACAGCCTCCTGGCTGTAAACTTATGGCCTGTAGTTACTTAGGTGAATATAGAAGGTAATGATAATTAAAGTGACCCCAGCAGGCAGGAAGGGAATAGCCTCCAGCTTTGAAAGTGAAAGTTTCCATTTTACCTTGAATTGGATATACTTCAGTAGATTAAACTCTTCTGCATATTTTCTTTGGTACTCCAACATTTTGGAATTATGAACAAAGTTTGGATAGTTCTCTGGGAATGGGAAATCGCTAAAACACATCATTTCTTTGCTGGTATTGCTGACTACAGATTGATAGATGCTGGCTCTGCCATCCTCTATGTCGTTCTAGCAAAGAAGATGAAAAAAGAAAGAAGCTTATTTATGTGAAGCAATTATTGTAGATGTCCTTAGGTCTAATCAGTTTTGAATGAGAGGTCGTCGTCATGCTTGCACAGTGACCCTTCTACAAAGAATCTTGGTAGCAATGATGGACCCAGCTAGCATACATCCACAAATGCCATTTTAATATATCTGATTGTCATGCCATTAAAATAATATATATGAAAACCCCTAGAAGAAATGCTCAAGAAAAAATGGTTAAAGGGAGCCTGTCAGCAGAATTTTGTAATGTAATCCAAGAGCAGTGCTGAAATATGCACATTGCTCTGTTTTACGTAACGTAGTCTTTTCCCTTGCTCCGATAATAAAAGCAAACCTGAGTAAGTTGTGTCCCGTGCCGTATGTGAATGATGCAGAGTAGTCCAGAGGGTGGTCCAGACAATCTCTTCTTGCAGCCTGCTCCTCATCTAATTCCACCCCTCTCTGCCTCCCCTTCAGGTAGCGCAGCGACATATCAGGTGTGCACTGAGCGTTCATCAGATGGCACATGTTCAAAAGAACTTTACCTTTTGTGAGCAGCTTCAACATGCTCTTCTGCACATGTGCTGGCTGAAGAACCTAGGCCGCACAGGTAAGACTTTGCTGCTCTATATGACAGAGACAGAGGGACGGAATTAGGTGATGCACGCAGAGACAGTCCAGCCCACCCACCAGACCGCTCTGCATAATTTAGAAACAGCCCAGGACCACTTTAAACCCAAAATTAGTCAAAAATGCTTTTATTATTGGAGCAAGGAAAAACAACATTTAAAAACATAGCAATGTGTATATTGCAGAACTGCTCTTAGATTACATTACAAAATTCTACCGAAATACTGAAAATACACAAATGGGAAAGTAGCCTGAGGAACATTTTTTGTTGCAGTAGATTTATGTTTTTCTACTATTGACTGTACAAATTTTTGTTTAATCAGTTTTATTGAAAAGTTTTTCTCAAATAAGATAAACAATACAAAAAAGACAACATAAAAGAAATTATATTAAGAAAAACAAAACAATTTAACAGGAACAGAAAATTCGGGCCAACTCCGATAGATGGGATAGATAGAACTACAAATTATTAATAAAATAAGCACAAGAAATACATAAAGCAAAATATGTAATAAAAATCTAGCCTTACATGATTCCCACTTCGCACAGTGCAGAAAGCAGAACAAATTTATAAATATCTGGTCCCAGCTGTATTACAGATCTGTGTTGTAGGGATTTATACCAATGTGCCTATAGACTGCTACAGACCCATGTTGTATAACGTTTTTCTCACACATTCATCACATGTCAAATGATGACAAACTGAATCCATAATTCAGGCCTGTATGACCTTTTTGTGCCACCACGCAAGCTCAAACTTGCTGAATGCATGATTCTTTTCTAAAGACATATTTCTTGGATTCTAAAACTCCAATTGTGTGAAATCAATCAAGTACAACTAAGTGGAGCATAAAAATAAGTGCTTATGGATATTTTTTTTTTTAGAGCCAAAGAAAGCACTGATTCAAGTGTCAAGCTTATATAAGAAAAGTTAAACCATAGTTTATTAACAAGGCAATATTGTAGACTGCAAAAATTGATGGAGATTTAGTTCTCCCAAACCCTCAGGCTGTGTTCCCTGCCTGTACAGCCATAACACAGCTTCTTATACACAAAGTTTAGGCCAAAATCAAACAGCTAAGGAAATTCGTATCATGCATATGCAGCGCCCCAAACCCAGGAGGGTTAAAGCAGCGAGGGGAGATTAGGATGGTAGTCACGGTGGCTCTACTGCTCCTCCTGAAGAGGTGGTAAAGGAGATCTGGGGCTGGTAAAACTGCAGTTGCAAATATCTTGGCAGTTCTTTACTGCTACCTGCGGAGTCGGGTAGGGAAAGATGTTAGTTTATTGTGACGCCAGCTCGCGTAGGGTAATAAGTGATGTGAAGCACTCCAGGAAGCAGATTGGTATGATGAAAATAGTTTAACAGTTTTATTCAGAGAGTTCTTTTCTTGGTAGCAGTTACACACTTGAATTGCATTTACTGGAAGTGGATTAAGACACTTGGACAGTAGACAAACACTTTGAGTAGACTTAGGAGGTGTGGGTTAACTTCCTCCTTTGTTGACCCCTGGCTAGACACTCCAGCTTTACTTCTCTGGCTGTGATTACAATGAACTGACTGCTTCTGACTTAGAAGAGTTTATAAGCTGTAAAAAATGCCACAAAACAAAACTACAGTATTTGTGAAGGAAGCCTACTGTTATTTTTCCCATATAGAATAGAGGAACCCAACTACGTTTTGTAAAAGTCCATTCACCCTGTCTGCCTAGAGGTGAAGGTGTAGCAGAGCCAAATAACAACATGTTAAATACTTTCCCAGGTATTAAGGTGCCAAACAAATACCCCAGTGCAGCACAAATTCTATTCAGCATTATGGGGCATTAGAGTACATCTACAAGAGATGTAAAATTCCCCCGGGAATCCATGGCAAGATCTGCATGTTTTTGCGAAATCTGCAGAAAATATGGACATTTTGCAGATTTAAAAACTACACCGCAGGTCCATCTCTACACATATTTTCCAACAGTATGTGAATGATGTCAAATGTCTCTTCCAGTTTGCTGCTAATGTTTCAGCCTGGAAATCCAGGTGGAAAGTTCTCAGGAAATAAGCTATGTGTGAACATACCCTTCAGATCAGGGTTATGATATGCAAGCACAAAAAAATATGCAGCCATTGAAATAGCCAAATAGTTGAATGAGTTTTAAGCCAACCACATCACAAGTAACCCACATATATTCTGTATTTCACGGGAAATCCTCCAATTGTTTTAATACATTTCCACTATCCTTTAAATATCCTGGGGTGCGTGCGATGAGAGGTTGGAGAGCCCTATCGAGCCATGCACTCAACCTCAACACAAATATTTTATGCCAGAAAAGTGATAATAGCTGATCTTGGGGATTAGAGAATCTGGATCCACATAAATATTTCATCACCGTGAAGACTTCAATTTAAAAATGGTTGTCTTTCAGAGACAGTGATCCCCAATACATAGGTGGAAAGTTAATGATGGCCTGTGTGCCACAGTTGTTGCCCAACTTAGAAGAGAATAACACAACTGCAGGATCAGAGCAAACACAAGGTTTGTTTGTAGTATGTAACCATGGAGACACAAAAGACTGCATTGGAGTTGAAGACATAAAATTTGTATTCAAAAGTTTTGCTAAATGGATTAAAAAATGTATTGGTTGCAAAAGTGGGCACCATTTTAGCCCTTAGTACCGACTCCAAACACTTTCCCTCCCAAAAAATGTGCGATCAAATGCCAATAGTGAAAATATATCCTATATTGTTCATGTATTGGTCATGCTATCATTCAAACATATTTCACAACTGTAGTCACAGGCACAAAGGTGCTTACAGAAAAACAATTATAAAGAATGTAAGAAGTATGATTATAGGTAGGAAACAAAAACATGTATAATAGTAAGGAAGAATAAGTATGAAAAATATGAAGTCCACTCCTACTTACTGAAAACCTCCATACCCCTCCAATATCATCACTCCTTTCAAAGCAGGTGGGATCCAACCCTTCATCCAGACAGCACTTAATGCATGTCAAGCCGCTTAATCCAGCTCCAATTACAGCAATCTTCATATTCAATCTGAATTTTGAAATGAAAAATACAGAACAGAAAATGAATAAAGTCATGCTATTCGTAAAATGATCCCCTAAATTGTTACAAATTAAAATCAGACAGTGAAACATATTCCATGTTTTATAATTTGTGTATGTCCTGAATGTAGTATCAAAGAATAAAAAAAATTAGGCAGCGCTCAGGGCTGATGACCAATGAATATCCAGCTTAAATAAAACTAAAGAGTAATATACTCATACTTGATAGAGGGATAGACGTCAAAACTTCTTTGTTTTGATATTAAACCCCGTTATCATATGTTTAACATAAAATCTTGATTTTTTTCAATTGGTCATTTCTAGAGATGAGCGAGCACCAAAATGCTCGGGTGCTCGTTACTCGGAATGAACTTTTCGCGATGCTCGAGGGTTCGTTTCGAATAACGAACCCCATTGAAGTCAATGGGCGACCCGAGCATTTTTGTATTTCGCCGATGCTCGCTAAGGTTTCCTTGTGTGAAAATCTGGGCAATTCAAGAAAGTGATGGGAACGACACAGCAATGAACAGGGCAGGCGAGGGGCTACATGTTGGGCTGCATCTCAAGTTCACAGGTCCCACTATTAAGCCACAATAGCGGCAAGAGTGGGGCCCCCCCCTCCCAAAAACTTTTACTTCTGAAAAGCCCTCATTAGCAATGCATACCTTAGCTAAGCACCACACTACTTCCAACAAAGCACAATCACTGCCTGCATGACACTCCACTGCCACTTCTCCTGGCTTACATGCTGCCCAACCGCCCCCCCTTCCCCCCACAGCGCACACCAAAGTGTCCCTGCGCAGCCTTCAGCTGCCCTCATGCCACGCCACACTCATGTCTATTTAGAAGTGCGTCTGCCATGAGGAGGAACCGCAGGCACACACTGCAGAGGGTTGGCACGGCTAGGCAGCGACCCTCTTTAAAAGGGGCGGGGCGATAGCCCACAATGCTGTACAGAAGCAATGAGAAATAGAATCCTGTGCCACCGCCATCAGGAGCTGCACACGTGGGCATAGCAATGGGGAAACTATATGCCACACACTATTCATTCTGTCAAGGTGTCTCTGCATGCCCCAGTCAGACTGGTAATATGCACCTTAACAGTAACCGCGTTGGTGGTAATGTGGTGGTGACTGCGGACCTAGTAGCGCGGTTTTATTTTGTTGGTTTTCGGAATGTGGCCAGGATTAAGTGGGCCGTGGCGGGGGGATGGTGGGGGGTCTCTCGTAGTGTCGGTAAAGGTGAAATTCTTGGACTGCCACCAGACGAACCAATGCAAAGGCATTTGCCAAGAATGTTTGTTTTCCCTGTTGGAGGAGGAGGGGGATGTTTTTGAGGCACTACGTGTCCTCTACACGTGTCCGTGGTTATATGCACCTTAACAGTAACCGCGTTGGTGGTAATGTGGTGGTGACTGCGGACCTAGTAGCGCGGTTTTATTTTGTTGGTTTTCGGAATGTGGCCAGGATTAAGTGGGCCGTGGCGGGGGGATGGTGGGGGGGCTCTCTTGTAGTGTCGGTAAAGGTGAAATTCTTGGACTGCCACCAGACGAACCAATGCTAAGGCATTTGCCAAGAATGTTTGTTTTCCCTGTTGGAGGAGGAGGGGGATGTTTTTGAGGCACTACGTGTCCTCTACACGTGTCCGTGGTTATATGCACCTTAACAGTAACCGCGTTGGTGGTAATGTGGTGGTGACTGCGGACCTAGTAGCGCGGTTTTATTTTGTTGGTTTTCGGAATGTGGCCAGGATTAAGTGGGCCGTGGCGGGGGGATGGTGGGGGGGCTCTCTTGTAGTGTCGGTAAAGGTGAAATTCTTGGACTGCCACCAGACGAACCAATGCAAAGGCATTTGCCAAGAATGTTTGTTTTCCCTGTTGGAGGAGGAGGGGGATGTTTTTGAGGCACTACGTGTCCTCTACACGTGTCCGTGGTTATATGCACCTTAACAGTAACCGCGTTGGTGGGAAATGGCCTCGCCGCCATCATGTCTTTGGGAAGCCTCTGTTTCCACACCCCAGAGACATACCATTAGCAGCGGTATAGGCAGAGCCCAGAATTCGTAACATTTCAGCCGTAGCATTAGGACAGGCCCCAGTAACATATCACTAGCAGCATTATAGCGGGAGTGCAGTCTTCGTTCCATGTCAGCAATAGTAGCACTCAAGACAGGCCCCAGTAACAATTCCGAAGCAGCATTATAGCGGGAGCGCAGTCTTCGTTCCATGTCAGCAATAGTAACACTCAAGACAGGCCCCAGTAACAATTCCGAAGCAGCATTATAGCGGGAGCGCAGTCTTCGTTCCATGTCAGCAATAGTAGCACTCAAGACAGGCCCCAGTAACAATTCCGAAGCAGCAGTATAGTGGGAGACACAGATTGATGAAGCAGAAATGTCCCCGTTTTGGATGGTGAGAGAGAACATAGCTTCCATCCGCGGGTGCAGCCTACGTATTGCTTACGTATCGCTGCTGTCCGCTGGTGGAGAAGAGAAGTCTGGGGAAATCCAGGCTTTGTTCATCTTGATAAGTGTTAGCCTGTCGGCACTGTCGGTTGACAGGCGGGTACGCTTATCTGTGATGATTCCCCCAGCCGCACTAAACACCCTCTCCGACAAGACATTAGCCGCAGGACAAGCAAGCACCTCCAGGGCATACAGCGCTAGTTCAGGCCACGTGTCCAGCTTCGACACCCAGTAGTTGTAGGGGGCCGAGGCGTCACCGAGGATGGTCGTGCGATCCGCTACGTACTCCCTCACCATCCTTTTACAGTGCTCCCGCCGACTCAGCCTTGACTGGGGAGCGGTGACACAGTCTTGCTGGGGAGCCATAAAGCTGGCCAGGCCCTTACAGACTGTTGCACTGTCTGGGCTGTACATGCTGCTCGATCTACGCACCTCCTTGCTACCTGGCCCTCGGAACTGCGCCTTCTGCCACTAGCGCTGTCGGATGGGAATTTTACCATCAGCTTGTCCGCCAGGGTCCTGTGGTATAGCAACACTCTCGAACCCCTTTCCTCTTCGGGAATGAGACTGGGAAGGTTCTCCTTATAGCGTGGGTCGAGCAGTGTGTACACCCAGTAATCCGTAGTGGCCAGAATGCGTTGAATGCGAGGGTCACGAGAAAGGCATCCTAACATGAAGTCAGCCATGTGTGCCAGGGTACCTGTACGCAACACATGGCTGTCCGCACTAGGAAGATCACTTTCAGGATCCTCCTCCTCCTCCTCCTCCTCCTCCTCCTCAGGCCATACACGCTGAAATGATGACAGCCCAGCAGCATGTGTACCGTCAGCAGTGGGCCAAGCTGTCTCTTCCCCCTCCTCCTCATCCTCCTCATCCTCTTCCTCCTCCTCCTCCTCCTGAACGCGCTGAGATATAGACAGGAGGGTGCTCTGACTATCCAGCGACATACTGTCTTCCCCCGGCTCTGTTTCCGAGCGCAAAGCGGCTGCCTTTATGGTTTGCAGGGAACTTCTCAAGATGCATAGCAGAGGAATAGTGACGCTAATGATTGCAGCATCGCCGCTCACCACCTGAGTAGACTGATCAAAGTTTCGAAGGACCTGGCAGATGTCTGCCAACCAGGCCCACTCTTCTGAAAAGAATTGAGGAGGCTGACTCCCACTGCGCCGCCCATGTTGGAGTTGGTATTCCACTATAGCTCTACGCTGCTCATAGAGCCTAGCCAACATGTGGAGCGTAGAGTTCCACCGTGTGGGCACGTCGCACAGCAGTCGGTGCACTGGCAGATTAAAGCGATGTTGCAGGGTGCGCAGGGTGGCAGCGTCCGTGTGGGACTTGCGGAAATGTGCGCAGAGCCGGCGCACCTTTACGAGCAGGTCTGACATGCGTGGGTAGCTTTTCAGAAAGCGCTGAACCACCAAATTAAAGACGTGGGCCAGGCATGGCACGTGCGTGAGGCTGCCGAGCTGCAGAGCCGCCACCAGGTTACGGCCGTTGTCACACACGACCATGCCCGGTTGGAGGCTCAGCGGCGCAAGCCAACGGTCCGTCTGCTCTGTCAGACCCTGCAGCAATTCGTGGGCCGTGTGCCTCCTATCTCCTAAGCTGAGTAGTTTCAGCACGGCCTGCTGACGCTTGCCCACCGCTGTGCTGCCACGCCGCGCGACACCGACTGCTGGCGACGTCCTGCTGCTGCTGACACATCTAGATTGCGAGACAGAGGTTGAGGAGGAGGAGGAGGAGGAGGAGGAGGAGGAGGAGGAGGAGGAGGGTGCTTTAGTGGAAGAAGCATACACCGCCGCAGATACCACCACCGAGCTGGGGCCCGCAATTCTGGGGGTGGGTAGGACGTGAGCCGTCCCAGGCTCTGACTCTGTCCCAGCCTCCACTAAATTCACCCAATGTGCCGTCAGGGAGATGTAGTGGCCCTGCCCGCCTGTGCTTGTCCACGTGTCTGTAGTTAAGTGGACCTTGCCACTAACCGCATTGGTGAGGGCGCGTACAATGTTGCGGGAGACGTGGTCGTGCAGGGCTGGGACGGCACATCGGGAAAAGTAGTGGCGACTGGGAACTGAGTAGCGCGGGGCCGCCGCCGCCATCATAGCTTTGAAGGACTCCGTTTCCACAACCCTATACGGCAGCATCTCAAGGCTGATAAATTTGGCTATGTGGACGGTTAACGATTGAGCGTGCGGGTGCGTGGTGGCGTACTTGCGCTAGCGACGGCTGGACTGTGCGGTGCGACACATTGCTGGATGGGGCCGAGGACAGCGGAGGTGAGGGTGTGGGTGCAGGCCATGAGACGTTTGTGCCTGTGTCCTGAGAGGGAGGTTGGATCTCAGTGGCAGGTTGGGGCACAGGGGGAGAGGCAGCGGTGCAAACCGGAGGCGGTGAATGGCCTTCGTCCCACCTTGTGGGGTGCTTGGCCATCATATGTCTGCGCATGCTGGTGGTGGTGAGGCTGTTGGTGGTGGCTCCCCGGCTGATCTTGTCGCGACAAAGGTTGCACACCACTGTTCGTCGGTCGTCAGGCGTCTCTGTGAAAAAGTGCCAGACCTTAGAGCACCTTGGCCTCTGCAGGGTCGCATGTCGCGAGGGTGCGCTTTGGGAAACAGTTGGTGGATTATTCGGTCTGGCCCTGCCTCTACCCCAGGCCACCGCACTGCCTCTTGCAACCTGCCCTGCTGCTGCCCTTGCCTCCCCCTCTGAAGACCTGTCCTGAGTAGGCGTTGCACACCAGGTGGGGTCAGTCACCTCATCGTCCTGCTGCTCTTCCTCCGAATCCTCTGTGCGCTCCTCCCTTGGACTTACTGCCCTTACTACTACCTCACTGCAAGACAACTGTGTCTCATCGTCATCGTCCTCCTCACCCACAGAAACTTCTTGAGACAGTTGGCGGAAGTCCCCAGCCTCTTCCCCCGGACCCCGGGAACTTTCGAATGGTTGGGCATCAGTGACGATAAACTCCTCTGATGGGAGAGGAACCACTGCTGCCCAATCTAAGCAGGGGCCCGAGAACAGTTCCTGGGAGTGTTCCCGCTCCTGAGCAGGTGTCATTGTAGTGGAGTCAGGAGGCTGGGAGGAAGGAGGAGCAGCAGACAGAGGATTCGGATTTGCAGCAGTGGACGGCGCAGAACTGTGGCTGGACGATAGGTTGCTCGAAGCACTTTCTGCCATCCAGGACAGGACCTGCTCACACTGCTCATTTTCTAATAAAGGTCTCCCGCGTGGACCCATTAATTGGGCGATGAATGTGGGGACGCCAGAAATGTGCCTCTCTCCAAATCGCGCAGCAGTCGGCTGCGACACACCTGGATCAGGAGCTCGGCCTGTGCCCACACCCTCACTTGGGCCTACGCGTCCTCGGCCACGTCCACGTCCTCTAGGCTTACCCCTACCCCTCAGCATGCTGTATTACCAGTGATTTGATTTCCCAGGCAGGAAATAAA
Organism: Eleutherodactylus coqui; assembly: GCF_035609145.1. Classification (NCBI taxonomy): domain Eukaryota; kingdom Metazoa; phylum Chordata; class Amphibia; order Anura; family Eleutherodactylidae; genus Eleutherodactylus; species Eleutherodactylus coqui. The sequence continues at coordinate 250,993,366 of NC_089839.1, read as the reverse complement.
TTGGCGCAAGCCTGCAGCCAAATATAATGTTTTCGCTTTTTTGCAAAGGGAAGGACCCACTGCGTATATTCAATGAACAAGAAGTTTAATATCTGTGGTGTGGCCCTCAAAAAGTGTCACACAACTATAGTGTAGCAGAGTTATTAACTCTAGCAGAGCAGGTATTTGCCAGTCAGGAAAGACAATGGTGCAAGCCTGCAGTAAACCGTAGCTGGTTGCGTCTGATTTTTGTACGTTCTCCACGCAGCACACACGTACACGGAGACCTTAGGACTGACACAGGCAGGCCAAATATAATTTTTTGTCCTTTTTAGCAAAGGGAAGACCCCACTGCGTATATTCAATGAACAAGAAGTTTAATAACTGTGGTGTGGCCCTGAAAAAGTGTCACACAACTTTAGTGTAGCAGAGTTATTAACTCTGGCAGAGCAGGTATTTGCCAGTCAGGAAAGACAATGGCGCAAGCCTGCAGTAAACTGTAACTGGTTGCGTCTGATTTTTGTACGTTGTCCACGCAGCACACACGTACACGGAGACCTTAGGACTGACACAGGCAGGCCAAATATAATTTCTTTTCCTTCTTTGCAAAGGGAAGGACCCACTGCGTATATTCAATGAACATTAACTGTGTTGTGGCCCTGCCTACACAATTCTGTCCCTGTAGTATCAATGGAGGGTGCAATGCTCTGCACAGACGATTTTTAGAAAAAAAAAAAAAATGCAACACTGCTAACAGCAGCCAGCACAGTACTGCACACGGTTAAATTTGGCCCTAGAAAGGACCGTTGAGGTTCTTGAAGGCTACACTCACTCCTAACACTCTCCCTGCCTAAGCACCACTTCTGTCCCTAAAACCGGGTGCAATGCTCTGCACTGCCGATTTTGAGAAAAAAAAACCACTGCTAGCAGCAGCCTGCACACAGGTAGATGTGGCCCTAAGAAGGACCTTTGGGGTTCTTGAAGCCTACACTGACTCCTAACGCTCTCCCTACAGCAGCACCAGCACGATAGTACTTTCCCTCAGCTAACTCACAAGGCATGTGTGGCGAGCCGCGGGAGGGGCCGACTTTTATACTCGGGTGACATCTGATCGCCCCAGCCACTCACAGCAGGGGGGTGGTATAGGGCTTGAACGTCACAGGGGGAAGTTGTAATGCCTTCCCTGTCTTTCAATTGGCCAGAAAAGCGCGCTAACGTCTCAGAGAGGAAACTGAAAGTAACCGGAACACCGCGTGGTGCTCGTTAAGAGTAACGAGCATCCCGAACACCCTAATATTCGCACGAATATCAAGCTCGGACGAGTACGTTCGCTCATCTCTAGTCATTTCACGATGGCACATTCCTTTTAATGGTCATATAATTTGGGTATGTAAGAAGTATGTTGGGGGAGGATGATGATGTCTAAGACACGAGTGGGCAGGTGAATAGTAGATTTGTATTATTCTGGAATATGAATATGTGTGTCAGGAATATGCTGACTGTATGATTATTTAGACTCCATTTCACTTCTCTCAGGCATGCATGAACAAAAAAGTCATCTTCTGTTCTGAGCAGAGCGCTAAAGTCCATATTTATGGACTGTCAGAAAAGAGGTATTTATGGCTGTGTAATAAAATGAAGCTGTGCATTTATTAAGAGTAAATTAGCACACATTAAAGAGTCATGTTATTGTGCATCTGGGAGGAGGATCAGTTGTGTATGTTTTAGATAAAGATTGCACATAATAGGTTTGTTTTTCTGTCTTATGGCAGATTATGATGTCATTTTGTCATGAAGAATAGGAAATCGACTCGTAGGCATTTTTTGCTAAGATAGTGTAGAAGTTTTACTTTCTGGAACTAAGACAGAAGCCATGCAGAGACAAGTAAGGGGACGCACTACTTATCCAGTTCCTGGAAAATTTATCTGTCTTGGCACTGTTTGAAAGGGGGCTTCTCTGGCTGCCGATATACAAATCAGATGATGCTACCTCCCAGTGATGCCATGTAAGCAGTAATCTTTATATATAGATAATGATGTGATGTAATTTGCAATCTTTATACTTTGTATATAGATATTATCCTTTATATATATATTTCCTTTGTATCTACAAAAGGACAATTATTCATCACTGTGCTCGATCACTTATTAGAATAAACTATTATTGTTAAATCTTCCATATTGTCTTACACCCTTTAAAACCATATCTGAACTTCAGTAGATTGTATATACATGGCAATATTAAAAAAAAAGTCTGATTCACAATTTATGGATGTTTCTCTTGTAATAGTAAAAAGAGTTTCTATGTCATTATTTGTCTGATACTTTATACTTTTTTTGACCCCTGCAGCTTCTCTTTCTACAGTGGGGATGACAATTCTCTTTTAACCTACATTGGCATCCACACTAGGCACTTCATAGTGTCCCGTTTTCAGGACAACACCACCGCTGCCGGACTCTATGCTAATTAATGCAGGGTTTTTCTCTATGATAACTTTTGCGCTGCACAACTTTTATTTAATTTTTTAAATTATCAGTTTTTTATATGTTTCAGTAATGCTCTAATTTATTATTGTGTGATGTTAACGTAACCTATGCACTAATTATGCTTATGGGGGGTGGGTGGGGGCTCTTTAGAGGTCTACAGTGTAACTTACTAATATACTGAGACTGGTATATAGTAAGTTAACCAACTTGCATACATACTAGATCTGAGCATCCTATTTGCCTCTATTGTTTGTCTCAATCCAGCTCTGCCAAGTATTTGTTAATGTATTCACTGGTCTCACTGTGCTCTTCATGTCTAAATGATACATTAAATACTTAATTTGTTTTCTTTTTGAATATTAATTTAATGTATGTTTTTCATCTACACATTGCCAGTGCACCATATTTATGCATAATGCTTTTATTTAATCATACATTTATTTTTTGGCAATCTTATTCGCAATTTTGCGTGATCTATATAACTTTTACCTTTGACCCTATTATGTAATTTCCCTTCTTTCACCACTGTATATACTATTGTTTTATGTGCACTAGTTATTGGGCCTGAGGAAGGCACCTGCCAGATGCTGAAATGCATAGTCTTGAAACAAACTGAATTTCACTGGATACAAGTCTCTCTCCTCCATCCAGCACTGGCCATGTGTTCCTTGATTTTTCTGCTCATTCGCTAGTTCTAATATACAAGATATAATTATGTACATTGGCTAAAAGTCCCACAAAGACATGATCAAGTCAAACTGAAAATGACCTGCAAATGGATAGAACTCTGGCTATTAAGAAAAGCCTCAACTATTAAGATTTGGAAATCAGATCACTTATTACCAAGCTTAATAAAATATTTTTTTGAACAAATTAGGACAATGATATTGAAAAGGGCAAACATTTACAGAACTACTTCAGATAAAGTCAAGTTGGGCTGATTATTTTAGGAATTTATGCACCACTCATATAGAGAATGCAAGCAGAGAGAAAGTTTTAAGACCAAACTGAACTACCCTCTGTAACTCAAAAGCACCTAGATATTGTAAATTCTACAATTGCTAGAGATCAGGTAGTATCAGCAATACTAAGATATCCTCTCCGTAAAGGCTCACGATTGTCGCTCAAAATTCATTCAAACTAAGGAAAGCGTGCGGTAATCGTTACTTCTAAATGTGAGCCATTGTGCACTTTTAGCTCACTTTTCATTTCGTCACTCAGTTTCAGCCTGCATAAAAGTCATAGCTGGTTCACTTACTTCTCGTTACGTCCAAACATTCCTTACTCAAGAACAAGTAGTGAGCGAGTCTCAGGGATGATCTGCCTGTATAAACATTCTGCATGAGCGCAAACAACTGTAAACAAATTAGTGATGATGTCACTCGCTCGTCCAAATGACAATCGGCTTTTGTAAAAAAAGGGGCGTAAGGGTCCTCTTACACACTCCTCTTGTTCTAGATGACACACGTTGATCAATAAGGTCGGCACTCTTACCTGGCTTTGACACCAGCCAGTTCAGACAGTATGGGGAATGAATTGTTCATGTGCTTGTTCAGCCCTCGTAGTGTTTCACGGCTGTTGGCAGCACATCTCCCCTTTATACATCCCCCATTTGTGCTGCCAATAACATTTATTTTAGGTCTTGCATGAAAGATGCAATCACCCAATAAACGAGATGATTAGGTGAACAGTGGCACAGCCTGATGATCAGGCAAACTTTACAAATGTCCTTGCTCCATCATTGAGCCATGGAAAAGGTCTTTTAAAAGGAACCCGTCATCAGATATGAGCACCATAAATTATGTTGCTCATATGGTAGGTTCCATGGAGTCTGAAAAGGCATTTCTTATATTTAACTAGTTCCCCTGCCGGACTGTTTGCTGTGTGCGCACTTCCATTGATCTCTATGGGAGTGTGCACGCAGCAGACAGACAGCAGTCTGGTTGCATGGTCCGTGCAGACTTTCGGAGAGGACAGCACTGAATTGGGGAGCCAGATCAATATAAGAAAAACCTCCCCGGACTCAAGGGCACCTGCTGAATGAGCACATAATGTAGTTTAGGGTGCTCATACCTGATTACATGTTCCCTTTAACTCTCCAGGCACTTGTGGGTATACTAATAAATTAGTTATGGAGATTATTGAAGAGAACAGAAACATGGCTTCTATCTTCCAAAAACAGTGCCACACCAATGCAGAGGTTGTTGTGGTATTGCAGCTTATTCTCATTAAGTTGCATAGAGCTCTGCTGCAATACCAAATACAACCAATGGAGATGTGTAGTATTGTTTTTGGAAGACAGCATGCATGTTTTTCTAATCCTGGACAGCCCCCTTGGATTTATAAGATAATCTAATTGTCCCATTTAATCATATGATTTGTGTGCAGAATTATCTGAAAACAGGCAATCTTTCAATTATTAATCCTTTTGTGACCACTGATGGTAAACGTATCTCACCGCTGCCTGGGCTCTGTGCAGCAGCAACATAAATTTATGTCAGGCACTTCACAACCCTTCCCAGCTGGTAAACACTAGAGATGAGCGAGCGTAGTCGTCCGAGCTTGATGCTCGTTCGAGTATTAGGGTACTCAAGATGCTCGTTACTCGAGACGAGCAGCACACGTCCTGCTGTAGCTGCTAAAGGGAGAGTGTTAGGCTGTAGAGATGAGCGAGCACCAAAATGCTCGGGTGCTCGTTACTCGAGTCGAACTTTCAGTGATGCTCGAGAGTTCGTTTCGAGTAACGAACCCCATTGAAGTCAATGGGCGACTCGAGCATTTTCGTATATCGCCGATGCTCGCTAAGGTTTCCATTTGTGAAAACCTGGGAAATTCAAGAAAGTGATGGGAACAACACAGAAACGGATAGAGCAGGCGAGGGGCTACATGTTGGGCTGCATCTCAAGTTCCCAGGTCTCACTATTAAGCCACAATAGCGGCAAGAGTGGGCCCCCCCCCAACAATTTTTACTTCTGAAAAACCCTCATTAGCAAGGCATACCTTAGCTGAGCACCACACTACCTCCAAACCAAGCACAATCACTGCCTGCATGACACTCCGCTGTCACTTCTCCTGGGTTATGTGCTGCCCAACCCCCCCCCCCCCCCCCCCCCACGCACGACCCAGTGTATAAGTGCATCTGCCATGAGGATGAACCGGAGGCACACACTGCATAGGGTTGGCAGGGCCAGGCAGTGACCCTCTTTAAAAGGGGCGGGGCGATAGCCCACAATGCTGTAGAGAAGCAATGATAAATCCAATCCTGTGCCACCTCCATCAGGAGCTGCACACGTGGGCATAGCAATGGGGAACCCATGTGCCACACACTATTCATTCTGTCAAGGTCTCGCATAGCTCAATCCACACTGCAAGGGGAAAGCCATCTGCGCTCTGCCCCCTACCCAAGTCAGTCAGTGTCTTTGTGCCAGACAGGTCAAACACTGCGATGGGAGATACGTTTGCACCAACAGCATAGGTGGGTCCTAGGAAACCCAAGACATGAACCAAAAATTGATCTGAGCGACCAAACATGGCAGACTTGCACCGCGCCCACGACATAGGCCTCGGCCCACAGCTTCAGCAATCCTAGGCAGGAAGCGGACTTTAACTGCACCCAGGACATAGGCCTCTGCACAAACCCTCAGCAATCGCGGGCCTACAGCGGACTCCTATGCTAGCGTAGCTGTGCACGTCTCATTAGCGCTGTATTGCTCCTGTAGTTTGTCCCAATGCAGTGCCCCGGATAGTAGAGCTAACGTCAGATTAAATACAGGTGGGCTTCGGCCAACACTGCATGCCCCAGTCAGACCGGGTTTTTTTTATAAATAGTCACAGGCAGGTACAACTCCGCAATGGGAATTCCGTGTGCACCCACAGCATGGGTGGCTCCCTGGAACCCACCGGCGGTACATAAACATTAGGGAAAGTGCCGTCCTGCTGTAGCTGCTAAAGGGAGAGTGTTAGGCTGTAGAGATGAGCGAGCACCAAAATGCTCGGGTGCTCGTTACTCGAGTCGAACTTTCAGTGATGCTCGAGAGTTCGTTTCGAGTAACGAACCCCATTGAAGTCAATGGGCGACTCGAGCATTTTCGTATATTGCCGATGCTCGCTAAGGTTTTCATTTGTGAAAACCTGGGAAATTCAAGAAAGTGATGGGAACAACACAGAAACGGATAGGGCAGGCGAGGGGCTACATGTTGGGCTGCATCTCAAGTTCCCAGGTCCCACTATTAAGCCACAATAGTGGCAAGAGTGAGACCCCCCCCCCCCCCCCCCCCGCGCACTGTCAGCATAAAAATCGTTCTCCTCTGCCACAGTTGTAACAGCTGTGGCAGAGAAGAACGATGTTAGCCCATTGAATTCAATGGAGCCGGCAATATAGCCGGCTCCATAGAAAGCAATGGGCTGCCGGCGATCGCAGGATGAATTGTCGGGGAAGGGCTTAAATATATAAGCCCTTCCCTACAATTCATCCAGAAATGTGTAAAAATAAAAAAAATATATATACTCACCTTGTCCCGGCAGACGGAGTTCAGCACGGCCGGCCTGCAGTGGGTGTGAAGGGGGTGTGAGTCAGACCTGCCCCTGATTGGCTCAGCGCTGAGCCAATCAGAGGCAGGTCTCACTCACACCCATTCATGAATTCATGAATGGGTGAGTGAGTGCTGCCTCTGATTGGCTCAGGGGCAGCATAGCGTCCTCAGTCTGCAGTCATTTTACTGAGTATAGGGGCAGTACTGGTGAGGCAGGGACAGTGGTACAGGAAAAGAGATATACTGGCTACATAGGCAGTGGGCTTTTTCAAAAAAATTGGGAAAAAAAATACTATATTTGGGCTGCCTGTGACCGTGTTCAGTTTACTGCGTGTCTGCTGGGGGTAGTAGTCGCTCACTATTACCCAGCTAGGTGTTACTGCAGCCTTGCGCATAATTTTTTCTGGCTGCACTGTGCTTTCAATAACCACAGTCATCCTCCAACAGGGAAATCCATATACAGGCTATATAGGCAGTGGGCTTTTTCCCAAAAATTGGAAAAAAATACTATATTTGGGCTGCCTGTGACCGTCTTCAGTTTACTGCGTGTCTGCTGGGGGTAGTAGTCGCTCATTATGTTACTGGGGCCTGTCCAGACTGCTACTACTACTCAAATGGATCTAATACTGTGCTCCCCCTATACTGCTGCTAGTGATATGTTACTGGGGCCTGTCTAGACTGCTACTACTACTGAAATGGAACTAATACTGTGCTTCCCCTATACTGCTGCTTTGGAATTGTTACTGGGGCCTGTCTTGACTGCTACTATTACTGAAATGGGCGGTTGGGCAGCATGTTACCCAGGAGAAGTGGCAGCGGAGTGTCATGCAGGCAGTGATTGTGCTTTGTTGGAGGTAGTGTGGTGCTTAGCTAAGGTATGCCTTGCTAATGAGGGTTTTTCAGAATTAAAAATTGTTGGGGGGGGGGGGGCACTCTTGCCGCTATTGTGGCTTAATAGTGGGACCTGGGAACTTGAGATGCAGCCCAACATGTAGCCCCTCGCCTGCCCTATCTGTTTCTGTGTCGTTCCCATCACTTTCTTGAATTTCCCAGATTTTCACAAATGAAAACCTTAGCGGAGCATAGGTCCCATACAAAAATGCTCGAGTCGCCCATTGACTTCAATGGGGTTCGTTACTCGAAACGAACCCTCGAGCATCGCGGGAAGTTCGACTCGAGTAACGAGCACCCGAGCATTTTGGTGCTTGCTCATCTCTAGTAAACACCCAAACAGGCTGTTACTAACAGCCTGTTTGGATGCCATCATCGGGACCAGATTGATTCAGGTCCGATGATGTTATCAGTGACAGCCAATCACAGCATTGGCTGGAAATGTTTGTACACTGTAAACCTTCCCAGCTTTTCAGTGCTGTTTCTCTCTCTCATGTTCTCCTGTTCGTGTGAGATTGGAGGAGAGAGAATGAGAATGTAGTATGTAAAACACCACACATTAACCCTAAATGAACCTCTTCCACACATCAAGGGTTCTTTCCCACGAGTGTATATCGGACAGCCATTTTCACAGTCGGCCTATATCCGGTACAATATGATGCATTGGATATCAATGAATCAGATCACATGGCCGTATTCCTGTGTCGTAAAAGCGCCCAGCCAATATAGCACCATGCATTTTTACGTCGGGCCCAAAAGATAGTTCCAGTACCATCTTTTGGGTCGGAATAGGTCGGCCACTGCATGGCCTCCTATGGGAGCCAATGACAGCAGCCGAAGAGGGGAGCGTGATTGCTAAACTCCCTCCCTCTTCTCCATCTGCTTGCAATAGAAGGGTGTGGGATGGGGGGCAGAGATAAGCTCCTGCCCCCCCCCCCCCCCTTGTCCGCAGACTGCAATGTGAGGAGACGGAACAGGGCGGCGATTAGCTCTACCCCCTCCCATTGCTGGCTGTGGACAAGGGGTGGGAGGGGGCAGTAGCTTACCTCCGCCTCATCCCCTCCCATTGCAAGCAGCTAGAGGGGAGGAGAGAGGAGGTGAGCCAGCGAGGGAAAGGAAGGGCCATGGAATGGCGACCTTGGCATATATACGCCGAGGACCATGACATCTGAACGAGCACACAAACGTTAGATTTGTGTGCCCAATCACGAGTTTTTACTCCCCAGATCGTAGTGTAATCGGCCGCCGTGAAAACGGCAGCCGATATACACTTGTGGGAATAAAGCCCAACTAGGTCTACTACAGTCACCTATACTATTTAGTTAGTATAGGTGATTGTAAAGTTAAGGGTTCATTTTTAACAATTTATTTAGAAATAAATTCATAAGGGTATATTCACATGTAGCAGATTTTGGTGCAAATCTTCACCAAAATCAACAGCCTATTTTGGTGTGACAAAATCTATGTCAAAATCCACACCATTTGGACATCAGGTGCAGAAGTTGATTACTGCCCTTTGGATGCAGCCTGACTCTCCGAAATTAGGAAATTTTGTTGCAAAAATAAGAGAATGGGGGATATATCAAAAAAGAGGCTGTTTGAGAAAGTTTGATAAAATTTGAGGAGATGGTCCAATATATAGAATGAATTGAGTCCTGGTTGCGTCAAGAATGATATTGCAGAAAAGTTGATGGGTTTTAGAGAGCAGAGAGGGTCGAGAAGACAAAGAAGAGTTAGAGCTCCTGCAGATGAGCACAGGCATAGATTTCCTTGCGATAGCCTGATGCATCTAAGCTGTGAAGGGAGCGCTATCGTGGGCTATTACATGTGTATTGACGCTCTTTTCTTTACTTTTCTGCGCTGCCAAGACTGTTCACATCGGTGCAGGACTGTGATTTTGTTAACCCATAGACTCCTATACAGCATGTCATGTATTTTTTTGAGAGTGAAAAATTTGTGTGAAAAAAATGAATAATGTAAGAGAACCCATAAGAAGAAGCCCTTAGGTGTTTGGGCTTTTTTCTATGTACCTAAAATGTTTTTTTTTTTATGTGGGTGTGGGGTAGTGGTGATTATGATTTGCTTAAATATAGTTCTGATTGATCGTATTGTTTTGGTGAGGTAATGTTCTATGCATATTAGGCCTCATTCACACAAGCGCTGTTTTAGCGCAGTTTAGACGTGTGAAGAGATTGTGTTTAATAGAACCAATGGTTTCCTATAGAAACGTTTAGATGAAGGAATTGTAGGTGCGCTAAATACTCACACCTAACAAAGATAAGACATGTGCCTGCAATGCGCTCATCTAAGGTCTGTGGTGCGAGAAAAGATAGGACCTGACCCATCTTCGATGTGTGCTTTCCATAGGGAGCTGGAAAACACGCACCTCCGATCGTGTGAGCAGGCAATTTAACAGCTAACTAAAATAGCTGTAGATCACCCCTTCACGCAATCTTTAGTGCAGCGTAGCCATGATCTTTTCACACGCCTATATTTCTCTAAAACACTGCTTGTGTAAATGAGCCCTTAGGGTTCTTTCACACGAACGTGTATTGGCCGCCGTTTTCACGTCCGGACAATATTCGCTACGATCTGATGTATTAGATTCCAATGCATGAGAATACATGGCCATATTCCTGTGGCGTAAAAGCGCCTGGCTGGTCCAATATAGTGCCGGGCGCTTTCACGTAGAGCTGAAAAGATAGTCCTGGAACTATTTTTCTGGCCGAAATTCGTTGGCCACTGCATTGGCTCCTATGGGAGCCAATGATAGCGGCCAGAGAAGGGAGGTGGAGGGAGCTTAGCAGCGGGACTGCTCAACTCCCTGCCTCTTCTCTCCTCCCCTCTGGCTGATCGCCATGGAATGGGGCGGGACAGGGTCGGAGCTAAGCTCCCCCTGCTCCTCCCCCTACCATTCCTGGCTGTCGACCAGGGGCAGAGAGGGTGCTTAGCTCCATCTATGCCCCACCTACTCCCATTGCAAACAGCCAGAGGGAAGGAGAGAGGTGGTGAGCTGGTGAGGGAGAGGGAAGGGGAGGCAATGGCATTGTGGCCTCGGCGTATATGCACCAGGGCCTGTGCCATCTGAACGGGTGCACAAACTTTAGAGTTGTGCGCCAAGAGCAGGCTCTTTTGGCTCTTGTGAGCTCTCTTACGGGAATTGCTTTGAATATATGGTTCAGGTGGCTACGGTTAGCATGCAAAATCGTATTACTGGCAGATGGTTTACGATAGAGCCCAGTAATAATTTCATTTGTTAGTTTATTTTCTCGTATAGTGAGGTCTAGAAAAAGGGAGCCGAAGAGCCTGCTCATTTGAAGTTACTTATAAAGAAACAGAAAGATCAATTTGTGAAAGATTATATAAACGGGGTTATTCTAAGTGCATCCTAAATAGAGCATGTAATAAAATCAAACATCGAGGTTGGGACGAATTGTTAGGCAATAGAATACAAAGTGGTTCTGAAATTGAAGGAAAAAAATTGTTTCTCTCAACTCAGTAAAGCAACAGTTTTTATAGCATAAAAAAAACTTTTTTGTGCTCATTTACCTATTTTACAACAAGATGCCGACATTTGCAGCATTCTTGAAGGTGGAGTCTCCGTAGTAGCACGTAAAAATAGAAGTCTGAGTAACATTTTGTCTCCAGGCTTTTTTGTATCCAGTGACAAGAAAAACTGGTTAACCAAGGCTGTTTTTTTCTAATGTGGAGGTTTAAAATGCAGTGCATGCGGCATAGCTATTAAACCAATTTTTTTTTTGAATAACCAAAATAATAAGGAATAGAAAATAAAAAAAAATACATCAATTGCAATTCAACTAATTTAATACACATCATAGAATGTTTTGAATGCAATATACAATATGTTGGTTGCACTTCCAGAAAAGCAAAAATACGCATAAGTGAACATTTAAGAAGTATTAGAAACTTAATTTCTTCTTATTCTGGTACGGCCAAGCATTTTACTGAGCAACACGGAGGTGACACACACAATTTTAAATTATATGCCACAGAATTAGTCACAGATATAAGGAGACAAAGTGTTAGTCATGAGACAATTCTTAAACGAGAGGCTTTTTGGATAATGAATTTAAAAACCAGAATACCATCAGGCATGCATGCCAAGACTGATTTGTTCTGTGTCTATTGATGTAGTGAGGTTAATATAGTTTTTTTAACCCCTTAGTGACCAAGCCTGTTTGCGCCTTAATGACCAGGCCAAATTTTGCAAATCTGACACGTGTCACTTTAACATGGAAAAACACCAGAAAGGTTTTGCATATCCAAGCGATTCTGACATTGTTTTTTCGCCACATGTTGTACTTCATTTAGGCAGAAAAAATAGATCAATAGAATTTGTGTTTCTTTATTAAAAGCGCCAAAATTGGGAAAGTTTTGAAAAAAATCGTCATTTTTTTACATTTCCAACTGCAATATCTTAAATATGTGCAAACATAATATAGAAATTTTTGCTAAGATATATATTTCCACCAGTTTACTTTATTTTGGGCGCACATTGGAAAAACTTTCGTTTTTTTAACCATTTAGGAGACGTACAAATTTAACATTACTTTTTAGCATTTGGAGGAACACTTTGTTTTTCTACACCAAGCCAAGATTGAAAAGGCTCATGAGTGTCAGAATAACAGATACCCCCACAAATGACCCCATTTTAAAAACTACACCCCTTAGTGTATTCACTGAGGGGTGTCATGAGTATTTTGACCCCAAATTTTTTTTCAGGAATTAATTCAATTTAGAGGAGAAAAAGTAAAATTTCATATTTTTGCAAATCTGTCATTTTAAAGACATATTTTGTTTCCTATAGTTTACATGAAAATGAGGATTTACACCCCAAAATGGATACCCGTTTCTCCCTTGTTCAGAAATATACCCATTGTGGCCCTAATGTTATATCTAAGTCCACAACGGGGCCCAAAATGAAAGGAGTAGCCCCATAGCACACATGTAGAGTTCTTGAGCGCCCAAAACCATAAAAAGCACCCACAAATGACCCCATTTTGAAAACAAGACCCGTTAAGGAATTTTTCTAGGGGTGTACTGCATATTTTGACCCCACAGTTTTTGAATGAATTTAAGCAAAGCAGAAGGAAAAAATTGTGATTTTCGTTTTTTTTGGCAATTCTGTCATTTTAAAAACAGCTTTTTTTGTACAGCACACATATGAATGAAGACTTGCACACAAAAATGGATACCCCTGTTGGTCCTGTGTTCAGAGACATACCCATTGTGGCCCTAATCTTATGTCTGGATGCACAACAGGGCCCAAAATGAAAGGAGTAGTCAGTGGCTTTCAGAACATAGATTTTGCTTGAACTCCTTTTAGGCCCCATTGCCCACTTGTAGAGTTCTTGAGCGCCCAAAACCAAAGAGAACCCCCACAAATGACCCCATTTTGAAAACTAGACCCCTTAATGAATTTATCTAGCGGTGTACTGTGTATTTTAACCCTATATTTTTTGAATAGATCTAAGCAAAGCAGTAAGAAAAAAATTACGATTTTCATTTTTTGGGCTATTGCGTTAATTTAAAAACAGGTTTTTTTTTTACAGCACATGTATAAATGAAGATGTTCACCCCAAAATGGATACCCCCGTTTGTCCTGTGTTCAGAAACATACCTATTATGGCCCTAATTTACTTACAGGACCCATGGCAAGGCCTATAAAGGAGGGAACACCCATTGGATTTCAGGGCACAACTGAATAAATTCCAGGCCCCATTGCTTATTTGTACGGAATAAAAATTGACTCCCTAAAAATCCCCCCCCCCCACACACACACACACTCCGTGCCCTTTTCAGCGTTCACAAGTCTTAGATAAAAGTTATGATGTGAACTGTGTGGTATTTCCGAAGACATGGGTAATTACGGAGGCTGTTTGGAATGGGCCCATGGGGCAATAAAACCGTGTATCCCCCTTCCTCTCATGCTTTTTGGGGGTCATTTCTTGACCTCAGTGGTGGGTATGGGGTGTAAAAATTGGCACTCTGTGAGTCTCCGTAAGTTTGCTGAGGTGCGGCGGTCTCACACAGAAGGCGCTCAACAAGGTGCGTAAAATACGCATTACAGGTAGCGGTCTGAATAACGCCGAGCTCACGCAGCCGTAGGTGGAATCTGCTTGCAGAGGCCCGCAGCGAATCCCAGCTGTGAGCCCGGCTGTGACCATGCGTACGGCCGCGTAATGTACTGCACATAACTGCCTACTCACACAGGCGGTCATGCGCAGTACCTTTTTCTTTTTTGCAGTTCCCGCACCGTCACTTAGCGATGACGTGGGTACCCGCAGCCCGTATACAACGTAGTTGCGTATGGGCAGCGGGTATATCCATGACCATGGAGCATAATAGGCTCTATGCTGCGGATAGCCGCGGTAAAATAGAACCTGCTGCGTTCTCTTTACTGCGAGTGGATTACGCAGTTCCGACCCCACGAATGTGAGCGGAATTGTGTAATCCAATGCGATTGATCTGCATAATACCGCGGATCAGACGCATGCGGAATCCGTAATTCCTATCCAGCCATGTGAGACCGACCTAAGGTAGATCGCTACTTTTTTTTATTACGTGACCAGGGACCGCTCAACGAGGCCACCTCTCACTGCTCCTGGCTCTCAGCGACCGTTGGTCGCTGGGAGTAAGGAGATTTTAAGTTTCCCCGACTCCTGCGCATATGTCTGGTATTTTGCCGGCGGTCGCATGTGCAGAATCCGGGTAAGTTCACGGATGAGGATCGCGTCAGGGTGCAAATACAGAGGCCTCCGATCACATCGGTGAGGGGAGATGAAACTAACTTTTTAAAATTTTTTTTACGTGATCGCCATTATCCATTGGATAATGGCGAACACATGATCAGGAACCGCTAACCGCGGCCCCCCGTGAAATTTCCAGGCTCTTGGCTAAGTTTTGTAGCCAAGAGCAGGGAGATTTTAAGTTATCCTGGCAATCTACGGCTTTTGCGCATGCGTCTGCCGCTTTGGCGACGGCCACATGCGCAGAAGCTGTGGTAAGGTCCGCGGATAAATCTGGGGGCCTCAGGTACGTAATTTCATCCTCCCTCACGTATATGATCCATGAGGGGAGATGAAATGTAAGCGTTTTAAACTTTTTAAAGTAAAAAAAATTGTTTTAAAACTTTTTTACACTTTTTTTTTACTTTAAATGATCACTGCTATCCATTGGATAACAGTGATCATCTCTGCAGGGACATCCCTCTGCTCCTGGCTACATGGCAGCCAGGAGCAGAGGGATGTTAAATTTCCCAGGTCCTGAGCCCCTCTGTGCACGCGCCCGATGTCAATCATCGGGCGCACATGAGCAGAAGGGGACTCTGGTCCTGGAAGACCGGCACACCGCTGAGGACCGGGGGTGAGTATTTTCACCTCCCCTCATGGATCCGATCCATGAGGGGAGGTGAAATTAACTTTATTTTTACTTTTTTAAAACTTTTTCGTGATCGCCGATTGCGGGTCCGGGGACCACTCGCCGCGGTCCCCGGGGCATCTGCTGGTTCCCGGCTACCTTCAGAGGCGGGAACCAGGAAATTTCAAACTCCCCGGGGTTCCTATTCTTCTGTGCAAACGCGTGACGTCATTCGTCTGGCGTACGCATGCACAGAAGAGCCGCGCCGGGTCCCGGAGGACCCATTCTCCGCGGCAGACATCAGGGAAGCCGGGTGAGTATTTTCAGCTGCCCTGATGGATCCAATCCATCAGGGCAGCTGAATCTTTAACTTTTTAAACTTTTTTTAAAAACTTTATTGCGATCGGCGCTATCCATCGGATAGCGCTGATCGCAATGCCGTGGGGGACTGCCCGCAGCCCAGGATGACAGCTCCATGCTGTCAGCTACCTGCGGGCACTGACAGCATGGAGCTGTCACGTCCAGAGCCCACGGGGCTTTATTCTCTGCAGGACGCATGTTTTTACGTCCTTAGAGAATAAAGCCCACTTAGGTAGGATGTAAAAAGACTATGGGCTGGTCGTTAAGGGGTTAACAAATATCCATAAAATTATTAGAAAGATCAATATAAAATAAAAGTAAGGTGGCTAAAGTCTTGCAAATTCAGGGTTAATAAAATGGTTATAAAAGTCCCATTTAAATAGGAAGGATTTAACCTTCTATGTATAATGACAATAAAGTTACAGTCAAATCAAGTTTTTACTTTGTGGATTGTCTGATTTCCAGACTGATTTAAAATGAAAGCATATTGGAATATGTATTTATCTACACACCAAGCCACAAACTGAAGCGATTTAAAGGTCTCTCTCTTTGAAATGTCTTTTTGTACACATGCCAAAACTTGTAGCATCTTAATCAGACATTGATCTCTTTGTATAAATTACAACCACATGGGTGTTAATCAACAAACCAAACAGCCCCTTACAGGGAGAGCAGATATACAATAGCTGGGGTTAGATGACATTACAGACTTAATGCATATCAGGTGTTTTTAATTGTCTTATAGAACTTTATGAACTCAGAAACTTCAGATATACAGAATATTAGGAAAGTAATAAAAGCAATAGAAATACACACTTACTATTTGATGCCAGATCCTTATTCTAGATGAAGACAGACAAGTATCCTTTACTTGACAAGAGTAATGCTTGTGAATACAGTGAAAGGAGAGTACAAGAACATATTGTGCTCTTTTGAAGTCTCTTATAATTTGCAACATTCCTTTTGGCAAATGTTGTGCTTTTACTCCACCCATTGCAAAAGAATCTCTTTGTAATAGCAGGGCAATAACAGGAGACTCAGCCTCCTTTGTAGAAAACACCTCAATGCATTTTGAATCAGTGCCATATTAGGACTTCTGTGTGACCTTCCTAATGCTAAACCAAATGTAGCAATGGGCAAAAACAGCAGAAAATTCACAATTTATGAAAACCCTATCAGCTGTACATCTATTTCTGAAAAAGACTAAGCACATTATATAAATGGCTAATTGATTTCATATTAAGAGATACTTCGGGCAAACGTATTTGCGCCCAAAAATGTGTGTGTAAAACAGACAATACAATGATTTCAATGGGTTCATTCTCATTTCCTTTCAATGTGCATACAAATGCCCAATACACCACACAATTCTGTGAATGAGAGAACACATCTGGACCTCATTAAGCTAATTTGAATTAAGCTGTTTTGAATGAGTGTGTGAACAGGCCCTGCGTGCTTAAAAAGTATAGTGCTATATCTTGATCAAACTTGTTCACTGCGCAAATATGTTGTGCTGAAGCGTACACAATTGCGCATACTCCTGTATGAAGCCTAATAAGATGCTGGACAACTTTCTCGGCTTGTTCTAAAAGTATGGTTCCAAGCAGAGGCGTAAATTAAAGCTCCTGGGCCCCAATGTAAAATTTGTAACAGGGCCCCCAACTATAATGCTTTATTCATAGTATTTGGCTCCTTATATGGAGACGAGAGGCCTTATGAGCCCCCTAAGGCGCCTGGGCGCAACTGCATCCTCTATAGTTACACCCCTGGTTTCAAGGACTTTGGCAGTGAACCCATTAGTTTTGGGAAACTTTTGCACAAAATATAGATTAACCCCAAAAAGATAGTTTCAATACACAGATTAGGAATATATATAAAAAAATCTTTATTTACCAGTCATATTAAAACATTTCTATTTAAAATTTACCAGTTTCACAAGAGTGCAGCCCTCACACAAAAACAGTGCATCATCAGTCAAATATGCATTAGTATAATGGTTGATGTCCCATATGCGTGTTACAATGTATAACAAGCATCATATCAAAATACATAAATAGCAGTTGCATATTACAACACAAAGTAAATGAGCATACTTATACAATATACAGTACCAACCTAGATAAATACCCCAGCACAGTGTTTTGCCCAATAGATGGAGTACATAATATAGGATGCAAAAATTAAAAAGAATCAAATATATGCAACTGGAGTAATTTGAGTCCACCAAAGGGAATAATTCTAATAGTGCCCCCTACCTCCCGTAGAGCTTCTTTCAGCTGTGGTAATGCTGCTGTCCTCTTTGTGCTCTTGGGACTTGTGGTTCTGTGGGTTTCCAGGAGCACACTACTGCAGGTGTGATTGATATGGCTGGCTGATGGTGTGGAGTTCTCCAGCCAATCACCATTGGTCTGCTGCATATAATTACCAGCCCCTCTTACTAGAGAGTGCTAGTCAGTTATTCTTCCTTTATCCCATTCCCACTCAGAGCTTGCGGTTATATGTGATGTTAGTCTGAAGTGTTTCTTCCACCTACCCTGAGGATGACCTGGACACTTGCATTCCCCACTTGCATGTTATGCAGGCCCCTTCTCCCTTTCCCTTTGACAAGTGTGGCCCCCATAACACTTGCACTAGTTTCTGTTTTATATATGTATGTCTGAGAATTCTGAGTGGGGTTTCTGTATGTTTGGTGGTGTGAATAGCAATGTGTTCAGTGTCTCTGTGGGTGACCAGACATTGGGTGTGAACAGTTACTTGTTCCGGGTGTATGTCCCTTGTTTATTGGTGCATGTGAATGGTGTTCTGACTCTTACCATCTATGGCAAATTAAGACCCTAGGTTCCAGTGTGCAGTCATCCCTATTGGGATGATCACCTTGCTTGTAGGCAGGACTCCTGGGGTTAAGTTATCTTGTTGGAGTAGAGTCCCTTGTAATGGGCTTGTGAGTTTACGTACTTTGGACAAATTACTGACTAATACCTTGTATTTATTAGCAGTTCTATCTGCTGATGTATGTTGATATTATTGGTAAATTGTGTTACGGTACTAGTGGGGTGCGTAGGTACGCACAGCGCGGAGCTCCCTGATCTAAACCCACGCCACTGTCCCTTTCTGGAGATATCCCTGATGGTGGACACGTCCAGGCCGCCAACTCTGACCCTACACTTCCTAGAGGGGAAACGCAGGGACCGCAGTACCTATGCAAGAGAATACTACCCACTAGTACAGACAGGAAGGCAGATGACAAAACCCTGGCTGATAACAGAAAGTAAAGCAGGCAATAGCAAGGTCTAGAGGACAAGCTAACAGAAGCAAAACAAGGCAGACTGGAAAACCCTGGCTGATTACAGCAAGGGGTCCAGATTACCAGCAGGTCAGTGTAGCTGGGCTACTAAGCTGACACTGAAAACTGAAGACAAAGTATAAGACACTGAAAACTGAAGACAAAGTATAAGACACTGAAAACTGAAGACAAAGTATAAGACACTGAAAACTGAAGACAAAGTATAAGACACTGAAAACTGAAGACAAAGTATAAGACACTGAAAACTGAAGACAAAGTATAAGACACTGAAAACTGAAGACAAAGTATAAGACACTGAAAACTGAAGACAAAGTATAAGACACTGAAAACTGAAGACAAAGTATAAGACACTGAAAACTGAAGACAAAGTATAAGACACTGAAAACTGAAGACAAAGTATAAGACACTGAAAACTGAAGACAAAGTATAAGACACTGAAAACTGAAGACAAAGTATAAGACACTGAAAACTGAACACAAAGTATAAGACACTGAAAACTGAACACAAAGTACAAGCCACAGAAAAACTGAACAATAGAACAAAGTACAGGACCGACAGCCAGCAGGTCAGAGCAGCTGGACTACTCTAAGGTCACTGAAAAACTGAACAATAATCGGCCCCTCCCAGGCAGCCAGAGCTGGATCTTATAGGGAGGCGGGAGGAGCAGATAGGTAGATAGACCTGTCAATCACCAGCACACTACTCAGACACATAGTAATTAACCTGACTGAAAGGCACAGAAGCTGTTAACCCTGGCTTGTCTGGACAGAGCAAGGTGTGCTGGCAAGATTAACTATGAGCTGACAGGCGTAACATTGTGTTTTTTGGGCGCTTGTCAGTCGTTGTTTTTTTGCATGCACATTCGGTGTATCTGTTATAGCATTACAGTACAGATTGTTGTTGTATATGCGTGTTCTCTTTCCCTGTGTGAACACAACCTTACTTTCATCTTGGGCGGTGTGAGAGTGGTGCGTCCAATACTCAGGGTGAATGTCTAGCCCATGTTTGCGTTGGGTCCGTGTAGGTCATTGTCCTCACAGCCTGAATGGACATGACAGCAGGTTAGGAAGGACTGGGGATGGGAGTCATCCATTCTAACAACTATGGCAGTCCCAGCAGCCAGACCCCACCTATAATATTTATCACCCATCTATAATTGATAATGTCTACAATACCTCTTTATAAAAGAAAAAAAAGCTATGAAAGTGTAACATCCCGTGGTCCCAGGGCCACCACCATCGATGGTTTGCTACCTTTTAACATGCACAGTATATTTTTATAAAAAAAACTAGTGCGGAAAACTCCTTCATCTCCTTCCCAACACGGGCAATTCATGGGCCAGTAGTTTCTGCATCGCACCACACATGCACACCACTGAATACCGGGTTCTCAGAAACTAAACCTCAGAGTGAGATCTCGGCTGTAACTTAAAGCTTAGCTCCGATCCTGGTGATTTAACCCTGCATATGTAGACAGCGGCATCTATAGGGTTTGGAAAGAGAAAGGGCTCCTTTCTTCTCCCCATTGGCACTTCTGCCAAGAGATTACTGGGGGGAAGAGGCAATGAATGCCATGGCAAGCAGTGCTTAGACCATGACTTCCAGGTCTGCCATGTACGGTGGTCTGTGAATGTCAGTACAGCTTGTTACTGTCAGTGATGAACTGCCAATGGCCCCCTGCACAAGGTGTGGAAATTCCGTGGCAGGATTTCCCACAGAATTTCCGCCCGTGCCCGCCTGCATAAGATTGCAGGAGTAAAAATACACGCAGAAAACAAATCGTGGCATCTTCTATTTCTGTGCGGGTCTCGCAGAGGCCCGCACAGTAATGTCACTCCCGGCGCGCCAGCTGGGCAGCAGCCGGCACATCATAGAGCCAGAGCCGCGGGAGCAGGTGTGAGCCGCACTGGTCTCCGAAGGAACGCAGGTCGGAACCGCTGCGAGAATCCTCGCAGGGGATCCGACCCGGGCACCTGCAGACAGCCAATGTGAGTTATTATACTGTACTACATATGTATTACACTGTATACTTATAGAACGAACAAATGTGGTACATTAAAAGATATAATAAAAAAATATTTTACGTGCAAACCCTGCCCCCCCCCCAAAAAAAAAAGAATAAAAAAATCTTAAAATCACAGTTTTTCCAATGAAACGCAATTATTGGAAAAATGCTAAATAAAAATTTACCCACAAAGATTTGGTATTGATGCATTCGTAACAACTGGTACTATAAAATTATCATATTATTCCTCTGAGGTTGTGGAATAGTGTTAAAGAAAAAAAGCAATCAAAGTTGTATGCATCCCAATATGGTACGAAAGAAAATATCAACTTGGCCTGTAAAAATCCTGTCCTTTCATAGGTCCAACTCTCTAAATACTGTTTATGCAAAAACACTCTCGAAAGCACTTGCATAAGTAAAAGCATTCCAAAGTTATTATTACTTAGGCTACCTACACACGGGCCAGGCAATGTGCGTTTTCACACCGATGCAAGGCGTTTTTCTGCCAAAAACATCTCTAATCATTTCTGTGAAGTAACGATGCTCAGGCACAGCTTTCAGGTGCATCAGAGGATCAGCAAGTCTCTCCCATTGTTCTCAATAGGAAATCTCCCATCACACGCCATACAATGTGTTTTACTGTCTCATTGTAAACCATGGACGATCCAAGGAATGTGAAAAGATGGGACATGCAACAATTTTTTTCCCTGCATCGAATTGCTCATATATATGACTCCATTTAAAAGAATGGGGTTCATATTTGCATGAGATTTGTGAGTCTCGCAACGCACAAATCTCACTCGAGATTCTAGGTCATATGAAACTAGCCTTAGAGTGACATATGTCAAATTTAAAGAATGAAGCCTGGTCAGGAAGGTCAAGACTGGCTGCAGGGAGAAGGAGTTAATAATCATGTTACTCATTTTTTCAGTGGCTTTCCTCCACAATTTACCATGCGTTTACTACATGATCGATATAACATTTTTACTAACAATGATTTACTACTCTACAGGACGTAAGTGTGTAATTATTGTGTAGCATGCGTCATTACTCAGTAGGGCACAGAATGTGGTTCAAAAAATTGTGGTTTGCAAAGACAAGTGTAGGTCAAAAATCTTAAACCACATTCCTTATTCTGACAAACAAAAATGTCACTGGCGTTTCAAGAAAATATAACTTTCAAGTACTTTAGATAATGTAAATGCATTTCAGTTAATTGAAACAGGTGTTTATTAATGTAATAACATTAGAGATGAGCGAACGTACTCGTCCGAGCTTGATATTCGTGCGAATATTAGGGTGTTCGCGATGCTCGTTACTCTTAACGAGCACCACGCGGTGTTCCGGTTACTTTCAGTTTCCTCTCTGAGACGTTAGCGCGCTTTTCTGGCCAATTGAAAGACAGGGAAGGCATTACAACTTCCCCCTGTGACGTTCAAGCCCTATACCACCCCCCTGCTGTGAGTGGCTGGGGCGATCAGATGTCACCTGAGTATAAAAGTCGGCCCCTCCCGCGGCTCGCCACAGATGTCTTGTGAGTTAGCTGAGGGAAAGTGCTGCTGGTGCCGGAGCTGCTGTAGGGAGAGTGTTAGTAGTGAGTGTAGGCTTCAAGAACCCCAACGGTCCTTCTCAGGGCCACATCTATCCGTGTGCAGTACTGTGGAGGGTGCTGTTAGCAGTGTTGCACAAATTTTTTTTTTCCAAAATCGGCAGTCTGCAGAGCATTGCGCCTTGCAGTAATACTACAGGGACAGAAGTGGTACTTAGGTAGGGAGAGTGTTAGGAGTGAGTGTAGGCTTCAAGAACCCCAACGGTCCTTCTTAGGGCCACATCTATCCGTGTGCAGTACTGTGCAGGCTGCTGTTAGCAGTGTTGCATATTTTTTTCTTTTCAAAATCGGCTGTCTGCAGAGCATTGCGCCTTGCAATAATACTACAGGGAGAGAATTGTGTAGGCAGGGCCAGAAGACATATATTATTGATTGAATATAGTCAGTGGGCCCTCCGTTTCCCAAAAAGGGAAACATTCTATTTGTCCTGCAGGCTTGCGCCAATTTATTTGCTGCCTGTGAAAAGTCTCCGCTGTGCTGCACTTCATATAACTGCATTTCTGTGCAACACATATCTTATCTGATTGAATATAGTCAGTGGGCCCTCCGTTTCCCAAAAAGGGAAACATTCTATTTGTCCTGCAGGCTTGCGCCAATTTATTTGCTGCCTGTGAAAAGTAACTGCTCTGCTGCACTTCATATAACTGCATTTCTGTGCAACACATATCTTATCTGATTGAATATAGTCAGTGGGCCCTCCGTTTCCCAAAAAGGGAAACATTCTATTTGTCCTGCAGGCTTGCGCCAATTTATTTGCTGCCTGTGAAAAGTAACCGCTCTGCTGCACTTCATATAACTGCATTTCTGTGCAACACATATCTTATCTGATTGAATATAGTCAGTGGGCCCTCCGTTTCCCAAAAAGGGAAACATTCTATTTGTCCTGCAGGCTTGCGCCAATTTATTTGCTGCCTGTGAAAAGTAACCGCTCTGCTGCACTTCATATAACTGCATTTCTGTGCAACACATATCTTATCTGATTGAATATAGTCAGTGGGCCCTCCGTTTCCCAAAAAGGGAAACATTCTATTTGTCCTGCAGGCTTGCGCCAATTTATTTGCTGCCTGTGAAAAGTCTCCGCTGTGCTGCACTTCATATAACTGCATTTCTGTGCAAC
Source organism: Eleutherodactylus coqui (assembly GCF_035609145.1). Taxonomy (NCBI): domain Eukaryota; kingdom Metazoa; phylum Chordata; class Amphibia; order Anura; family Eleutherodactylidae; genus Eleutherodactylus; species Eleutherodactylus coqui. The sequence continues at coordinate 250,969,703 of NC_089839.1, read as the reverse complement.
ACATATCTTATCTGATTGAATATAGTCAGTGGGCCCTCCGTTTCCCAAAAAGGGAAACATTCTATTTGTCCTGCAGGCTTGCGCCAATTTATTTGCTGCCTGTGAAAAGTAACTGCTCTGCTGCACTTCATATAACTGCATTTCTGTGCAACACATATCTTATCTGATGAATATAGTCAGAGGGCCCTCCGTTTCCCAAAAAGGGAAACATTCTATTTGTCCTGCAGGCTTGCGCCAATTTATTTGCTGGCTGTGGAAAGTAACCGCTCTGCTGCACTTCATATAACTGCATTTCTGTGCAACACATATCTTATCTGATTGAATATAGTCAGTGGGCCCTCCGTTTCCCAAAAAGGGAAACATTCTATTTGTCCTGCAGGCTTGCGCCAATTTATTTGCTGCCTGTGAAAAGTCTCCGCTCTGCTGCACTTCATATAACTGCATTTCTGTGGAACAGATTTCTTATCTGATTGAATATAGTCAGTGGGCCTTTTCTTTTTAAAAAAAGGGAAAAATTCTATGTGCCCTGCCTCTGTCAGTCCTCAGCATTCTGTGTACGTGTGTGGTGGGTGGAGATAGTAAACAAATCATACGCAGCCAGCTACGTTTAACAGCAGGCTTGCGCCAATTTATTTCCTGCCTGGGAAATCAAATCACTAGTAATACACCATGCTGAGGGGTAGGGGTAGGCCTATAGGACGTGGACGCGGGCGAGGACGCGGAGGCCCAAGTCAGGGTGTGGGCACAGGCCGAGGCAGGGCCAGGGCCAGACCGTAGAGGCAGGGCCAGACCGAATAATCCACCAACTGTTTCCCAAAGCGCCCCCTCGCGCCATGCCACCCTGCACAGGTCAGGGTGCTCTACGGTGTGGCAGTTTTTCACAGAGACGCCTGACGACCGACGAACAGTGGTGTGCAACCTTTGTCGCGCCAAGATCAGCTGGGGAGGCACCACCAACAGCATGCGCAGGCATATGATGGCCAAGCACCCCACAAGGTGGGACGATGCCCCTTCACCGCCTCCGGTTTGCACCACTGCCTCTCCCCCTGTGCCCCAACCTGCCACTGAGATCCAACCCCCCTCTGAGGACACAGGCACTACCGTCTCCTGGCCTGCACCCACACCCTCACCTCCGCTGTCCTCGGCCCAATCCAGCAATGTCTCTCAGCGTAGCGTTCAGACGTCGCTAGTGCCACAGTTTGAGCGCAAGCGCAAGTACTACGCCACGCACCCGCACGCTCAAGCGTTAAACGTGCACATTGCAAAATTGATCAGCCTAGAGATGCTGCCGTATAGGCTTGTGGAAACGGAGGCTTTCAAAAGCATGATGGCGGCGGCGGCCCCGCGCTACTCGGTTCCCAGTCGCCACTATTTTTCCCGATGTGCCGTCCCAGGCCTGCACGACCACGTCTCCCGCAACATTGTACGCGCCCACACCAACGCGGTTACTGCCAAGGTCCACTTAACAACGGACACGTGGACAAGCACAGGCGGGCAGGGCCACTATATCTCCCTGACGGCACATTGGGTGAATTTAGTGGAGGCTGGGACAGAGTCAGAGCCTGGGACCGCTCACGTCCTACCCACCCCCCGAATTGCGTGCCCCAGCTCGGTGGTGGTATCTGCGGGGGTGTATGCTTCCTCCACTAAACCACCCTCCTCCTCCTCCTACGCAACCTCTGTCTCGCAATCAAGATGTGTCAGCAGCAGCACGTCGCCAGCAGTCGGTGTCACGCGGCGTGGCAGTACAGCGGTGGGCAAGCGTCAGCAGGCCGTGCTGAAACTACTCAGCTTAGGAGAGAAGAGGCACACGGCCCACGAACTGCTGCAGGGTCTGACAGAGCAGACCGACCGCTGGCTTTCGCCGCTGAGCCTCCAACCGGGCATGGTCGTGTGTGACAACGGCCGTAAGCTGGTGGCGGCTCTGCAGCTCGGCAGCCTCACGCACGTGCCATGCCTGGCCCATGTGTTTAATTTGGTGGTTCAGCGCTTTCTGAAAAGCTATCCCCACTTGTCATACCTGCTAGGAAAGTTGCGCCGGATCTGCGCACATTTCCGCAAATCACACACGCACGCTGCCACCCTGCGGACCCTGCAACATCGGTTTAATCTGCCAGTGCACCGACTGCTGTGCGACGTGCCCACACAGTGGAACTCTACGCTCCACATGTTGGTCAGACTCTATGAGCAGCGTAGAGCTATAGTGAAATACCAACTCCAACTTGCGCGGCGCAGTGGGAGTCAGCCTCCTCAATTATTTACAGAAGAGTGGGCCTGGTTGGCAGCCATCTGCCAGGTCCTTGGAAACTTTGAGGAGTCTACCCAGGTGGTGAGCGGCGATGCTGCAATCATTAGCGTCACCATTCCTCTGCTATGCATCTTGAGAAGTTCCCTGCAAAGCATAAAGGCAGATGCTTTGCGCTCGGAAACAGAGCCGGGGGAAGACAGTATGTCGCTGGATAGTCAGAGCACCCTCCTGTCTATATCTCAGCGCGTTCAGGAGGAGGAGGAGGAGGAGCATGAGGAGGATGAGGAGGAGGGGGAAGAGACAGCTTGGCCCACTGCTGACGGTACCCATGCTGCTTGCCTGTCATCCTTTCAGCGTGTATGGCCAGAGGAAGAGGAAGAGGAGGAGGAGGAGGATCCTGAAAGTGATCTTCCTAGTGAAGACAGCCATGTGTTGCGTACAGGTACCCTGGCACACATGGCTGACTTCATGTTAGGATGCCTTTCTCGTGACCCTCGCGTTACACGCATTCTGGCCACTACGGATTACTGGGTGTACACACTGCTCGATCCACGGTATAAGGAGAGCCTTTGCACTCTCATTCCCGAAGAGGAAAGGGGTTCGAGAATGATGCTATACCACAGGGCGCTGGTGGACAAACTGATGGTAAACTTCCCATCCGACAGCGCTAGTGGCAGAAGGCGCAGTTCCGAGGCCCAGGTAGCAGGGGAGGCGCAGAGATCAGGCAGCATGTACAGCGCAGGCAGGGGAACATTCTCCAAGGCCTTTGCCAGCTTTATGGCTCCCCAGCAAGACTGTGTCACCACTCCCCAGTCAAGGCTGAGTCGGCGGGAGCACTGTAAAAGGATGGTGAGGGAGTACGTAGCCGATCGCACGACCGTCCTCCGTGACGCCTCTGCCACCTACAACTACTGGGTGTCGAAGCTGGACACGTGGCCTGAACTCGCGCTGTATGCCCTGGAGGTGCTTGCTTGTCCTGCGGCTAGCGTCTTGTCAGAGAGTGTGTTTAGTGTGGCTGGGGGAATCATCACGGATAAGCGTACCCACCTGTCAACCGACAGTGCCGACAGGCTTACACTCATCAAGATGAACAAAGCCTGGATTTCCCCAGACTTCTCTTCTCCACCAGCGGACAGCAGCGATACCTAAGCAATACGTAGGCTGCACCCGCGGATGGAAGCATCGTTCTCTCTCACCATCCAAAACGGGGACATTTCTGCTTCATCAATCTGTGTATAATATTCCTCCTCCTCCTGCTCCTCCTCCTGAAACCTCACGTAATCACGCCGAACGGGCAATTTTTCTTAGGGCCACAAGGCTCACTCATATAATTTTTCTAAACAATTTTTAAACGTTTCAATGCTCTTAAAAGCGTTGAAACTTTAACTTGAACCAATTTTTCGTTAAACTGGGCTGCCTCCAGGCCTAGTTACCACTTAAGCCACATTAACCAAAGCGATTTATGGGTTTCACCTGCACTCTTGGTTGGCCATGGCCAATTTTTTGGATGTACATTAGTACTGTTGATACAGCAATTTTTGTGGGCCCTCGCCTACAGTGTAATCAAATGAATTTTTAGCCCACCTGCATTACAGCTGACGTTACATCCGCTGTGTTGGGCAATGCAATGGGATATATTTATGTACCGCCGGTGGCTTCCTGGCACCCACCCATGCTGTGGGTCCACAGAGAATTATAAATGCTTCTGTTTCCACATCTAAAGAACCCCAGTCAGACTGGGGCATGCAGTGTGGGCCGAAGCCCACCTGCATTAAGCACGACATTACTACCTCAGCTGTGTTGGGCAATGCAATGGGATATATTTATGTACCGCCGGTGGCTTCCTGGCACCCACCCATGCTGTGGGTCCACAGAGAATTATAAATGCATCTGTTTCCACATCTAAAGAACCCCAGTCAGACTGGGGCATGCAGTGTGGGCCGAAGCCCACCTGCATTAAGCACGACATTACTACCTCAGCTGTGTTGGGCAATGCAATGGGATATTTTTATGTACCGCCGGTGGGTTCCAGGGAGCCACCCATGCTGTGGGTCCACAGGGAATTATAAATGCATCTGTTTCCACTTCTAAAGAACCCCAGTCTGACTGGGGCATGCAGTGTGGGCCGAAGCCCACCTGCATTAAGCACGACATTACTACCTCAGCTGTGTTGGGCAATGCAATGGGATATTTTTATGTACCGCCGGTGGGTTCCAGGGAGCCACCCATGCTGTGGGTCCACAGGGAATTATAAATGCATCTGTTTCCACTTGTAAAGAACCCCAGTCTGACTGGGGCATGCAGTGTGGGCCGAAGCCCACCTGCATTAAGCACAACATTACTACCTCAGCTGTGTTGGGCAATGCAATGGGATATTTTTATGTACCGCCAGTGGGTTCCAGGGAGCCACCCATGCTGTCGGTCCACAGGGACTTCACAATAGGGAGTTGTACCTGCCTGTGTCTATGAATTAAAAACCGCGGTCTGACTGGGGCATGCAGACACCTTGACAGAATGAATAGTGTGTGGCACGTAGGTTCCCCATTGCTATGCCCACGTGTGCAGCTCCTGATGGCGGTGGCACAGGATTATATTTCTCATTGCTTCTGTACAGCATTGTGGGCTATCGCCCCGCCCCTTTTAAAGAGGGTCGCTGCCTAGCCGTGCCAACCCTCTGCAGTGTGTGCCTGCGGTTCCTCCTCATGGCAGACGCACTTATAAATAGACATGAGGGTGGTGTGGCATGAGGGCAGCTGAAGGCTGCGCAGGGACAGTTTGGTGTGCGCTGTGGGGGGGGGGGGGGTCAGCATGTAACCCAGGAGAAGTGGCAGCGGAGTGTCATGCAGGCAGTGATTGTGCTTTGTTGGAGGTAGTGTGGTGCTTAGCTAAGGTATGCCATGCTAATGAGGGCTTTTCAGAAGTAAAAGTTGTTGGGAGGGGGGGGGGGGCACTCTTGCCGGTATTGTGGCTTAATAGTGGGACCTGTGAACTTGAGATGCAGCCCAACATGTAGCCTCTCGCCTGCCCTATCCGTTGCCGTGTCGTTCCCATCACTTTCTCGAATTGCCCAGATTTTCACACATGAAAACCTTAGCGAGCATCGGCGAAATACAAAAATGCTCGGGTCGCCCATTGACTTCAATGGGGTTCGTTACTCGAAACGAACCCTCGAGCATCGCGATAATTTCGTCCCGAGTAACGAGCACCCGAGCATTTTGGTGCTCGCTCATCTCTAAATAACATATATCTTCATATTGGTTAGCGTTCCACTTGTTCTGATAACTCCAAATCCCTTGTTTTTTTTAAACGGTTAAATGATAAAAACCTGGCTATCTGCAGCCACTACTAGGGGAGCTCACTCCATGCAAAGTTATTCAGCAACCAATGAACTCAACAATAGCTGCACAAATTCATAAACAGTAAGCTTCCACTAGTGGTGGCTGTAGGCTGAGAGAGAATCAACAGTAGAGGCCCATTTACACGTAACAATTATAATTATTGTTCAAAATTTGTTCAAACAACTGAAAATTGGCGATAATCATTACACTTTTTGATTGAATGATGATTTTAAGGTGAAGTTAAAATCCATTGTTCAGCTACTGAGAGATAAAGTATCTTCCAACAGACCGCAGGCTGTTAACTCCACAGGAGTTGGCAGATAGCATTGCAAGCTGCAGGCAGCCTCGTGCAGAACAATGCAGCTGTGTGCACACATTAATCACAAGCTGGGCTCTGCAAACAGCTCCTGGAGGCCCTTTTACATGCAAATGAAGACGATAAAGTGTTAAGGCCATTAATGGCCATTAACACTTTATGCAAATAGATCGCAAAATCTTTCAATATTTCAGTCATTTGAAAGTTTGGCTTTGTGTGTAAATGGGCCTTAAGTTCTAGGGATCCCTGGCAAGCATTCTGCATTGCCAAAATGAAAGAGCCTAAAGTAAATGAGAAATGAGAAAGCCTAAAGTAATGTTTATGAGTCTCTGTGTAGCATTTAAAGAGACTCTCTAGGCCTGGAGAAAAAAAAGTTGGTCACACCAGCTTCTCTGACTACCTGATGCACACTGTATGTATTGTAAGTCTAAGACACTGCACCTGCTTTGCTTAACCAGTGCTGCCCACGTGAACGGTACTGACCAGCCAGAGCAGCATGTTGTGTCTAAGGCCTTAGTCAGACGGGCGTTTTTAGCCGCGATTTGCGCATGCGTCCGGCGATTTTATAAAACCATTGCTTTGCAATGGTATCGGACACATGAGCGCTTTTTATGCGCTTGTCCGATAAATTAAAGAACAAAAAATCGCAGATCGCACCTATCTGCGATCTGCGATTCCTGTTCTCTTCTGTATATGCGCTCAATGGGGCCGGCGGCAGCAGCGCCGACCCCATTGAGAACATATAGAAGACAAATCATTCTTCTCTGCCACAGCTGTAACAGCTGTGGCAGAGAAGAACAATGTTTTCCCATTGAATTCAATGGAGCGGCAATACAGCCGCTCCATTGAAAGCAATGGGCTGCCGGCGTGCGCGGGGTGAATTGTCGGGAAGGGGTTAAATATATAAGCCCTTCCCTGCAATTCATCCTAAAATGTGTTAAAATAAAAAACAATTGTATACTCACCTTTCCGCTGCAGCCGGAGTCCAGCCGCGGCCGCTGTCAGTTCTCCTGAACTGCTTCTCGGCACTATTCAGCCGGCGGGGCTTTAAAATCCCCGCCTGCTGAATGATCTGCCTCTGATTGGTCACAGCCCTGACCAATCAGAGGCCGGTTTCACTCACACACCCATTCATGAATTCATGAATGGGTGAGTGACTGCTGCCTCTCAGCACTGAGCCAATCAGGGGCAGGTCTGACTCACATCCATTCATGAATTCATGAATGGGTGTGAGTGAGGCATGCCTCTGATTGGCTCAGCGCTGAGCCAATCAGGGGGCAGTTCTGACTCACACCCCCTTCACACCCACTGCAGGACGGCCACGCGGAGCTCCGGCTGCCGGGAGAAGGTGAGTATACAATTTTTTTTTATTTTAACACATTTTAGGATGAATTGCAGGGAAGGGCTTATATATTTAAGCCCTTACCGACAATTCATCCCGGGCTCGCCCGCAGCGCATTGCTTTAAATGGAGGCGGCTCTATTGCCGTCTCCATTGAATGCAATGCGCTGGACAGCTCCGGCCCGTTTCTAATGAAACGCGGCTAGGAGCAGATTTTCGGGCGATTTGCGGGCGACTTGCGCGCACCGGTCACGCGATTTGCGGATGCGCATCCGTCATGCGATCCGCAAATCGCGCGAAAAAACGCCCGTCTGACTAAGGCCTTAGACCGATGAATACTATGTACAGCGTTTATCAGTTTGTCAGAGAAGCAATTCACCCATCTTTGTTTCTACAAGCTCTGTCATGCACAGTCTTCCTTGTTTCATTTTTTTAAAATTTTCCCCTCCGTCACTTAACAATGTTTTGTATAAACAGCGCACATACGTAATGTATTTGCGTATGTGCAGCATTTCATGTGCAGTCACTAAGAATAGGGCTCTATCGCACATAATACATGGTAAAATAGAACTTGCTGCATTCTTTTTTATGCGCATATTTTACACAATCCATGTACGCAAGTGTGAGTGGATCAATGAAAATCAATGTACTTTCATTGACTCCATTCTCGGCGTATTTTGCACGTGTAATACGCAATTAAATTACGCTCGTGTGAGCCAGGCCTTAGTTAAAAAATATCAGATGAACAGCCTGCATTTGTAATAAAAAGCATAGAGCAGCTCTGTAAAATCTAATAAAAGTGACGTTATTATTGACTAGACAATTAGGATTTTTTACAATGAGGATCAATTCTATATAATATTGTTTTTTTGGACCACTTTCCATCTTGGATCTGACTTTTTTCCCTACAGTTGTCAGAAAACTGCCATAGGGATCAAGTTTGCCCCCAGTTACAATATGCCAATTTGTATCATGAGACTCATAAGACTCAGATGTTTTTAACATCTCTAACTTTACTCCACATATCAGTGGACAATATAATCGCGTTGGTTATAACAGCAGAGGGTTGTTTCTTCTGTTGTACTTTTCAGACAACTATAGCACGGAATAGGTGTATGTTAGTAAAAAGCTGACTTTTTCCCTCAGGTTTCTTACAGAGAATATGCACTTTTAAAAACAACCAGTGATAATTGTCACTTTTATATTATTGTTTTTCCGTTGCGGTTTTGCCGCAGAAGAACTGCTTCTGCGGCAAAACCGCTTCAAAGGTTAATTTTGGCTGACCGATTTTCCTGCGGAAAAATTTGCAAGTGTTTTTTTCCGCAGCGCTTTTTTCCATTTTGCAGCATATTTTGGTGCGGATTTAGCTGCATCCATAGAGGTCTATGGACAAAAAAGCGCTGCGGAAAAGACAGAAGAATGGACATGCTGCTTCTTTTAAAACCGCGCCACAGTTGCATTTCCGCACTGCGGCTGTGCGGAAAAAATCCGCCCTGTGAGAACAGCTTTTTTCCAAAACTCATTTGTGCTGCATTGCACTGCAAATTCAGCGGCTTTGCCGCAGTGCGGATATGCAACGGCAATCCGCAGCAAAACCACAGCAAATCCGCCCTGTGTGAATCCAGGCTAAGCATTTCATGTACAGGTTCAATGCATTACATGGGTAATATAGGCATACTCTCCTACCTGATCTGTTATTAATCATGTAGAGAGGCAACTGCACACTAGATGGGACAGTTGCTCAGACAACCATCCCGAAACCCAGTAAGTATTGTGCAAAGGGTCCCATCAATTATAGCGGGACTCATGCACAATAGTCGCTGGCTGTCACATGGCTGCCTCAGCAGCTGTTCTGTCCAGAGTGCAGTTGCATCTCTACATTAACAATCTCAGATCGGGTAGGAGAGTATGTCTGGACAACCCCTTTAATGACTACTGTGTATTATTTCTTGACTGAAGTGAGCATATTTCAGCAGCAAGCCCTATATAAAATCTCTGATATGTTTAGCTATAGATTATCGTTGTAAGTAGCAATGTGCAACTTTTGAAAAAAGTTTGGTTCAGTACGAATAAATCCGCTGCAGACATTCCACAGCGTTTACTGCCCATGTGAAGATAGCCTTGTTCTACAATCTCTAAACTGTCAATCTGTCTCTCTTTTGAATGCAGACTCTGAAATCTTCATCTCCAACAGACTAAAACTTCCTCCTTCTATAAGTCACCATGATCAGACATGATTTACTTTTGGAAGGTAAGCCCCTGATGGTGTCCAGAAATGTTTTAATTCTATTCATATCACTAATAAATCTAACACCGCTTTGGTAATTCTTGCCCTAAATATTGAAAAAGCATAAAGCTTAAAGGCTTAAAAAAAAACTTTTGATGGCTTGTCTTTGCCCTACTCAGAGTCACCCAGGAGATGGGATTTGAAAACTCTTTTCTAAATACTAATGCAATAATGTACTTTAGTGTTACCCTCATAACCTATCTAAAATACCATCCAGGAAGGTACACATTTTTTAATCAGTATCCACCAGTTTTGGGCCCCAAGCTTCATTATTGCTTCTTTTGTTGGCATTTGCCACTTTTGAAAAGGGGACAGATTTGCTGTGAGGGGGCTTGGTCTACAACATTTAACGCTCTGAGCACTGTGATGTTCTGCGTTCATGCGATTTTCCGCCTGAATCGTGGCCGTAAATCACATGAAAGAGAGCCAGTAGCCACCAAGAAGCGTCTGCTTCTACCGTTTTCTTGCCCATTCAGACGGCCGGGTGCGATGTGTATACACTGCAGCCCGGAATACCGTCAGCTGGGGAAATAGAGTTCAGCTTTGCTAAACTCCCTCCCCTTTACCTATTTTGTTATTTTGTAGCTGACTAAGCATGTAGGGACCTCTAATTTTATTAAAGAGGTTATACTAAGTTATAAAATTATCCCTTATGCAATAATTATATGATTGGTAGACGACTGACCACTGGGACCTCCAAAGCTCCCAAGGAACCAATTGGTTCCCAAGTGAATGGAGCAGAGGTCATGCAAGCACTGCTCCATTCACTTCAAAGACAGCGCCACAGATTGCCAAAGCACTTGAACTTAGTAATATCCAGCTATGTCATTGAAGTCAATGGAGCTGCTATGCACCTACGCAACCTTCGCTCCACTCACTCAGCGACTGACCCGTCTCCTGTTTTTTGGATTGGTTAGGATTAGAGATGAGCGAGCACCAAAATGCTCGGGTGCTCGTTACTCGGGACAAAAATTTCACGATGCTCGAGGGTTCGTTTCGAATAACGAACCCCATTGAGGTCAATGGGCGACCCGAGCATTTTTGTATATCGCCGATGCTCACTAAGGTTTCCATTTGTGAAAATCTGGGCAATTCAAGAAAGTGATGGGAACGACACAGAAACGGATAGGGCAGGCGAGGGGCTACATGTTGGGCTGCATCTCAAGTTCCCAGGTCCCACTATTAAGCCACAATAGCGGCAAGAGTGGGCCCCTCCCAACAACTTTTCCTTTTGAAAAGCCCTCATTAGCAATGCATACCTTAGCTAAGCACCACACTACCTCCAACAAAGCACAATCACTGCCTGCATGACACTCCGCTGCCACTTCTCCTGGGTTACATGCTGCCCAACACCCCCCCCCCCCCCCCAACCCCGCACGACCCAATGTCCACAGCACACACCAAAGTGTCCCTGTGCAGCCTTCAGCTGCCCTCATGCCACACCACCCTCATGTCTATTAAAAAGTGCGTCTGCCATGAGGAGAAACCGCAGGCACACACTGCAGAGAGTTGGCACGGCTAGGCAGCGACCCTCTTTAAAAGGGCGGGGCGATAGCCCACAATGCTGTACAGAAGCAATGAGAAATCCAATCCAGTGCCACCTCCATCGGGATCTGCACACGTGGGCATAGCAACGGGGAACCTATGTGCCACACACTATTCATTCTGTAAAGGTGTCTGCATGCCCCAGTCAGACCGCGGTTTTTTATAAATAGTCACAGGCAGGTACAACTCCGAAATGGGTATTCCGTGTGCACCCACAGCAAGGGTGGCTCCCTGGAACCCACCGGCTGTACATAAATGTATCCCATTGCAGTGCCCTGGACAGCAGAGCTAACATCAGATTAAATGCAGGTGGGCTTCGGCCCACACTGCATGCCCCAACCTGACCGGGGTTTTTAATTCATAGACACAGGCAGGTACAACTCCCTATTGTGAAGTCCCTGTGGACCGACAGCATGGGTGGGTGCCAGGAAGCCACCGGCGGTACATAAATATATGCCATAGCATTGCCCATCACAGCTGAGGCAATGTCATGTTTAATGCAGGTGGGCTTCGGCCCACACTGCATGCCCCAGTCAGACCGGGGTTCTTTAGAAGTGGACACATGCAGTTACAACTCCGTGTGGACCGACAGCATGGGTGGCTCCCTGGAACCCAACAGCGGTACATAAATATATCCCATTGCAGTGCCCAGCACAGCTGATGTAATGTCAGCTTTAATGCAGGTGGGCAAAAAATTAATTGGATTACACTGTAGGCGAGGTCCCAAAAAAATTGGTGCACCAACAGTACTAATGTACGTTAGAAAAATTGCCCATGCCCAACCAAGAGGGCAGGTGAAACCCATTAATCGCTTTGGTTAATGTGGCTTAATTTGTAACTAGGCCTGGAGGCAGCCTAGTTAAAATAAAAATTGGTTCAGGTGCAAGTTTCAACACTTTAATGAGCATTGAAACGTATAAAAATTGTTTAGAAAAATTATATGACTGAGCCTTGTGGGCCTAAGAAAAATTGCCCGTTCGGCGTGATTACGTGAGGTTTCAGGAGGAGGAGCAGGAGGAGGAGGATGAATAGAATACACAGATTGATGAAGCTAAAACGTCCCCGTTTTTGATGGTGATAGAGAACGATGCTTCCATCCGCGGGTGCAGCCTACGTATTGTTTAGGTATCGCTGATGTCCGCTGGTGGAGAAGAGAAGTCTGGGGAAATCCAGGCTTTGTTCATCTTGATGAGTGTAAGCCTGTCGGCACTGTCGGTTGACAGGCGGGTACGCTTATCCGTGATGATTCCCCCAGCCGCACTAAACACCCTCTCTGACAAGACGCTAGCCGCAGGACAAGCAAGCACCTCCAGGGCATACAGCGCGAGTTCAAGCCACGTGTCCAGCTTTGACACCCAGTAGTTGTAGGGGGCAGAGGCGTCACGGAGGACGGTCGTGCGATCGGCTACGTACTCCCTCACCATCCTTTTACAGTGCTCCCGCCAATTCAGCCTTGACTGGGGAGCGGTGACACAGTCTTGCTGGGGAGCCAGAAAGCTGTCAAAGGCCTTAGAGAGTGTTCCCCTGCCTGTGCTGTACATGCTGCCTGATCTCCGCGCCTCCCCTACTACCTGGCCCTCGGAACTCTGCCTTCCGCCACTAGCGCTGTCGTATGGGAATTTTACCATCAGCTTGTCCGCCAGGGTCCTGTGGTATAGCATCACTCTCGAACCCCTTTCCTCTTCGGGTATGAGAGTGCAAAGGTTCTCCTTATACCGTGGGTCGAGCAGTGTGTACACCCAGTAATCCGTAGTGGCCAGAATGCGTGTAACGCGAGGGTCACGAGAAAGGCATCCTAACATGAAGTCAGCCATGTGTGCCAGGGTACCTGTTTGCAACACATGGCTGTCCTCACTAGGAAGATCACTTTCAGGATCCTCCTCCTCCTCCTCCCCCTCAGGCCATACACGCTGAAAGGATGACAGGCAAGCAGCATGGGTACCCTCAGCAGTGGGCCAAGCTGTCTCTTCCCCCTCCTCCTCATCCTTCTCATGCTCCTCCTCCTCCTCCTCCTCAAAGCGCTGAGATATAGACAGGAGGGTGCTCTGACTATCCAGCGACATACTGTCTTCCCCCGCCTCCGTTTCCCAGCGCAAAGCGTCTGCCTTTATGCTTTGCAGGAAACTTCTCAAGAGGCATAGCAGAGGAATGGTGATGCTAATGATTGCAGCATCCCAGCTCACCATCTGGGTAGACTCCTCAAAGTTTCCAAGGACCTGGCAGATGTCTGCCAACCAGGCCCACTCTTCTGTAAAGAACTGAGGAGGCTGACTCCCACTGCACTGCCCATGTTGGAGTTGGTATTCCACTTTAGCTCTACGCTGCTCATAGAGCCTAGCCAACATGTGGAGTGTAGAGTTCCACCATGTGGGCACATCGCACAGCAGTCGGTGCACTGGCAGATTATGCGGGGTTACAGGGTGCGCAGGGTGGCAGCGTCCGTGTGGGACTTGTGGAAATGTGCGCAGAGCCGGCGCACCTTTCCGAGCAGGTCTGACAAGCGTGGGTAGCTTTTCAGAAAGCGCTGAACCACCAAATTAAAGACGTGGGCCAGGCATGGCACGTGCGTGAGGCAGCCGAGCTGCAGAGCCGCCACCAGGTTACGGCCATTGTCACACCTGACCATGCCCGGTTGGAGGCTCAGCGGCGCAAGCCAGAGGTCGGTCTGCTCTGTCAGACCCTGCAGCAGTTCGTGGGCCGTGTGCCTCTTATCTCCTAAGCTGAGTAGTTTCAGCACGGCCTGCTGACACTTGCCCACCGCTGTGCTGCCACGCCGCGCGACACCGACTGCTGCCGACGTGCTACTGCTGACACATCTTGATTGCGAGACAGAGGTTGCGTAGGAGGAGGAGGAGGGTGGTTTAGTGGAGGAAGCATACACCGCCGCAAATACCAGCACCGAGCTGGGGCCCGCAATTCTGGCGGTGGGTAGGACGTGAGCGGTCCCAGGCTCTGACTCTGTCCCAGCCTCCACTAAATTCACCCAATGTGCCGTCAGGGAGATATGGTGGCCTTGCCCGCCTGTGCTTGTCCACGTGTCCGTTGTTAAGTGGACCTTGGCAGTAACCGCGTTGGTGAGGGCGCGTACAAAGTTGTGGGAGACGTGGTCGTGCAGGGCTAGGACGGCACATCGAGAAAAGTAGTGGCGACTGGGAACTGAGTAGCGCGGTGCTGCCGCCGCCATCGTGCCTTTGAAAGCCTCCGTTTCCACAAGTCTATACGGCAGCATCTCCAGGCTTATAAATTTGGCTATGTGCACGTTTAACGCTTGAGCGTGCGGGTGCGTGGCGGCGTACTTGCGCTTGCGCTCCAACACTTGTGTCAGCGACGGCTGGACGGTGCGCTGAGAGACATTGATGGATGGGGCTGAGGACAGCGAAGGTGAGGGTGTGGGTGCAGGCCAGGAGACGGTAGTGCCTGTGTCCTGAGAGGGGGGTTGGAATTCAGTTGCAGGTTGGGGCACAGGGGGAGAGGCAGCGGTGCAAACCGGAGGCGGTGAACGGCCTGCGTCCCACCTTGTGGGGTGCTTGGCCATCATATGTCTGCGCATGCTGGTGGTGAGGCTGGTGGTGGTGGCTTGCCGGCTGATCTTGGCGCGACAAAGGTTGCACACCACAGTTTGTCGGTCATCTGCACTCTCAGTAAAAAACTGCCAGACCTTGGAGCACCTCGGCCTCTGCAGGGTGGCATGGCGCGAGGGGGCGCTTTGGGAAACAGTTGGTGGATTATTCGGTCTGGCCCTGCCTCTACCCCTGGCCACCGCATTGCCTCTTCCAACCTGCCCTGCTGCTGCCCTTGCCTCCCCCTCTGAAGACCTGTCCTCAGTAGGCGTAGCAAACCAGGTGGGGTCAGTCACCTCATCGTCATACTGCTCTTCCTCCGAATCCTCTGTGCGCTCCTCCCTTGGACTTACTCGAATTACTACTGTGTCTCATCGTCATCGTCCTCCTCACCCACTGAAAGCTCTTGAGACAGTTGCCGGAAGTTCCCAGCCTCATCCCCCGGGCCCCGGGAACTTTCCAAAGGTTGGGCATCGGTCACGACAAACTCCTCCAGTGGGAGAGGATTCGGAACCATTGCTGCCCATTCTGGGCAGGGGCCCGAGAACAGTTCCTGGGAGTCTGCCTGCTCCTCAGAATGTGTCATTGTAATGGAGTGAGGAGGCTGGGAGGAAGGAGGAGCAGCAGACAGAGGATTCAGAGTTGCAGCAGTGGACGGCGCAGAACTCTGGGTGGTCGATAGATTGCTGGATGCACTTTCTGCCATCCACGACAGGACCTGCTCACACTGCTCATTTTCTAATAAAGGTCTACCGCGTGGACCCATTAATTGTGAGATGAATGTGGGGACGCCAGAAACGTGCCTCTCTCCTAATCCCGCAGCAGCCGGCTGCGATACACCTGGATCAGGAGCTCGGCCTGTGCCCACACCCTGACATGGGCCTCCGCGTCCTCGCCCGCGTCCACGTCCACTTCCTTTAGGCCTACCCCTACCCCTCAGCATGGTGTGTTACCAGTAGTGCAGAAACAGAACGCTGTAATTAAATGTGCCGCTTATTGGCCTGTGGTTGGAGGCTGACTTCGCTTACGGAACGCACAGCAGAGCCAGGAAAGAATTTTGCGCAAGCGTGCTGTAACACTTAGCTGGCTGCGTATTAATTAGGACTACTACCCCCAGCAGAGACGCAGTACACTCAAGACGGTCACAGGCTGCCCAAATAGAATGTTTTTTCCCAAATTTTTTTGGAACAGCCCACTGCCTATATAGACAGTATATCTCTTTCACTGTCCCTGCCTCACCACTACTGGCCCTGGACTATGTAAAATTACTGCAGACTGAGGACGCAATGCTCTGCATGGCCGATATACCAAAAAAAAAAAAAAAGTGCAACACTGCAAAAAGCAGCCTCAACAGTACTGCACACGGTCAGATGTGGCCCTAAGAAGGACCGTTGGGGTTCTTGAAGCCTAAAATAACTCCTAACACTCTCCCTATAGCAACTCCAGCAAGACAGCACTTTCCCTGAACTATGTCAGAATGCATCTGTGGCGAGCCGCGGGAGGGGCCGATTTATATGCTCGGGTGACACCTGATCTCGCCAGCCACTCACTGCAGGGGGGTGGTATAGGGCTTGAACGTCGCAGGGGGAAGTTGTAATGCCTTCCCTGTCTTTCTATTGGCCAGAAAAGCGCGCTAACGTCTCAGAGATGAAAGTGAAAGTAACTTGAACATCGCGTGGTGCTCGCCTCTAATAACGAGCATCTTGAACACGCTAATACTCGAACGAGTATCAAGCTCGGACGAGTACGTTCGCTCATCTCTAGTAAGGATCCCAGTGGTCAGACCTCCACCAATCATAAAGTTATCTCCTATCCTGTGGATAGGGAATAATCTTATAACTTGACAGAACTGCAAAGCAGCTGTACAGGAAATCTGGATGAGAAGATCTGATTTTCTGGAAATAGTTCTACTCACAGTCAGGGTGGTAGGAGAGGGAGTGTTCCAGGAGAAAGATAATTTCTGTACTTTACTGGGGAGGATCCCTTTTTGTGACATTTGTTAATTATTTTATTTCGTGAGAAGCCAGGAAAAGTATGCACTTTTTCCCCCAGATAGTAACACTGTGTACTACAGCCCATTCATTTCAATAGCACTTAATGAGCTATAACTTACATAAACAAGGTATATGTTGTAATATAATAATTAATGGTGCAATTACTAAAGTGTTCATTTTGTATTTCGGAAGCTACACAGGGATATTCATCAAGCATAGGGTGTGATATCATGACAGCACATCTGTTGCATCATGCCACTTGCTATTCATCTCTCCTCAGTCACATGCTAAGGAATCTTAAGATATGTCATAGCTATAAATCAAACAATTACTGCTTACATGGCTAACCAAGCCAGCATGTTTCATAGTCTTGACCAAACATTCTAAATGCACAACCCAGATCATGCCGCATTTTGCAAAAAAAAAAAAAGACACCAACTCAAAAGTACCCAAAATGAAAAAACATACCAGTAGGAAAAATGTTCTATTTACCTACAGTTAACACTGTGCTGAAAAATCTGTGAAAAATACATCATTTTTCCTTAAAACCACTTTAAGGCTAGTTTCAGACAGGTGTATTGTAACATGTCCGTAATACGGATATATGTTACGAACATGTTATAGATGACATCACAACCTTATGTCATTAGTATTTCATTAGTATTTGATCTGTATTTGCTGTCTTTTTTTTCTACTGGACAAATACTGATCTGTTTTTTCCTAATAGAAAGTAATAGCAATATATAGGCAAAAAACAGACCAAAATAGATCATGCTGTTAGGGACGTGCATTCACAGGAACGTGTGCGCACAAAACCATGCGTCTACTAGAACCATTGGTTCCCTGTGGTGTGTTCACATGTCTGTGTTTTACAGGTATGCAAATGCACGTACCTGCAAAACATAGGACATGCGTGCACCATAGGTCCGTGGTGCTTATCAATATTCCCCGCGGGGAGTCCCCTTGTCACTGAAGACTGTGACAGAAGATTCAATGAATTGACGAACGGTGCCTGTGATTGGCTAAGCGCTGTGAGTGACCAATCACAGGCAGCGCTCAGCTGTTATTCAATGAATGGCTGAGTGCTGCCTGTGATTGGCTGAGCGCTCAGACAATCAGATACAGTCCTTTCAGCAGGCAGGGATTTTAAGCAATTCAGAGCAGTGCAGGGAGAAGAAGCGGCTGGAAACAGCTGAGCCCCGGCAATTGCGGAGAGGTGAGTATATATATTTTTTATTTTTAACACATTCTAGGGATGATTTTCAAGTAAGGGGTTATATTTAAAGCCCTTCCTCGAAAATCCCTGCTAGGCTAGCTGGCAGCCCATTGCTTTCAATGGGGCTGCAGAAGAGCCGGTCCATTGAAAGCAATGGGAGAACATCGAGGGGAATTCTTGTGCTGTCACAGCTTGCAGTGATGAGGGGACTCCCCGCAGAGATGAAGAAATCCTCGGTCACAGCTGTAGCAGAGAATCGCAATCTTTTCTGTATGTTGTCAACAGGGCCACCGTTGCTGCCGTCGGCTCCATTGACCACGGGGTGAAATCCCTGGATGTAAGAGCATCCAGGGGTTTCACATTCAAGGAATCCCCTGCAAAGAACCACACTACACTGTTGGGGACCAAGCAGAGAAGTCGTGCTTGAGCCCCGACAGCAGCGGACGGGAGAGTATATGTTTTTTAAAAATTTTTTACACAAACCAGGAATGATTTTCAGGGAAGGGCTTATATTTAAAGCCCTCCCCTGAAAATCATTATAAAGGTTGCCGGCATCCCAATAGAAGTCAATGGGCATGGACCTGCATTCACGAGTGTTTGTGCATGTACGTGGGTGCGCAGTTTTGTGCGCACCTGTGCACGGCGCACACTCATGTAAATGCATCCTGAAAAAAAACGCAGAAAAATACGGCCATGTGAATAGATATAAATTTAGATACTTTTATATCCGCTCGATATTATGGTTCCCAAACCAAATACAGACTTAACATATGCTTGTATGAAAGCGGTGTAAATCTGAAAAAAATACAAGGAAAAGCAGCAATGTAAAGCACAGCGATAATGGAATGGCTCACCTTAAAGCACAGAACATGTGCCACAATAAGGCCAGTTTCACATGAGCGTCAGATAACATGTCCGTAATATGTATCCATAATATAAACATTTTGCAGAAGAAATAACATCCATATTACATCAGTATTTCATTGATATTTGCTTCCATATTTGCTTTTATTGTTTTTATTTTCTACTGGGCCATTTTGGATCTGTGTTTTTGCCAATAATTAATATTGTCAATGAATGCATATAGGGAGGCAAAAACAGATCAAGTACTGATGAAACATTGATGTAATACAGATCGCTTTCCAAACATCAAAATGGACATATTTTTCATCAAAAATAGAAAAAAGTAGCACATATTGCATTTTTAAAACATGGCTGTGAAAAATACACTCATGTGCATTGGTTGAGAGTTTCATTCACTCCATATTCTAATCTTCAAAACACAACCAAATATGGCTTAAAAGAAATGTGTCATCAGTTTCATGATGCCCAAACCACGAGCAACATGAGTGCGAGACAAAGGTGCCTATTGCCCCCTGGGAGGTTTTATTCTGAATTGCCGCTAGATCACTAAGTTTTATTAGCTTTTAATCTTAATAACATAACCTGTCATTCACAAAACGTCTGCGTCATATGACCAATATTAGCCTATGTGGTGACTTACCTCTAGGCCTCTTTCAAACAGGTCACAAAATCATAGCTACAAATCACATGTATGCGAAGCTCATGGTTTCCAATGGGTTCTTTCATATGAGAGATGTTTTGTAGCCTGAGAGAACCCTTTGGAAACCATGGACGTCACATACATGCGATTTGAGGCGATGATTTTGTTACCCGTGTGAAAAAGTCCTTAAACATACTATATCACTTAAATTCATTCATAGAGACATGTGATGCCTCTTTTAAGCCAATTATCACACAGGGACCATAAAAGTACAAGTTAAAATACCATCTTGCAATGCTCCAGAGAAAGATCACTAATTCAAACAGGATTTAGATCATAAATCCACAAGGTCTCACAGTGATTGATATTTATTACAGGATCTCCACCCTGGCATCCATCTTTGAATAAAGAGGTTGTCCGAGTTAATGTTTTAAAATGAACTAGCATTTCCTGTGCTAAACATGAAAAACAGCCTATACTCGCCTCTCCTTCCTCCCCATATGTACCATGCTGCCTCTCCATCTTCAGTGCTGGGTTCCTTTTAATAAGCTCATATGGGATGAAACAAGCTGCTACAGCCAATTACTGAAGTATGTGATGGGCTGAAGCAGCCTGTGATTACATCATATATATATTACACGTATACTTCGTTCCAATTTATGTTTACTTTTTTTTGCTTCGTTTTATTGAACACTTAGGCCCAATGTCCATGTGCAGATGTCATTTGTGGAATCCGCGCAGGTGAAATCCGCAAATCAAGCTGCCCATAGGAAGCATTGGGTGTCCGAATCTTCAGGGACGAGCAGGAAGATACTCGGCTAAAGCACATTACTCGTGCTTTAGCGAGTATACTCACTCATCCCTAGTTAAAATCAATTAGGGAGGTGAGGAACAGGTTGGGAGGTGGGATTGCAGATTTTTTCTGTGCGGATGGTGCGCAGTGCATCCACATACATCCGCACAGAAAGAAAATACAATCCGCGGTCTCCCGCAAACAATAAAAAAATCAATTTAATGATGACTCACAGTGCATCCGCTGTGGAAATCCGCTGGAAAGCAGCGAAACATAAAGATTCTTTCAGCTGGAACAGGAGAACCTTGCATCCTCTATCACCCCAAAAAAGGGGAGAAGTTGCTTGGTCTATCCTTCTCTGATCTTCTTCTTCCTCCTTCTCCTAAACCAGCATGTCAGCACGGTAACAGCCAATTTTTAAGAGTGCCAAAAGGCTCTGTTAAAACTAATTTTTTTCACAAGGCTACCTCCAGGCTCTGTTAGCAAATTGAGCAACTATGAGCTCTTTCTTTAAAAAATGTATATGGGTTTCACCTGCACTGTGGGTAAACAAATTTTTCAGTGGTACACCTGTACTCTTGGTACACACATTTTTCCGCTCTTCACCTATACTCTTAGCAAACCAATTTTTCTGGGCTTCGTACAAACTCATAGTAAATTTTTCCAGGCTTAGCCTATACTCAGAGCAAATGAATTTTTCAGGGCCTTCGCCTATACTCTTAATAAATTAATTTTTCAGGTGTTCGCCTGTATTCTCGGTACACCAATTTTTCAGGGGTTCACCTATACTCTTGGTACACCAATTTTTCCAGGATCGGCTATACTCTTGGCAAAAAATGTTTCCGGGCTTCGTCTATACTCTTAGTAAATAAATTTTTCAGGTGTTCGCCTATACTCTTGGCACACCAGTTTATCAGGGGTTTACCTATACTCTTGCTACAGAAATGTTTCAGGGGTTCGCCTATACTTTTGCTACAGAAATGTTTCAGGGGTTCGCCTATACTCTTAATACAGAAATGTTTCAGGGGTTTGCCTATACTCTTGGTACAGAAATGTTTCAGGGGTTCGCCTATACTCTTGGTACAGAAAGGTTTCAGGGGTTCGCCTATATTCTTGGTACAGAAAGGTTTCAGGGGTTCGCCTATACTCTTGGTACAGAAATGTTTCAGGGGGTCGCCTACACTTTTGGTACACTAATGTTTCAGGGGTTCGCCTATACTCTGGGTACACAAAGGTTTCCCAGCGCTGTGTTCAGCTCTCTGACACATACACAGAATGAATTGTCCTGCTTTGCCCTCTCCAATTTCTTCATGGTTCATGCAGTCTTTGGACCAATCAAAGGAACCGTAACTGATTTAATGAGACTTTCACACTTTCACTGCATACCTGTAGTGGGAAAGTTTGTGACACCTCCAGCTTCAAGCCAGTCTTTTGTTTTAGAAATGGTTGTTGAATTGAGCAGATGGTTAGAAGTACTAGCATCCACTTTCTTGCCCACGTTTGTGGCTCCTGATACAGGTATCACTAGTAGTGCACACTAGGGATTCACAAGCATCCTGGCTGTATAACAGGTCAACTCATTGTGCACTGCCTGTTTTTGGATGTCCGCTGACGTATAATGCCCTGAGTGGTAAACAGTTGGTTTGGTTTGAGTCTGATGGACGCATGCATTCCTGGGGGTCAGCACTGCTCGCCATGTATTAGCTCTCGTGTTACCACAGTTATCCGAGACACTGGTTTGGATCAATCAAAAGAAGCGTAACTGATTTAATGAGACTTTCATAGGGTCACTGTTTACCTGTGGTGGCAACTTTTGGGACACCTTCTGCTTACAAGAAATCTTTTATATTTGAAAGGGTTGCTGAATTTTGCTGATGCTTAGAAGTACTAGCATCCGAGTCCCCTTTATGCCCATGTTGGTTGAGGGTGTGGGCAGAGGCTAAGGTCCTAGGCGAAGTGCAACTCTGCCATGTTTGGCCACTCTAATTTTTTCTTACTTCATGCTGTCAGTGGAGCGATCAAAGGAACCATAACTTATTTAATGAGACTTTCACAGGGTCACTGTATTGCTGTGGTGACAACTTTTGGGACACCTCCTACTTCAAAGAAATATTTCATTTTAGAACGGGTTGCTGAATTTTGCTGATGCTTGGAAGTATTAGCATCTGAGTCTGCTTAATGCCCATGTTTGTTGTGCCTAGTAGTACGCACTAGGCATTCGCAAGCATTCCGGCTGTATAACAGGTCAACTCATTGTGCACTGCCTGTTTTTGGATGTCCGCTGACATATAATGCCCTGAGTGGTAAACAGTCGGTTTGCTTTGGGTCTGAAAGATGCATGTATCCCTGGGGGTCAGCCCTGGTCGCCATGTATTAGCTCTCGTGTTACCACAGTTATCTGAGACACTGGTTTGGACCAATCAAAAGAAGAATAACTGATTTAATGAGACTTTCACAGGGTCACTGTATACCTAGGGTGGCTACTTTTGCGGCACCGCCTGCTTCAAACCAATCTTTGGTTTTAGAATGCATTGTTGTATTGTGGAGATGTGTAGAAGTACTGGCATCTGAGTCCCCTTTTGGGGCACGTTTGTGGCTCCTGGCAATTTTGTGACGGAGGTGGCACGGGCTTGGAATTATGACCATACGTTAATTTATTAGCAATTGTCATCAGCATTGTGGGCTATCACCCACAACTTCAAAGAGGGTCGCTGCCAGGCCCTGCCAATCCTCAGCAGTGTGTCTCTCCTGTTCCTCCTTATCCAATACGCACTTATAAATAGACATGAGGGTGGTGTGACTATCAAGTGACCGTGTGGCATGAGGACTGCTGGACGCTGCGCTGGGAAAAATTTGAGTACGCTGTGGATGCAGGCTCGTGCCTGCGTCCAGGGGGGGATTGGACAGCAGTGCCAGCATGTCACACAGGAGAAGAGGCAGTGTTGTCACCCGCAGGCGGTGATTGGCCTTGGTTGCACCTAGTGTGGTGCTCAGCTAAGATGTGCCAGCGCGTGTGCCTTGCTGTTTATAGTCTGGCCCAAGTGAATTGTTAGGGGGGTGACCACCAGGCTCTTGCCCACAATTTGGCTTAATAGTGCTACCTGGGAGCCTCAGTTGCATCCATGCATGCTGCCTCTGCCGTTCCCTATCCGTTTCTGTGGTGTTTTCATGACTTTCTGATGTTTTCAGGTGATTCACACAACCTGCCCTATGCGGAGCATTGGTCACCTTGAAAAATGCTTGAGTCTCCCATTGACTTCAATGGGGTTCGTTACTCGTAACGAGCTCTAGATCATTACGAAAAGTTCAACTCTAGTAACGAGCACCCGAGCATTTTGGTGCTCGCTCATCTCTACAAACGATATATCCTTTCAACATGGAGCCTCTTATAGTGCATTATTTAGCTAACCAAAAATGGCCCTTGTGAATGGAGCCTTTAAAAGCAAAAGGCATACACCACATGGCTTTAAAAGAAAAAGTAACAGAGGGCAGCCAAAAAAAGGGCAAAGAAATTAAATGATAAGCATCTTTGAACATATAGGCACAGATTAATTTACCGCAGAGTGACCAGGAGTCTTAGCTCAGCGGAGACACACTCATGCACGGTGGTATCTCTGTGGCTAATGCCGGAACACACCTCCTCCAGAAGTTTATTGAACTGAATGACCGACAAACAACAAATCAATGAGCTTTTCTGTGTGGCACCTCAAGTCCTTGTAAAGGGAATAAAACTGCCCAATACGGTCACACTGCAACACCATCGGATTCACCCAGAGCCTCCTAGTCCGCTTACTCCTCCTGACCACCCAAGCACTATTGCTAGTACTAGTTGGTCACTAGTCACCTTCTCCGGGGTCTCAGTCGACTCCCCAAATGGGCTCAACAGCAACAAGCCAAAAAGAATATAATCTCCCAGCGACATGTCTCCAAGTCCAGTAATTGTCTTGCAAATCCAAGTGGAACCAGAAGCTGAATAAAGCACAGTCATACTTGTCCCCATTTTATAGCAGCTTGCAGTGGGCTAGACAAGGATTCTTAGTTCTGGGGTGAGGATCCCGCCGTTCATAGAGTAATGCGCTGTTATGCTGCTAGCCATGCAGAATTTCCTCGTGTGAACACGCGTATTAGGAGCTGAGTCCATGACATCTGCAATGGGATCCAACTCTAACTAACTGCTAGGCTCCCACTGAAACAGCAGGGATTGATTAGAATGTCAATCCTCCTTCTTAACCCCTTACGTGCCATGATAAATGTTGATCGCAATATGTACGAGGTTTACAGAGGGAGGGCACTTCTCCTGTGATGTCCTTGACCCTCTGTCAAAAAATCTGGCTGATGGGTTGCCATGGCAACCAGACATGCAATGTGATGGTATGAGATTGATTGATAAATTAAATTTAAAAAATACAATACAGAGACTAAAAAATAAATTGGAAACAAAAAAATGAACAAAGAGCTTTTGTGCACTTTTACCTTTCTTTGTTTATGAAAATGAATTTAAAAAATACTTATTTGGTATCCCCTTATTTATAAAGATTAGAGATGAGCGAGCACCAAAATGCTCGGGTGCTCGTTACTCGAGACGAACTTTTCGCGATGCTCGAGGGTTCGTTTCGAATAACGAACCCCATTGAAGTCAATGGGCGACCCGAGCATTTTTGTATATCGCCGATGCTCGCTAAGGTTTTCGTTTGTGAAAATCTCGGCAATTCAAGAAAGTGATGGGAACGACACAGCAACGGATCGGGCAGGCGAGGGGACATGTTGGGCTGCATCTCAAGTTCCCAGGTCCCACTATTAAGCCACAATAGCGGCAAGAGTGCCCCCCCCCCTCCCAACAACTTTTACTTCTGAAAAGCCCTCATTAGCAATGCATAACTTTGCTAAGCACTACACTACCTCCAACAAAGCACAATCACTGCCTGCATGACCCTCCGCTGCCACTTCTCCTGGGTAACATGCTGCCCAACCCCCCCCCCCACGACCCAGTGTCCACAGCGCACACCAAACTGTCCCTGCCCAGCCTTCAGCTGCCCTCATGCCACGCCACCCTCATGTCTATTTATAATTGCGTCTGCCAGAGGAACCGCAGGCACACACTGCAGAGGGTTGGCACGGCTAGGAAGCGACCCTCTCTAAAAGGGGCGGGGCGATAGCCCACAATGCTGTACAGAAGCAATGAGAAATCCAATCCTGTGCCACCTCCATCTGGAGCTGCACACGTGGGCATAGCAATGGGGAACCTATGTGCCACACACTATTCATTCTGTCAAGGTGTCTGCATGCCCTAGTCAGACCGCGTTTTTTTATAAATAGTCACAGGCAAGTACAACTCCGCAATGGGAATTCCGTGTGCACCCACAGCATAGGTGGCTCCCTGGAACCCACCGGCGGTACATAAATGTATCCCATTGCATTGCCCATCACAGCTGAGGTAATGTAGTGCTTAATGCAGGTGGGCTTCGGCCCACACTGCATGCCCCAGTCAGACTGGGGTTCTTTAGAAGTGGACACATGCAGTTACAACTCCGTGTGGACCGACAGCATGGGTGTGTGCCAGGAAGCCACCGGCGGTACATAAATATATCCCATTGCATTGCCCATCACAGCTGAGGTAATGTCATGTTTAATGCAGGTGGGCTTCGGCCCACACTGCATGCCCCAGTCAGACTGGGGTTCTTTAGAAGTGGACACATGCAGTTACAACTCCCTGTGGACCCACGGCATGGGTGGCTCCCTGGAACCCACCGGCGGTACATAAATATATCCCATTGCAGTGCCCAACACAGCTGATGTAATGTCGTGCTTAATGCAGTTGGGCTTCGGCCCACACTGCATCCCCCAGTCAGACCGGGGTTCTTTAGAAGTGGACACATGCAGTTACAACTCCCTGTGGACCCACAGCATGGGTGGGTGCCAGGAAGCCACCGGCGGTACATTAATATATCCCATTGCATTGCCCATCACAGCTGAGGTAATAATGTCATGTTTAATGCAGGTGGGCTTCGGCACACACTGCATGCCCCAGTCAGACCGGGGTTCTTTAGAAGTGGACAGATGCATTTACAACTCCCTGTGGACCCACAGCATGGGTGGCTCCCTGGAACCCACCGGCGGTACATAAATATATCCCATTGCAGTGCCCAACACAGCTGATGTTACGTCAGCTGTAATGCAGGTGGGCAAAAAATTAATTGGATTACACTTTAGGTGAGGGCCCCCCAAAATTGGTGTACCAACAGTACTAATGTACTTGAGAAAAATTGCTCATGCCCAACCAA
Organism: Eleutherodactylus coqui; assembly: GCF_035609145.1. Taxonomy (NCBI): domain Eukaryota; kingdom Metazoa; phylum Chordata; class Amphibia; order Anura; family Eleutherodactylidae; genus Eleutherodactylus; species Eleutherodactylus coqui. Next base: position 250,943,280 of record NC_089839.1, on the reverse strand, counting down.
GAGGGCAGGTGAAACCCATTAATCGCTTTGGTTAATGTGGCTTAATTGGTAACTAGGCCTGGAGGCAGCCCAGTAAAAATAAAAATTGGTTTTGGTGAAAGTTTCAACACTTTAATGAGCATTGAAACGTATAAAAATTGTTTAGAAAAATTATATGACTGAGCCTTGTGGGCCTAAGAAAAATTGCCCGTTCGGCGTGATTATGTGAGGTTTCAGGAGGAGGAGCAGGCGGAGGAGGAGTAATATTATACACAGATAGATGAAGCAAAAAGGTCCCCGTTTTGGATGGTGATAGAGAACGATGCTTCCATCCACGGGTGCAGCCTACGTATTGTTTAGGTATCGCTGCTGTCCGCTGGTGGAGAAGAGAAGTCTGGGGAAATCCTGGCTTTGTTCATCTTGATGAGTGTAAGCCTGTCGGCACTGTCGGTTGACAGGTAGGTACGCTTATCCGTGATGATTCCCCCAGCCACACTAAACACACTCTCTGACAAGACGCTAGCCGCAGGACAAGCAAGCACCTCCAGGGCATACAGCGCGAGTTCAGGCCACGTGTCTAGCTTCGACACCCAGTAGTTGTAGGGGGCAGAGGCGTTACCGAGGACGGTCGTGCGATCGGCTACGTACTCCCTCACCATCCTTTTGCAGTGCTCCCGCCAACTCAGCCTTGACTGGGGACCGGTGACACAGTCTTGCTGGGGAGCCATAAAGCTGGCAAAGGCCTTGGATAATGTTCCCCTGCCTGCGCTGTACATGCTGCCTGATCTCTGTGCCTCCCCTGCTACCTGGGCCGCGGAAATGCGCCTTCGGCCACTAGCGCTGTCGGATGGGAAGTTTACCATCAGTTTGTCCACCAGCGCCCTGTGGTATAGCAACATTCTCGAACCCCTTTCCTCTTCGGGAATGAGAGTCGAAAGGCTCTCCTTATACCGTGGGTCGAGCAGTGTGTACACCCAGTAATCCGTAGTAGCCAGAATGCGTGTAACGCGAGGGTCACGAGAAAGGCATCCTAACATGAAGTCAGCCATGTGTGCCAGGGTACCTGTACGCAACACATGGCTGTCCTCACTCGGAAGATCACTTTCAGGATCCTCCTCCTCCTCTGGCCATACACGCTGAAAGGATGTCAGGCAAGCTGCATCTGTACCCTCAGCAGTGGGCCAAGCTGTCTCTTCCCCCTCTTCCTCATGCTCCTCCCCCTCCTCCTCAACGCGCTGAGATATAGACATGAGGGTGCTCTGACTATCCAGCGACATACTGTCTTCCCCCGCCTCCGTTTCCGATTCCAAAGCGTCTGCCTTTATGCTTTGCAGGGAACTTCTCAAGAGGCATAGCAGAGGAATGGTGACGCTAATGATTGCAGCATCCCCGCTCAGTATCTGGGTAGACTCCTCAAAGTTTCCAAGGACCTGGCAGATGTCTGCCCACCAGGCCCACTCTTCTGTAAATAATTGAGGAGGCTGACTCCCACTACGCCGCCCATGTTGGAGTTGGTATTCCGCAATAGCTCTACGCTGCTCATAGAGCCTGGCCAACATGTGGAGCGTAGAGTTCCATTGTGGGCATGTCGCACAGCAGTCAGTGCACTGGCAGATTAAACCGATGTTGCAGTGTCCGCAGGGTGGCAGCGTGCGTGTGGGACTTGCGGAAATGTGCGCAGAGCTGGCGCACCTTTCCGAGCAGGTATGACAAGTGTGGATAGCTTTTCAGAAAGCGCTGAACCACCAAATTAAACACATGGGCCAGGCATGGCACGTGCGTGAGGCTGCCGAGCTGCAGAGCCGCCACCAGGTTACGGATGTTGTCACACACGACCATGCCCGGTTGGAGGCTCAGCGGCGCAAGCCAGCGGTCGGTCTGATCTGTCAGACCCTGCAGCAGTTCGTGGGCCGTGTGCCTCTTATCTCTTAAGCTGAGTAGCTTCAGCACGGCCCGCTGACGCTTGCCCACCGCTGAGCTGCCATGCCGCGCGACACCGACTGCTGGCGACGTGCTGCTGCTGACACATCTTGATTGCGAGACAGAGGTTGCGTAGGAGGAGGAGGAGGAGGGTTTAGTGGAGGAAGCATACACCGCCGCAGATACCACCACCGAGCTGGGGCACGCAATTCGGGGGTTGGGTAGGACGTGAGCGGTCCCGGGCTCTGACTCTGTCCCAGCCTCCACTAAATTCACCCAATGTGCCGTCAGGGAGATATAGTAGCCCTGCCCGCCTGTGCTTGTCCACGTGTCTGTAGTTAAGTGGACCTTGGCAGTAACCGCGTTGGTGAGGGCGCGTACAATGTTGCGGGAGACGTGGTCGTGCAGGCCTGGGACGGCACATCGGGAAAAGTAGTGGCGACTAGGAACTGAGTAGCGCGGGGCTGCCGCCGCCATCATGCTTTTGAATGCCTCCATTTCCACAAGCCTATAAGGCAGCATCTCCAGGCTGATCAATTTGGCAATGTGCACGTTTAACGCTTGAGCGTGCGGGTGCGTGGCGGCGTACTTGCGCTCGCGCTCAAACAGTGGCGCTAGCGACGTCTGGACGCTGCGCTGAGAGACATTGCTGCATGGGGCCGAGGACAGCGGAGGTGAGGGTGTGGGTGCAGGCCAGGAGACGGTAGTGCCTGTGCCCTGAGAGGTGGGTTGGATCTCAGTGGCAGGTTGGGCACAGGGGGAGAGGCAGTGGTGCAAACCGGAGGCGGTGAACGGCCTTCTTCCCACCTTGTGGGGTGCTTGGCCATCATATGCCTGCGCATGCTGGTGGTGGTGCCTCCCCAGCTGATCTTGGCGCGACAAAGGTTGCACACCACTGTTCGTCGGTCGTCAGGCATCTCTGTGAAAAACTGCCACACTGTAGAGCACCTTGACCTCTGCAGGGTGGCATGGCGCGAGGGGGCGCTTTGGGAAACAGTTGGTGGATTATTCGGTCTGGCCACCACACTGGCTCGGCCTGTGCCCACACCCTGACTTGGGCCTCCGCGTCCTTGCCCACGTCCACGTCCTCTAGGCCTACCCCTACCCCTCAGCATGCTGTATTACCAGTAATGCAGAAACAGAACGCTGTAATTAAATGTGCCACTTATTGGCCTGTGGTTGGTGGCTGACTTCGCTTACGGAACGCCAGGAAATAATTTGGCGCAAGCCTGCTGTAACACTTAGCTGGCTGCGTATGATTTTGTAGAACTACTACACCCAGCACAGTCAGATCCAGAACACTGAGCACAGTCACAGGCAGGCCAAATAGATTTTTTGCCCCAAATTTTTTAGCAAAGGCCCACTGCCTATATTCAATCAATATGTCTTCTGTCCCTGCCTAAGCACTTCTGGCCCTGGAGTATGTCACAGAACTGCAGAGTGTAGCACTGTGAATTGCAACACAGCAGTGATTTCAGAGCCCAGACAGAGCCAGGAAATAATTTGGCGCAAGCCTGCTGTAACACTTAGCTGGCTGCGTGTGATTTTGTAGAACTACTACACCCAGCACAGACAGACCCAGAACACTGAGCACAGTCACAGGCAGGCCAAATAGATTTTTTGCCCCAAATTTTTTAGCAAACGCCCACTGCCTATATTCAATCAATATGTCTTCTGTCCCTGCCTAAGCACTTCTGGCCCTGGAGTATGTCACAGAACTGCAGAGTGTTGCACTGTGAACTGCAACACAGCGGTGATTTCAGAGCCCAGACAGAGCCAGGAAATAATTTGGCGCAAGCCTGCTGTAACACTTAGCTGGCTGCGTATGATTTTGTAGAACTACTACACCCAGCACAGACACAGACCCAGAACACTGAGCACAGTCACAGGCAGGCCAAATAGATTTTTTGCCCCAACTTTTTTAGCAAAGGCCCACTGCCTATATTCAATCAATAATATGTCTTCTGTCCCTGCCTAAGCACTTCTGGCCCTGGAGTATTACTGCAGGGTGCAATGCTCTGCACGGCCGATATACCAAAAAAAAAAGTGCAACACTGCAAAAAGCAGCCTCCACAGTACTGCACACAGTTAGATGTGGCCCTAAGAAGGACCGTTGGGATTCTTGAAGCCTAAAATACTACTAACACTCTCCCTATAGCAGCTCAGGCACCAGCAGCACTTTTCCTGATCTGTCAGAACAAATCTGTGGCGTGCCGCGGGAGGGGCCGATTTTTATACTCGGGTGACACCTGATCTCGCCAGCCACTCACTGCAGGGGGGTGGTATAGGGCTTGAACGTCGCAGGGGGAAGTTGTAATGCCTTCAATTAATTGTAATGGTCTTTCAATTGGCCAGAAAAGCGCGCTAACGTCTCAGAGATGAAAGTGAAAGTAACCCGAACATCGCGTGGTACTCGTCACAAGTAACGAGCATCTCGAACACGCTAATACTCGAACGAGTATCAAGCTCGGACGAGTACGTTCGCTCATCTCTAATAAAGATCCATTAAATAAATTGAAAACCATTTTAATTCCGCATAGAAACCTATTTAAAAAGAAAAGGCAAAAAACTAAGCCCAAATTCTTTTTTTGTTAATTTTACATTGCAAAAAACGCAATAAGTGTGATAAAAAAAAGTGATACGTATCTCAAAACGATACCAACAAAAATTACAGCTCATCATGCAAAAAACAAGCCCTCACACAGCTCTCTCAATGGAAAAAAAAGTTATGGTTCTTTGAATGCAATGATGCCAATTACAGTGGGTATAGAAAGTCTTCAGATCCTAACACTTTTCTACATTTAATTATGTTGTAGCCTTGTGCAAGTTAGAAAAAGAAATCAAGTTTTTTTCCCCATTATTTTGCACTCAATACCCCATAATGACAAAATAAAAAAAGAATGTTAGAAATCTTTGTAAATTTTTTAAAAATTAAAAACTAACGCTTTGTATTACTTAGTTGAAGCACCTTATTTCAGGCCAGATTAAATCTTCCTTTGTTGACATTCTGCCTTATATTGGACTCAAGGCATGGCAACTCATGGGATACTCCAGTTCTGACTCTGAAATGATGGCTTCTGACTCACATTGCTGCTTAATAAATGTTTAGTAATGAAACAGAGTAACAGTTCTGAACAACGTCTCAATGGCCGTATATGGGCCGTTTGTGGAAAATGATTCGATTTTCAAAAGACTTGTACTGGATCCAAGAATATTCACTGTAAGCTCCATAACTGGGATTCAATAGTTTCTGAGAACTTTAAGCCTGTTCACACAGCAGCTACGTCCGTTTACCTGGGTTCTGAGTTGTTACTAACAGGCATTTGCACAAAGTCCGTTTCCACAGTCTGTTTGCTTCAAAGAAAGCAGCAGCCCAGGAACTAGCAGCCGGCCAAATACCGGTAAAACACAGTCTGGTTTCCAGCATTGCCTATAGAGCAATAGGACTAGTGGCCCCATAGGATTCAGCTTCTACTCTTACTCTTCCAATGGCAGAGCGTGTCCTACTCACTGCACTGTATGCACCCAGACTGCTTCTGTTCCAGTTTTTAATCCAAGATTGCGCACCTCCAGCTTCCTTCATTCTGCTTTCTTTAAGGATCATGCTCATATGTAGTCACATAACACTCTATTAAATCCAGTCATGCAGTATGGCTCTCAAGTGGCCCTTGTGATGTCACTCATTCCTTTTGGTTCAAGTACTATACTCTTTTTAAATATTCCTGTTGTGTATTCACTTTATATATGGTCTGGGGAATGCGAAATAGTTATCCTTCAACACAAAATCTACTACCTGGTTAGCAATGCTGGCAACATCCAAGTTACTTCTTTCTTACCCAAGAAATTTTTTGGATACTGCCATGGCCATTGCTATTCTCTTCATTGTGATGTTATTAGAGCAATTTCTTGGACTCCGCTATGCATACTATTAAGGGCATTTCTGACCTGCACTTGGGTACAAAAAATGGCCAATACCTGTCCAAAGTGTGAAGAAAGTCATCTGTGAGTAAACAGAAAAAGGAGTAGAAGTGTCATTTGTGTAACTAGGGTACTCGGACTGAGTAAATAAGATTGTCTTGATTTAATCAGGTTTATTTCAGAGGTGTGACCAGGACAATAGAGCGATGCTCTGTTTAGATGGAAAGATTATCGTTCAGAAAATTGTTTAAATTAGCAAAATTGAATGACAATATCACTAAAACGACCTGTCCTGCATCTGTTGCTCGACAGATTGTCCCGTTTATAAGCAGTCTTCATCTGCTGTATGCTTACCTCCACACACTAAGCAAATTCTTTCTGAAACAAATCAGAATGGTGCAGGTCTCAGAAAAGGTGGCTTGATAAGTGTGTTGTTCATGCTCAATGCACGTCTCTTCAATATCTCCTGTATATCCTTTTACTGCTGCAGCACTGTGAGCTCGTGATTAACATATGAATACACATAAATTGCTATACATATGCACAATGCTCAGGTATATTTGAATACTAGCTGATATACCCGGCTTCGCCCGAGTTAATTTGGTACTGGTGTTTATCTGGTGTTCACACGGAAAATCTTATGAAGTCGTGGTTACTTTAGAGATACTGAGGAAACACATATGTTCACCATTTTGCATAGTTCTCTGCGTTACCCAGGAAACCCCACGTGGAGGCAACCATGCGACGTTTCCTTTATATAAAATGACATCAGGAAGTGAGAGAATTAGATTACATACGTAAAATTTGGACACTAATTCTTTTGTGCTTAGAATTGAATAATCGAGTTGGGACCCATTAACTTTTCATACTTAGGACACAATCAATGCTTGTGCCCAATTCCATGTTTCTATGACATTGGGAAGTGAGACATTTAGATTATGTACGTAAATATTGGATGCTAATTCTTTTGCGCATAGAACTGAATAATGGAGTTGGGACCCATTAGCTTTTCCTATTTTTGACATAATCAATGCTCGTGCCAAATTTCCCATTTCTATGACACCGGAAAGTGAGAAAATTAGATTCCGTACGTAAGATGTGCACGCTAATTCTTTTGCACATAGAATTGAAGAATGGAGTTGGGACCCATTAGCTTTTCCTATTTATGACATAATCAATGCTCGTGCCAAATTTCCCGTTTCTTTGAGACCGGAAAGTGAGAAAATTACATTCCGCACGTAAAATTTCGACGCCAATTCTTTTGCGCATAGAATTGAATAATCGAGTTGGGACCCATTAGCTTTTCCTATTTATGACATAATCAATGCTCGTGCCAAATTTCCTGTTTCTATGACACCGGAAAGTGAGAAAATTAGATTCCGTACGTAAAATTTGGACGCTAATTCTTTTGCGCATACAATTGAATAATCAACTTGGGACCCATTAACTTTTCATATTTATGACACAATCAATGCGCGTGCCAAATTTCATGTTTCTATCACATTGGGAAGTGAGAGATTTAGATTATGTACGTAAAATTTGGACGCTAATTCTTTTGCGCATAGAATTGAAAAATGGAGTTGGGACCCATTAGCTTTTCCTATTTTTGACATAATCAATGCTCGTGCCAAATTTCACGTTTCTATAACACCAGAAAGTGAGAAAATTAGATTCCGTACGTAAAATTTGGACGCTAATTCTTTTGCGCATAGAATTGAATAATGGAGTTGGGACTCATTAGCTTTTCCTATTTATGACATAATCAATGCTTGTGCCAAATTTCCTGTTTCTATGACACCGGAAAGTGAAGAAATTACATTCTGTACGTAAAATTTGGGCGCTAATTCTTTTGCGCATAGAATTGAATAATCGAGTTGGGATCTAAGAACTTTTTCTATTTATGACATAATCAATGCTCGTGCCAAATTTCACTTTTCCATGACACCGGAAAGTGAGAAAATTAGATTCCGTACGTAAAATTTGGACGCTAATTCTTTTGCGCATAGAATTGAATAATCGAGTTGGGACCCATTAACTTTTCATATTTATGACATAATCAATGCTCCTGCCAAGTTTTAAGTTTCTATGACATTGGGAAGTGACAGATTTAGATTATGTATGTAAAATTTTGACGCCAATTCTTTTGCGCTAGAATTGAATAATTGAGTTGGGACCCAATTACTTTTCCTATTTTGGAGATAATCTATGCTTGTGCCAAATTTCATGTTTCTACGACATCGGGAAGTTGGAGAACTTTTGGCGAGTCAGTCAGTGAGTGAGTGAGTGAGTAAGTGAGTCAGTGAGGGCTTTCGTCTTTATATATATAGATGTTAATGTTCTCCTGTTAAGGTTGGTTTAGACACAACGATTATTGCTCAAAAAAATCTTTTGAATGATTTTTGAGTGATAATCGTTGTGTGCTTTTACAGCGCAAGGTGATTGCTCAAACGTTAAAGGGGTTGTCCCGCGATAGCAAGTGGGGTTATGCACTATTGTATGGCCATATTAATGCACTTTGTAATAATAATAATAATAATCTTTATTTGTATAGCGCCAACATATTCCGCAGCGCTTACATAGACAGGGGGAATACAGAAAGACAAAAGGACAAAAAATTACAGAACCACGGTTACAATCGTGATCAGTTGGTGGAAACAATAGGGAAGGGTGCTGCTCCAACGAGCTTACATACTACAAGTAATGGGGTGATACAGAAGGTAAAGGGGGTGGAGATGTGCACAGTATGGCGGGGTGGAGACGTGTACGGTATGGCGGGGTGGAGAGTGAGGGATTCTATACACAAACAATGGTCAGACATTTAGCTGTGTGACGGCAGAATCAGTATGACTGCAGGGGCAGTTTATGACAGCTAGCAGGGATTGCAGTCAATAGGTCAGGGAGCATGTTATCAGGTGGCATACAGAGGAGTCGGTTTAGGGTATGCGATATGCCTCCCTGAAAAGGTGCGTTTTTAGAGCACGCCTGAAGTTTTTCGAGTCCTGGATTGCCCTGGTATCCTTTGGTAATGCGTTCCAGAGGGCTGGTGCTGCTCTGGAGAAATCTTGGAGGCGGGAGTGAGAAGTTCGAATTAGAGGGGTGCTCAGTCTAGTTTCCTTTGCCGAGCGGAGAGCCCGGGCTGGGTGATGGATTGAGATGAGGGAGGCAATATAGGGGGGCGCTGCACTGTGGGGGGCTTTGTGGATTAGGGTAGTAAGTTTAAATTGAACTCTGTATTTAACGGGCAGCCAGTGCAGTGACTGGCACAAGGCAGAGGCATCCGCGTAGCGGCTGGACAGGAAGATGAGCCCGGGCTGCAGCATTCAGGATGGATTGGAGAGGGTAGAGTCTGGTACAGGGGAGGCCGATCAGCAATGAGTTGCAATAGTCGAGCCGTGAGTGGATGAGGGCAACAACAAGTGTTTTCAGCGTGTCTATGGTGAGAAAAGAGTGGATTCTTGCGATATTCTTGAGGTGCAGCTGACATGTTCAGGCGAGAGATTGGATGTATGGGATAAATGAGAGATCGGAGTCGAATATGACCCCAAGGCAGCGGGCATGCTGTTTGGGAGTTATGGTGGTGCCAGACACTGAGATGGAGATGTCAGGATGAGGTCGGTTTGTGGAGGGTGGAAATACCAGTAAGTCAGTTTTAGAGAGGTTTAGTTTTAGGTAGAGAGAGGACATAGTGTTGGAGACAGCAGACAGACAGTTGGTGATGTTTTGGAGGAAAGGTGCAGAGATGTCACGGGAAGAGGTGTATAGCTGGGTGTCATCAGCATAGAGGTGGTATTGGAGGCCAAAGCTCCTGATGGTTTGTCCAACAGGGGCTGTGTAAATAGAGAAAAGGAGGGGGCCGAGGACTGAGCCTTGGGGGACCCCAACAGCAAGGGGAAGAGGAGGGGAGGTAGAGCCAGCAAAGGAGACACTGAAGTAGCGGTCAGATAGGTAGGATGAGAACCAGGAGAGAGCGGTGTCCTTTAGGCTGATGGAGCGAAGCATACTGAGGAGGAGTTTATGGTCGACAGTGTCAAATGCTGCGGAGAGGTCGAGGAGGATCAGTAGGGAATAGTCGCCCCTCGATTTGGCTGTCAGTAGGTCGTTTGATACCCTTGTAAGGGCAGTTTCTGTCGAGTGTTGGAGTCGGAAGCCAGACTGTAGGGGGTCGAGGAGAGAGTTCTCTGATAGATAGCTTACAAGGCGGGAGTAAACCAGCCGTTCAAGTAGTTTGGAGATAAAGGGGAGGTTTGAGATGGGTCAGTAATTGGCAACGCCAGTCGCATCAAGAGTCGGCTTCTTTAGCAGTGGGGATATGATGGCGTGTTTGAAAGAAGAGGGAAAGATGCCAGAGGTCAGAGAGAGGTTGAATATAGTGGTGAGATGGGAGATGACCACTGGGGAGAGGGATCGGAGGAGGTGTGAGGGGAGAGGGTCGCTAGCGCAGGTGGTGGGGCGAGCAGACAAGAGCAGTTTGGAGACTTCTTCCTCTGTCGCTGGTCTGAGTACAGACAGTGAGCAGGAGCTAGATGCAGTGCTGACAAGACTAGGGTCAGGGCTAGTCTGGGATTGGGAAGTTATTTCCTGACGGATGTCATCAATTTTCTTTTTGAAATAGGCAGCCAGCTCTACAGCACTGAGATCCATCACAAGGGGCTGCGGTTTAGGGCCGAGAAGGGAGTGAAAAGTATCAAAGAGCCGTTTAGGGTTGTGGGATGAGGAGACGAGAGAGGTGAAATAGACTTGTTTGGCGTGATGGAGGGCGAGGTTGTAGGTTCTGAGCATAGCTCCGCCCCATAATGTGTGCCCATTCCAGCCTCCTGATTGGCTGGAATCGGCACACGTGACGGGGCGGAGCTACGCGATGACGCATAGAAGGGGGCGGAGCCAGAACGCCGCTGCTGCCGAACCGAGCCGAAGGCAGAAGACCCTTCTGCGCAAGCGCGTCTAATCGGGCAATTAGACGCTGAAGTTAGACGGAGCCATGGCGACGGGGACGCCAGCGCAGGGAAGGTAAGTGAATAACTTCTGTATGGCTCATATTTAATGCACAATGTATATTACAAAGTGCATTAATATGGCCACACAGAAGTATATAACCCCACTTGCTTTCTCGAGACAACCCCTTTAATATTGTTGGATTTTTGGGAAAAACTGCAGGCACAGGCTAATTCTTATCATGACTCGTGAAAAGCTTTACTTCTGGTAAGTTATCAACTTTAGTTTTCATCTAAACAAATTCATATAATTTACTGTATAGATATAAAGCATGAAATACATCCAAAATGATTGCTTGAGAATAGGTTAAACCTTTATGTCAAATGCTAAGAGGCATGAGAATTCTTTTAGCTTGCCAGACTCCCTAGACAGCCTTAGTTAAACTTGTTACATGGTACAAAAATAAATTAAAGATTTCACAATCAGTGGAAAGATGTTAATGAAGTGATGATAGATGTTTGGAAGAATACAAATGGTTTATAGGGAATTATGCGGTTTCCTTGACTGAAGTCTTCAATCAATCACCCTTATTCAGTACAGAAAGGTTATTGAGTCCAACAATTAAAAGATATTATCATTCTTGGAAAATTCATATCCAAGTATTCTTTGAAAAGTAATACTCCAGGCAGAATGCATCATTACATAAAATGGGCTCATTCTGGATTAATAAACATACACTTACATAATTGTCCCCTACATGCTCTTCTTCTAGGGCTGTTAAAAGGTTGTATCAGAATAGACTTTTATCAGCTGTTCATAACGCTGAGACCACCCCCAATCCTGAGAATGAGGGTGATGATATTCGGTCAGAGGGAAATCCTCATTCTGGGAGATAAAAGGTTATTTGAGGCAGTGGCAAGTTTCTTTTTTGCACTAAAGGTAGCAGCAGGATGCAGAGAGAGTGCTAAGTGGGGATGAGCGAGCATACCCGTTAAGGAAAAATACTCAAGCGAGTATTGTCCTTTTCGAATATCTGCTTGCTTGTCCACAAAGATTTGGGTGCCAGCGGGGGTGAGCGGTGGGTTGTGGGAGTGAGCGTTCCCCTCCGCTCTCCCCCGCCGGAACACGAATCTTTGCGGACGAGCGGGCAGATACTTGAAAAGGACGATACTCACTTGAGTATATGTCCTTAACGAGTATGCTCACTCATCTCTAGTGCTAAGATGAGCTGTGTATGGAAGCAGTCTTCATGGCGGTTTGGGCCCAGATAGAGAAGAAAAGGGAAAGAGAATAACTCCATTCAGAGGAACAATCCCCCATGATCACTGGAGTTAATTGTACTATAATCACTATCTATCTGTATAAAACTCACCACGTGATAAAAGGTGTCTTATAGATACGTTGCCTGTAATATGTAGGAAAGACTTTTGGCCTTTGCCGGGGGCCTGTAATGCTTTTGATGTACATGTGGGCATGGTTCAAGCATACACTGCCAAACACAGTGCAAAAGCAATGTTCCTCGATTAGCGTGTCCACATTTGTATGCATGTGCAGACAGGAATGGGTGCAATTTGCTCTACCTGCCTAGGGTACCAAAATACCTTGGCTCAACTCTAAACATATGTATTCATTATAATCGAGTTGGGACCCAATTAGCTATTCCTATTTAGGACATAATCAATGCTCGTGCCAAATTTCCCGTTTCTATGACACCGGAAAGTGAAAAAATAATATTCCGCACGTAAAATTTTGGCGCCAATTCTTTTGCGCTAGAATTGAATAATCGAGTTGGGACCCATTAACTTTTCCTATTTATGACATAATCAATGCTCCTGCCAAGTTTTACGTTTCTATGACATTGGGAAGTGACAGATTTAGATTATGTACGTAAAATTTCGACGCAAATTCTTTTGTGCTAGAATTGAATAATCGAGTTGGGACCCAATTACTTTTCCTATTTTGGAGATAATCTATGCTTGTGCCAAATTTCATGTTTCTACGACATCGGGAAGTTGGAGAACTTTTGGCGAGTCAGTGAGTGAGTGAGTGAGTCAGTCAGTGAGGGCTTTCGTCTTTATATATATAGATGTTAATGTTCTCCTGTTAAGGTTGGTTTAGACACAACGATTATTGCTCAAAAAAATCTTTTGAACGATTTTTGAGTGATAATCGTTGTGTGCTTTTACAGCGCAAGGTGATTGCTCAAACGTTAAAGGGGTTGTCCCGCGATAGCAAGTGGGGTTATGCACTTCTGTATGGCCATATTAATGCACTTTGTAATATACATCGTGTATTAAATATGAGCCATACAGAAGTTATTCACTTACCTGCTCCGTTGCTAGCGTCCCCGTCGCTATGGTGCCGTCTAATTTCAGCGTCTAATCGCCCGATTAGACGCGCTTGCGCAGATGGGTCTTTTCCCTTCGGCTCGGTCCGGCAGCAGCGGCGTTTTCGCTCCGCCCCCTTGTACGCGTCATCGCGTAGCTCCACCCCGTCATATGTGCCGATTCCAGCCTCCAGACCATCGACGGATTAACAAAAACTGCACAATGTCAGTGAAGTTAGACACAACGATTATCGTTCAAAAGATGGCTAAATGGGCCTTTAGACGTGCCGTTAGGCCTGCCTATAGGCACATGCCTAATGTGCCTATATGTAAACCCAGTTATGTTTACAAAATAACAACTTTCCTATTTACTACATACAATACATTTGGATTTAGCGACCCTTTCCATTTTAAATTTGGAGATAAACGTATATTTAAAAATACACTTTGAAAAATCCAGGCTATATATTTTTTGTGTATCAAAGTATCAGAAAAAAGATGAAATACAGCATAAAAATATTTTGGAAAAACTGCAGTATATTGGTCCCCATCCAGTTCATAGTCCTACTGGCACTGCCATTCTAGCTATTTTTTTTAGTTTTAACCCTTTCTAGAGATGAGCGAGCACCAAAATGCTCGGGTGCTCGTTACTCGAGACGAACTTTTCGCGATGCTCGAGGGTTCGTTTCGAGTAACGAACCCCATTGAAGTCAATGGGCGACCCGAGCATTTTTGTATATTGCCGATGCTCGCTAAGGTTTTCGTTTGTGAAAATCTTGGCAATTCAAGAAAGTGATGGGAACGACACAGCAACGGATAGGGCAGGCGAGGGGCTACATGTTGGGCTGTATCTCAAGTTCCCAGGTCCCACTGTTAAGCCACAATAGCGGCAAGAGTGGGCCCATCCCTCCCAACAATTTTTACTTCTGAAAAGCCCTCATTAGCAATGCATACCTTAGCTAAGCACCACACTACCTCCAACAAAGCACAATCACTGCCTGTATGACACTCCGCTGCCACTTCTCCTGGGTAACATGCTGCCCAACCGCCCCACGACCCAGTGTCCACAGCGCACACCAAACTGTCCCTGCCCAGCCTTCAGCTGCCCTCATGCCACGCCACACTCATGTCTATTTATAAGTGCGTCTGCCATGAGGAGGAACCGCAGGCACACACTGCAGATGGTTGGCACGGCTAGGTAGCGACCCTCTTTAAAAGGGGCGGGACGATAGTTCACAATGCTGTACAAAAGCAATGCGAAATCCAATCCTGTGCCACCTCCATCTTGAGCTGCACACGTGGGCATAGAAATGGGGAACCTATGTGCCACACACTATTCATTCTGTCAAGGTGTCTGCATGCCCCAGTCACACCGCGGTTTTTTATAAATAGTCACAGGCAGGTACAACTCCGCAATGGGAATTCCGTGTCCACCCACAGCATGGGTGGCTCCCTGGAACCCACCGGCTGTACATAAATGTATCCCATTGCAGTGCCCAGCACAGCTGAGGTAACGTCCGATTAAATTCAGGTGGTCTTCGGCCCACACTGCATGCCCCAGTCTGACCGGGGTTTTTAATACATAGACACTGGCAGGTACAAATCCCTAATGTGAAGTCCCTGTGGACACACAGCATGGGTGGCTCCCTGGAACCCACCGGCGGTACATAATTATATCCCACTGCATTGCCCATCACAGCTGAGGTAACATCAGGTTTAATGCAGGTGGGCTTCGGCCCACACTGCATGCCCCAGTCAGACTGAGGTTCTTTAGAAGTGGACACATGGAGTTACAACTCCGTGTGGACAGACAGCATGGGTGGGCGCCAGGAAGCCACCGGCGGTACATAAATATATCCCATTGCATTGCCCATCACAGCTGAGGTAACGTCAGGTTTAATGCAGGTGGGCTTCGGCCCACACTGCATGCCCCAGTCAGACTGGGGTTCTTTAGAAGTGGACACATGGAGTTACAACTCCGTGTGGACAGACAGCATGGGTGGGTCCCAGGATGCCACTGGCGGTACATAAATATATTCCATTGCATTGCCCATCACAGCTGAGGTAACGTCCGATTAAATGCAGGTGGTCTGCGGCCCACACTGCATGCCCCAGTCTGACCAGGGTTTTTAATACATAGACACTGGCAGGTACAAATCCCTAATGTGAAGTCCCTGTGGACACACAGCATGGGTGGCTCCCTGGAACCCACCGGCGGTACATAAATATATCCCATTGAATTGCACATCACAGCTAAGGTAACGTCATGCTTAATGCAGGTGGGCTTCGGCCCACACTGCATGCCCCAGTCAGACTGGGGTTCTTTAGAAGTGGACACATGCAGTTACAACTCCCTGTGGACCCACGGCATGGGTGGCTCCCTGGAACCCACCGGCGGTACATAAATACATCCCATTGCAGTGGCCAACACAGCTGATGTTACGTCAGCTGTAATGGAGGTGGGCTAAAAAGTAATTCGATTACACTGTAGGCGAGGGCCCACAAAAATTGGTGTACCAACAGTACTAATGTACCTGAGAAAAATTGCCCATGCCCAACCAAGAGGGCAGGTGAAACCCATTAATTGGTTTGGTTAATGTGGCTTAATTGGTAACTAGGCCTGGAGGCAGCCCAGTTAAAATAAAAATTGGTTGAGGTGAAAGTTTCAACGTTTTAATGAGCATTGAAACGTATAAAAATTGTTTAGAAAAATTATATGACTGAGCCTTGTGGGCCTAAGAAAAATTGCCCGTTCGGCGTGATTATGTGAGGTTTCAGGAGGAGGAGGAGGAATATTATACACAGATTGATGAAGCAAAAAGGTCCCCGTTTTGGATGGTGGTGATACAGAACGATGCTTCCATACGCGGGTGCAGCTAACGTATTGTTTAGGTATCGCTGCTGTCCGCTGGTGGAGAAGAGAAGTCTGGGGAAATCCAGGCTTTGTTCATCTTGATGAGTGTAAGCCTGTCGGCACTGGCGGTTGACAGGTGGGTACGCTTATCCGTGATGATTCCCCCAGCCACACTAAACACACTCTCTGACAAGACGCTAGCCGCAGGACAAGCAAGCACCTCCAGGGCATACAGCGCGAGTTCAGGCGACGTGTCCAGCTTCGACACCCAGTAGTTGTAGGGGGCAGAGGCGTCACCGAGGACGGTCGTGCGATCGGCTACGTACTCCCTCACCATCCTTTTACAGTGCTCCCGCCAACTCAGCCTTGACTGGGGACCGGTGACACAGTCTTGCTGGGGAGCCATAAAGCTGGCAAAGGCCTTGGAGAATGGTCCCCTGCCTGCGCTGTACATGCTGCCTGATCTCTGCGCCTTCCCTGCTACCTGGGCCGCGGAAATGCGCCTTCGGCCACTAGCGCTGTCGGATGGGAAGTTTACCATCAGTTTGTCCACCAGCGCCCTGTGGTATAGCATCATTCTTAAACCCCTTTCCTCTTCGGGAATGAGAGTGGAAAGGCTCTCCTTATACCGTGGGTCGAGCAGTGTGTACACCCAGTAATCCGTAGTGGCCAGAATGCGTGTAACGCGAGGGTCACGAGAAAGGCATCCTAACATGAAGTCAGCCATGTGTGCCAGGGTACCTGTACGCAACACATGGCTGTCCTCACTCGGAAGATCACTTTCAGGATCCTCCTCCTCCTCCTCCTCTGGCCATACACGCTGAAAGGATGACAGGCAAGCAGCATCTGTACCCTCAGCAGTGGGCCAAGCTGTCTCTTCCCCCTCCTCCTCATGCTCCTCCCCCTCCTCCTCCTCCTCAACGCGCTGAGATATAGACATGAGGGTGCTCTGACTATCCAGCGACATACTGTCTTCCCCTGCCTCCGTTTCCGAGTGCAAAGCGTCTGCCTTTATGCTTTGCAGGGAACTTCTCAAGAGGCATAGCAGAGGAATGGTGACGCTAATGATTGCAGCATCCCCGCTCAGCATCTGGGTAGACTCCTCAAAGTTTCCAAGGACCTGGCAGATGGCTGCCAACCAGGCCCACTCTTCTGTAAATAATTGAGGAGGCTGACTCCCACTACGCCACCCATGTTGGAGTTGGTATTCCGCAATAGCTCTACGCTGCTCGTAGAGCCTGGCCAACATGTGGAGCGTAGAGTTCCGCTGTGTGGGCACGTCGCACAGCAATCGGTGCACTGGCAGATGAAACCGATGTTGCAGGGTCCGCAGGGTGGCAGCGTCCGTCTTGGAGTTGCGGAAATGTGCGCTGACCCGGCGCACCTTTCCGAGCAGGTATGACAAGCGTGGATAGCTTTTCAGAAAGCGCTGAACCACCAAATTAAAGACATGGGCCAGGCATGGCACATGCGTGAGGCTGCCGAGCTGCAGAGCCGCCACCAGGTTACGGCCGTTGTCACACACGACCATGCCCGGTTGGACGCTCAGCGGCGCAGGCCAGCGGTCGGTCTGCTCTGTCAGACCCCGCAGCAGTTCGTGGGCCGTCTGACTCTTCTCTCCTAAGCTGAGTAGTTTCAGCACGGCCTGCTGACGCTTGGCCAGCGCTGTGCTGCCACGCCGCGCGATACCGACTGCTGGCGACGTGCTGCTGCTGACACATCTTGATTGCGAGACAGAGGTTGCGTAGGAGGAGGAGGAGGGTGGTTTAGTGGAGGAAGCATACACCGCCGCAGATACCACCACCGAGCTGGGGCACGCAATTCTGGGGGTGGGTAGGACGTGAGCGGTCCCAGGCTCTGACTCTGTCCCAGCCTCCACTAAATTCACCCAATGTGCCGTCAGGGAGATATAGTGGCCCTGCCCGCTGTGCTTGTCCACGTGTCTGTTGTTAAGTGGACCTTGGCAGTAACCGCGTTGGTGAGGGCGCGTACAATGTTGCGGGAGACGTGGTCGTGCAGGCCTGGGATGGCACATCGGGAAAAGTAGTGGCGACTGGGAACCGAGTAGCGCGGGGCCACCGCCGCCATCATGCTTTTGAAAGCCTCCGTTTCCACAAGCCTATACGGCAGCATCTCCAGGCTGACCAATATGACAATGTGCACGTTTAGCGCTTGAGCGTGCGGGTGCGCGGCGGCGTACTTGCGCTCGCGCTCAAACAGTGGCGCTAGCGACGTCTGGATGCTGCGCTGAGAGACATTGCTGGATGGGGCCGAGGACAGCGGAGGTGAGGGTGTGGGTGCAGGCCAGGAGACGGTAGTGCCTGTGTCCCCAGAGGGGGGTTGGATCTCAGTGGCAGGTTGGGGCACAGGTGAATTTGTAAAGTAACCAGGCAGCAGCTGATGATTTTTTATAAAGATAGAAAAACTTTTATTCCTCCATAAAAGTCAGACTGGCGACGTTTCGGTCTCCACTCTCCATATTAAAGGGGTTGTCTCGCGAAAGCAAGTGGGGTTCAGCACTTCTGTATGGCCATATTAATGCACTTTGTAATATACATCGTGCATTAAATATGAGCCATACAGAAGTTATTCACTTACCTTCCCTGTGCTGGCGTCCCCGTTTCCATGGCTCCGTCTAACTTCAGCGTCTAATCGCCCGATTAGACGCGCTTGCGCAGAAGGGTCTTCTGCCTTCGGGTCTGCCCGGCAGCAGCGGCGTTCTGGCTCTGCCCCCTTCTATGCGTCATCACGTAGCTCCGCCCCATAATGTGTGCCCATTCCAGCCTCCTGATTGGCTGGAATCGGCACACGTGACGGGGCGGAGCTACGCGATGACGCATAGAAGGGGCGGAGCCAGAACGCCGCTGCTGCCGAACCGAGCCGAAGGCAGAAGACCCTTCTGCGCAAGCGCGTCTAATCGGGCAATTAGACGCTGAAGTTAGACGGAGCCATGGCGACGGAGCCATGGCGACGGGGACGCCAGCGCAGGGAAGATAAGTGAATAACTTCTGTATGGCTCATATTTAATGCACGATGTATATTAAAAAGTGCATTAATATGGCCACACAGAAGTATATAACCCCACTTGCTTTCGCGAGACAACCCCTTTAATATTGTTGGCTTTTTGGGAAAAACTGCAGGCACAGGCTAATTCTTATCATGACTCGTGAAAAGCTTTACTTCTGGTAAGTTATCAACTTTAGTTTTCATCTAAACAAATTCATATAATTTACTGTATAGATATAAAGCATGAAATACATCCAAAATGATTGCTTGAGAATAGGTTAAACCTTTATGTCAAATGCTAAGAGGCATGAGAATTCTTTTAGCTTGCCAGACTCCCTAGACAGCCTTAGTTAAACTTGTTACATGGTACAAAAATAAATTAAAGATTTCACAATCAGTGGAATGATGTTAATGAAGTGATGATAGATGTTTGGAAGAATACAAATGGTTTATAGGGAATTATGCGGTTTCCTTGACTGAAGTCTTCAATCAATCACCCTTATTCAGTACAGAAAGGTTATTGAGTCCAACAATTAAAAGATATTATCATCCTGGAAAATTCATATCCAAGTATTCTTTGAAAAGTAATACTCCAGGCAGAATGCATCATTACATAAAATGGGCTCATTCTGGATTAATAAACATACAGTTACATAATTGTCCCCTACATGCTCTTCTTCTAGGGCTGTTAAAAGGTTGTATCAGAATAGACTTTTATCAGCCGTTCATAACGCTGAGACCACCCCCAATCCTGAGAATGAGGGTGATGATATTCGGTCAGAGGGAAATCCTCATTCTGGGAAATAAAAGGTTATTTGAGGCAGTGGCAAGTTTCTTTTTTGCACTAAAGGTAGCAGCAGGATGCAGAGAGAGTGCTAAGTGGGGATGAGCGAGCATACCCGTTAAGGAAAAATACTCGAGCGAGTATTGTCCTTTTCGAATATCTGCCTGCTTGTCCACAAAGATTTGGGTGCCGGCGGGGGTGAGCGGTGGGTTGTGGGAGTGAGCGTTCCCCTCCGCTCTCCCCCGCCGGCACACGAATCTTTGCGGACGAGCGGGCAGATACTTGAAAAGGACGATACTCACTCGAGTATTTGTCCTTAACGAGTATGCTCACTCATCTCTAGTGCTAAGATGAGCTGTGTATGGAAGAAGTCTTCATGGCGGTTTGGGCCCAGATAGAGAAGAAAAGGGAAAGAGAATAACTCCATTCAGAGGAACAATCCCCCATGATCACTGGAGTTAATTGTACTATAATCACTATCTATCTGTATAAAACTCACCATGTGATAAAAGGTGTCTTATAAATACGTTGCCTGTAATATGTAGGAAAGACTTTTGGCCTTTGCCGGGGGCCTGTAATGCTTTTGATGTACATGTGGGCATGGTTCAAGCATACACTGCCAAACACAGTGCAAAAGCAATGTTCCTCGATTAGCGCGTCCACATTTGTATGCATGTGCAGACAGGAATGGGTGCAATTTGCTCTACCTGCCTAGGGTACCAAAATACCTTGGCCCAACTCTAAACATATGTATTCATTATAAATGTAGTAACATGAGCTACAAATCATGCCTGATGATTACTTTTGCTGAACTACTAATGAGGAATCCAGACTGCAAGGTGCTAATTGCCCTTTCTGTCTTCGGTGCCTAACCTTCTTGTCCTGCTTCTGCATGTTCTCCATCAGGACTACCTCGACTCTTAAAATGTTTGTCCTTGTGGGTAGTTACTGAAAAGCTGATATCATGTATATTCAACATTGTTTATACTATAATTTACCTACTTTTGTAGGGTTTTTAGTACTTTTAGTGGGTCTGTACTGAACTATTTTTGGTTATTCTCAATGTTTGTGAACTAGGAATCTCATAACCTTATCGTGACCACTTTGACCACCCTTGCAATATGAAGTTCAGAAATTTCTAATGGTGGCCAGTTATTTTTACAGATACAAGTAAACTCCTACAATTGGTGCGCAGTGCACTGTGATCATCATGGAGGTTGTCACAACGTTAACGCACAGGACACAGCTGAAAATCAAGCAAATAGGTATTTGTATGTTCAGCACTTCGACATGTATATGTCTAAATTGACCTACATAAGGGGTTTTTTTTACACAGGCCGATCATTGTTCAGATTATCGCTTAATTGTCAAACGACAATTCGCCTGTGTCAACAGGCCATCGTTTATATATGAACGACTGCCTGTTTACTGAGAATGGAGGCGGGCGGCTGGAAAACACAAGAGTGACAATTGCTGGGAAGACTGTCAGGTGCTGAAGTGCCCTACAGTTGACTCGTCTAAGAGGACCCCAGGGAATAATGGGTATAGGACATTGACTTAGACTACTATACTAAGACCACAGGTATGCAGGGCAATTTGGTGGTATTTTTTATGCAATTTTGCAATTCTGATAACATATTATGTAATCAACAAAGCCTAGATTTAATTTAACCAATATACATTCTAAGCTGACACTTTTACATCATCACCTGGGGCTCTGATGACATCATAGATGGGAGCCTACAAAACTATAGGGTAACTTTTCACGTTCTAACTTTTTAGCGCTTTTGTGCCTCTTGACACTTTTAAAAATAGGCTAGGTTTAGCAGAATGAAGTGAAAGGCTGGACATGGCCCAACAGATTTAGAATAAAATATGCCAGAAATTGTCATAAACTAGAGTGAACAATTTATGCTAGCTGCAGCTCAGCCTGCACCTCATAATACATTTTGTGCATCTTCCTCCAGCAGGCCTCAGATTAAAGGGTAACTAAACGGTATACAAACTTCTGATATGTCATAGTGATATGTCATAAATTTTGATCAGTAGGAATCTAAATGCTGAGACCCCCACTGATGGCTAAAACAAACAAGCAAAAGAGTCCAGCTGAGCACTGTGCCAATTGGAATGCCACTGCAAGCAGTGTACAGACTTCATAGAGTGTTTATGTAGCTTATACACCGTTTTGAGCAGTAATGGAAACAGCTGAGCGCTTCTGCCTGTTAATTTGTGGGGGTCTAACCCTACCTTCTGATCAACACTTATAACATGTCAGAAGTTGGTAGAAAGTTTAGTTACCATCTAAGACTGACAAATGAAATGCCAATCTTAGTATATTCTCCTTAAAAATGTCCTCATTCTGTTTTGCTTTTCTGCAATACATGATTTGCTGATATATATATATTAATCAAAGATATGTGTGCGGGCCTAAATATCTGATAACACATTGCACAAGTATGAGAACAGTACTAATCATTGGCAGTAATTCATATTAGACTTGGCACTATGACAGTACATTTGCAATAACTGGCATGAAGATCAATTGGAGGAGGGTGCAACATAAACATCTTTGATCAAACAGTCCTCCATACTGGCAAATACACTGAGTAAACAGGAAAAAGGTAAACTAAATCAGAGGTTACTGGCTAGAAACTATAGGATCATTCCCATCAAAACTGAAAAAAAAAAAAAAAACAAGAGAAAAATAGGAAATCTTTAAATCTAATGAGTCCCATTGAAGGCATTCTATCATCTTACAAAGTTCAGAATGGAGGGAACATATAAATAAACTACTGCTACAACTGTGTAAAGTACAACTCTTTCATACACTGATGACACTGTAGTAGACAATTGCAAGACAAAGTAGCTGCTTAATTAAATTTCTATGGACACAAAAATAACACTGGTCAACAAATAAAAAAAAAAATCTGTATCTGGTTTGGAAATGGGTTGATTTAGCTAATTTTAGGGTGCTGAATTCAGTGGAAGACTCAGATTCTATCATGTCACATTTCTGAGATACATAGCATTATTACATAGACAATAATACAGCATTGCCAAATATTGTCTGGTTTTAAATACAAAAAATAACACTCAGAACTCAATGTTTTTCTGGTAATATATTTGTTAATGAAACAAAAAATACCAATATGCTTCATGCAGATTACAGCAAACACTAAACAGCAGTACAGATATGCTCATATCAGTAACCTCCCTGTTCAACTACAGTGTTCTGCCATCTAGTGACCATTTTTAGCACTTCATCCACTGTGTATTACATTCAAATAAAGAGTTTAGCTTAGTCACCGATAGAGATGAGCGAGTATACTCGCTAAGGCACATTACTCGAGGGAGTAGTGCCTTAGCCGAGTATATCCCCGCTCGTCTCTAAAGATTCTGGAGCCGGCGGGGGGCGGGGAGCGGTGGGGGAGAGCGGGGAGGAACAGAGGGGAGATCTCTCTCCCTCTCTCCCCCTGCTCCCCGCCGCAACTCACCTGTCACCCGCGCCGGCCCCCGAATCTTTCGAGACGAGCCGGGAGATACTCAGCTAAGGCACTACTCACTCGAGTAATGTGCCTTAGCAAGTATACTCGCTCATCTCTAGTCACCGATTTAATTTTATATGAATCCCTAGAAAATGAGCACAAACACAAAAACCTTTTTTAAAAAATTAAAAAAAATTCTAAATTAAATAAAAACCTTACGTGATACGTAATTTCTAAAGGTAAATTTGGATTCTACACCCAAAAATCCATAAGAATTGATATATCACACACCAGATGCAAAAATGCTGTTGAGCAGTGTAATAAAATTCCGATATTATGTTTTCCTTTCACTGGTTTCATAGTTAGTGCTGTAATTTGGATCAGCAGCATCTTCAGGACTCGCATAGTTACTACTTTCATCACCAGGCCCATCGCTCTGCGGAGGAGTAGGAATAGGAAGTTCTAAGCCATGTAGCACTGGAGCAATAGATGATGGACTGTTTGGATAAATGACTGCAGGTGCGTTCTTGCCAGCATGTCGTTTAGAAGGGTCCACCATGCAAATATAGCAGTCCATGGAATGATCAGTGGGTTCTCGCCAAACCTGTGGAACACCAAACTTCATAGCCCTCTTTTCTCCTCTGTACCATCCTTCCAGAGTTTGTGAAATGTGGAGCCCATGATTTGTCCTGGTCTCCAACAGGCATCCCAAAGAATGCCTAGTATGCTTCACACCCTTTAATGGATGATGTAATGGTGTATTGCTTAATTAAATTCTCCAAAAATGGAACACTATGTAACAAAATTTGCAAAATTTTCTGTTCCTGGTTTGAAAGTGTTATTTCCTGTTTAATTGTGCAGTACTTACTTTGAAAGTAGTTGTTTTACTACAGAAACTTTGTTTTTGTGGCTACCTCAATAATATTATATTTACATATTCTAATATTTACCCACTATATTCAAATTTTTTTGTTCATGTACATTAAATGCCCAATAGTAAATGAAAACAAGTTTCTGTCTGTTTCATTAGTTCGATAAATAATAATTAATATTTTTCCTATTTCCAATAAGGTGTTGAGTACCTCCAGATTCCGAACATCCCTGAATTCACGGCTACTCGTTTGAATGTATATAAACACATCAGCACTAGAGATGAGCGAGCATACTCGCTTAGGACAAATACTCGAGCGAGTATTGTCCTTTTTGAGTACCTGCCCACTTGTGAGAAAAGATTCGGGCGTCGGCGGGGGTGAGCGGTGTGTCGCAGGAGTGAGCAGGAGGGAGAGGGGGGGAGGAAAAAGAGAAAGAGAGATCTCCCCCCCCCCGCTCTTCCCCGCCGGCACCGGGAGTCTTTTCTCACGAGCGGGCAGTTGCTTGAAAAAGACAATACTCGCTCGAGTATTTGTCCTTAGCGAGTATGCTCACTCATCTCTAATAAGTACTAGAGATGAGCGAGCCTACTCGGCCACGCCCCTTTTTCGTCCAAGTACCGCGATTTTCGAGTACTTCCGTACTCGGGCGAAAAGATTCCGGGGGCCCACGTGGGTGAGTGGGGGGGTTGCAGCGGGGAGCGGGGGGAGAGGGAGAGAGAGAGGGCCCCCCCCGTTCCCCGCTGCTACCCCCCGCGCCGCCACGCCTCCCCCCGCCCCCCGGTGCCCCTCAAATCTTTTCACCCGAGTACTGAAGTACTCAAAAATCGCGTTGCTCGATCGAGTAATTACTAGAAACGAGTAGGTTCGCTCATCTCTAATAAATACATAATCGTCCAGTTTAGTTTTCCCACAACTTTCCAATTGTTTCAATGCAGATATGGCTGCAACAGGTTGCAAGCATCCAGCACATGAATTTTGTTATTGTTCCTAGGGTCTTAAACAGGAACAAGCATTGCTAATGAATGGAGGCAGAGTGGGTCCGGGATCGTTCTGGTATTCCTCCATGCACAGTAAGCAGGCCATTGTTAAAAGTGATCGACTGCCTGTTTACACTGAACAACATGCCTTTCAGTTTTCTGCATGCAGAAACTGAACGACAAACCAGAAGTGAAAGACTTCTCATTTGTGGTTTACTTGGTGCATGCATTTACACTGAATGATAATCGTTCAGATTTTTGCTGGATCATGGGAATCCGAATAATAATGTGTAAAATTAAGTTCAATTCTGACCAAAAACGACATCTGTATAGAATTTCAAAAAGTCCGTGCAGATGTTGTCTTTAATCAGATTTGAACCTAGGACCCCAGCACTGCACAGCAACAGTACTGAACACTGATCCACATCTATTAAAGGATCACCACCACTGTTCAGGGCTCTAGGACAGTGTTTGATACTAAGTATAGGGATTTTTCTGAACTTGTGGCTTGGTTCAAATTAATTTGGACCAAACCAACCTATTTTTTATTTAAAATCTTTTTATTAAATTTTTTCAAATTTATTAACTTAAAGGAATTGTCCGGCCATGGAGGGTGACATTTTTTAATAATAATGCTTTCCTTTAATTAACCATTCTAAAACACAGCATACGTGGGTTCAAATGCCAGGCATATTACCTGCTCTGTCTTTTTCTTCCTTTCTGAACTGATGTTGAAAGCAGTATTCAAAGATGGCGCCGTTGTGCTGCAATCCCACAATACCCTGGCCTCCCTCCTCTGTGTGCGAGCTCCCGATGACAGCAGGATGCATTGACATGAAAAGCAGTCTCCCCTGGACATGACCACCTCCTGCCAAGGCCACGCCCACCTCCATTGCACTGATAATCAGTCTCTCCTGGCCGCGCCTAGCTCTTGCCCAGACCCGGCCCCACCCCCTCTCAGTTCACTCTACTGTATGGAAAGTTCTCCTGCTGTAGAGTGAACTTAGAGGGGGCAGGGCCTGGGCGGGGCCAGGAGAGACTGTCTATTAGTTCAATGGCGTTGGATCATGTGTGATACAGCAACACCGCAGACATATCACAAATGATCAGCAGATACAGAGCTGCTGTATCTAAGCCAATCCTTTGGAATACATCTGCCAAAATGTATCTAAGCTTATCCTGTGTTATATGTCAGCTGAGCAGACGCATTAATGCGGATCATGGGTGATACATCTACTGAGCTGCTGTATCTAAGCAGATCCTGTGTGGTATGTCCGCTTAGCAGGTGAATCGCATAGGATCGGCTTAGATTCATCAGCTCGGCAGACAGTATCGCACATCATGTTGCCCCAGCAGTAATACTGACCCACCCACAGTTGCACCAGCAGTAATACTAACATAGTAACATAGTATGTTAGGCTGAATGAAGACAATGCCCATCTAGTTCAGCCTGTTTCAACACCCTTGTTGATCCAGAGGAAGGCAAAAAAAACCCAAGTGGCAGAAGCCAATTAGCCCGTTCAGGGAAAAAAATTCCTTCCCGACTCCATAATGGCAATCAGAATAATCCCTGGATCAACCTTTGATAGTGTCTAACTAAGTGTAAGACCCGGATCAACAACCCGCTGGTCACCTTATGTCTATATCCTGTAATACCATAGCGCTCTAGAAAGATATCTAGTCCCCTCTTAAACTCCTCTATGGATTTTGCCATCACCACGTCCTCAGGCAGAGAGTTCCACAGTCTCACTGCTCTTATGGTAAAGAACCCCCTTCTGTGTTGGTAATGAAACCTGCTTCCTTCTAGATGTAGCAGATGCCCTCATTACCGTTGCAGTCCTGGGTATAAGCAGATCAAGGGAGAGATCCTTGTATTGTCCCCTAAAGGATTTACACATAGTTATTTGGTCGCTCCTTAACTGAACTCCACAGTTGCCCCAGCAGAAATAGTGGCGCCCAATAGTTGCCCCAGCAGTAGTACTGATCCCCAATAGTTGCCCCAGCAAAAAAATAGTGACCCCCAATAGTTGCCCCAGTAGTAATACTGACCCTCAATAGTTGCCCCAGCTGAAATAGTGACTCCTGATAGTTGCCACAGCAGTAATACTGACCCCCAACAGTTGCTCCAGCAGTAATACTGACCCCAACAATTGCCCCAGCAGAGGTTTTGACCCACAATAGTTGCCCCAGCAGAAATAGTGACCTCCCAATAGTTGCCTCAGCAGTAATAGTGAGCCCCAATAGTTGCTCTAGCAGTAATAGTGAGCCCCAATACTTGCTCCAGCAGAAATAGCGACCCCCAATAGTTGCCCTAGCAGTAATAGTAACTCCCTGTAGTTGCCACAGCAAAAATAGTGACCCCAACAGTTGCCCCAGCTGAAATAATGACCCCTAACAGTTGCCCTGCAGAAATAGTGAGCCCCAATAGTTGCCCCAGTAGTAATAGTGACCTCCAATATTAGCCCCAGTAGTAACAGTGACCCCAATAGTTGCCCAAGCAGTAATAGTGACTCCCATTAGCAGCCCCAGCAGTCATAGTGACCCTCATTAGCAGCCCCAGCAGTAATAGTGACCCTTATTAGCAGCCCCAGTAGTAATAGTGACCTCCAATAGTTGCCCCAGTAGTAATAGTGACCACCAAAAGTTGCCCAAGTAGTAATAGTGACCCACCTGTTTATCCGTCCATGGTGGCAACACTAGTAATAGTCACTGCCAATACTGCCCCCAGTAGTAATAGTGAGCCGCCACTTACCCTTCAGCTTTGGACAGTCGCTGGTGGACGCTTCTGTGGCTCTTCTTGCTCCTCAGCATTCGCAGCAGGAAGAGAGTGAAGAAGCGAAAACCCGACACTGCGCAAGAGTGACCAAAGAAGACAGAATTTGTCATATCCAAGGACGATGGAATGGTAAGCTCAGGGAAGGGAGGGGGGGGGGGGGCGACACCCATTCAGGTAAGTGTATATCTTCTATATGGCTCATTTACAAAGCACACACTATATTAGAAAGTGCTTTGTAATGGCCATATAGAAGTGCTTATATGCATTTGTCTGGACAACCCCTTTAAAGAGACCTGAGAAACTGCGGCCTACACACGTACACTCATGTGCAGATCTTACAGTGTGTTAACATTCATCATAATAGAAATTCTAGTTACCATTTAACAAACAACAGTAGTAATAGTGACCTCCCTCTGTGACGTCATTGGACTATTGCGATGTAATCGCAGAGAGCACAATAGGTTGCCATGGCAACAGGATGCCAGATACAGGCGTCCTGCATTGCCAGTGCCTATGATCGCTAGAAGAAGCGATAAGGCATTGCAGGACAGAAGTCCTGCAATGCTTTATAATAGCGATCATATGTGCTATGGTGCAAGTCCCAAGCAAGTTTTTGTGCTTTTTTACCCTACTAGTATAAACGATAGAGGATATCCAGAGATTTCCTTCTGGAGTTCTGGGGGGTCCTAAACGGCCCTCCACGATGAGATAGCGGAGATTGTAGCATAGCTTGATAGATTGCCTGTCAGATTGTGGTACAATGTAATATTATGGTATTACATCATACTGCAAGAGTGATCAAAACATCACAAGTTCTTGTCCCCCATGGGGACTAAAAAAAGAAAATATAAAAATCATTTAAAAAATTTAATTATTAAAAATATAAAAGGTAATAAAAGTTTAAGAAAACTCTTACTATATTTAAAACTGAAACATATTAGGTATATAAATATACCTATCAAGGGTACACATTATTTACCCCGTTCGGTGAATGTTGTCAGAAAAAATATGTACGCAACGCCAGACTTACAATTTTTTGTCATACCCATCTTTAAGAAAAAATGTAATAAAAAGTGATCAAAAAGTTGTATGTTCTCCAAAATGGTAACAATAGAAACTACAGGATGTCCTGTAGGTAATGAACCCTCGCACAACTATTGTGGTGGAAGTCCAGTATTCCTATATTTTGGGCCTTGGCAGTAGACAGTTGTCAATTGAACATTCTGTATACATATTTCTGTCTTGCTACAAATATAATGTCTTGCTACAAGTTATGCAATAGGTACTTCCGCTTATATGAAATATCTGTTTTATAAACTCTGCTGACAAAGATGGAATTTAGCAATTTAGCCCGTAACCAACATGTATAAATATATTTGACTGTCCAGCTGCATGCACTAATACGGAACTAGGAATCAGACATGGACAACCGCAGAAATTTCCCCAGCGACTTTACTGGAAACGTATGCAAATAACATGGGAGGTTTGTGCAATTTATAGTTCATGATGTAACATCCAATCATATCGAAGGAACCCCACGTGGCTCCAAGACAACCCACTCATTTCATCCACCACCTGATGGCCAATCACAGATGACCGGAGGATGGAAGAATTGCAAGATGCTTATCCAATAATTAAACAATACGTTGTATGCATGTAATTTTTGACCTGCCCAGATGGGCGGATTTGTTAAACTCTTAAAATAGGCTACACGCCGATCATTAAGGTTAGAATTGAGGAAGCTAGGCATGCTGAACCCCGTGTCAGTGTGAAAAACTTCTTATGCGCATTATCAATTCAGAATTAATATGGAGGGCTGTAAACATTCCAAATTGGGTAAGCCGTGGTTCCAAAAAGAAGGTTCCACGACAGCTGGTGGAGAATGCGGGCACCGTGATCGATAGGTTCCAAAGAGCCCGGACACAAGGCACCGGACAGACAACCTTGGATTTAGTGGGCCCACCACAGAACACGGTAAGATAAATCAATTATCTATACCTGTGTGGCTAGGTTCAGGTTTGCCTGTGTTGTGCCTAGGCCGGACACTTTGGAGCCATACGACAGGTACTTCTTTAAGTCTCGATCACGTGATAAGAACCTGTCATAAAATATAAAGGAATGATTACATGCCTGTTGTCTTGAGAGTACTAGTTAATTGGTGACATCAATAGCTGCCTCGAGGGAGGGCCTGTACGGGGTGTTTCCACTCCTGAGGGAGGAGGGAGCCGTTCAGGTGGCCTGTTGCAGAGACCCATCAGTGGGAGACTGCCAGAGATAAGTCTGATATGGGATTTCCGCTCCTGCTAGGCCTGCTTGTAGGGTCCGGGAGAAGGGAGCTATCAGACAGTATCCCGAGGGGCAGTGAGACTAAACCAGCCGTACTGGTGCTCCGTCTATTTGTCTGTCGTGCCATGCCTGTTGTCTTGAGAGTACTAGTTAATTGGTGACATCAATAGCTGCCCCCGGGAGGGCCTGTACGGGGTGTTTCCACTCCTGAGGGAGGAGGGAGCCGTTCAGGTGGCCTGTTGCAGAGACCCATCAGTGGGAGACTGCCAGAGATAAGTCTGATATGGGATTTCCGCTCCTGCTAGGCCTGCTTGTAGGGTCCGGGAGAAGGGAGCTATCAGACAGTATCCCGAGGGGCAGTGAGACTAAGCCAGCCGTACTGGTGCTCTGTCTATTTGTGTGTGTCCACAAATATTTGTTTATCGTTTGAATGTCCACGAGTAGATCCCTCCGTCTGAGGGTAGATTGATAAACTGTATAGCGACAGAAATGCTAGAGACTCTAGGGCGGGGCATATTTATATTGTGCCTGGCGTCTGAGGAGACTTCTATAATCATGAATTTGGCAGCCATGATTGAAATTGCAAGGCAGCAAACAATGAGCCAAGGTTAATTCTTACACCCTCCAGAAAAGTGTGGAAGGGGTGGAGAGTCAAGTTATCATTGATTAATCAAGCAATCTTTCTGTGTGTCCTACCTATATAAAGTTAGTGTGCTTGTCTGTTGTGTAGAGCTAATCCTGCTGAGTTGTTGTATAGAAATAGTCTGTTGGTTTGTCTGTCATATAGAATCAGTATCAGAAACTGTAAGAAGGGAGTGTTAGCAATGAGAATGCATTGGCTGGGTTATAGCCAAGATAATGCACCGTACACAGCGGCGCGCTGTGGGTTTGGACTTTATAGGTTAGGTTGCATTATTGGATCCCTTCTAGTAAAAGACAGACTACTAAACTGTGTTGTCTTTGAATTGTTAAACGTTAATAATAGCATAGAAGTATAGGCTTATGCCCGTAAGTGTGTTTGGAGAAAGGAAAAAAAAAAAAAAAAAAAAAAAGCTGCTAACTACATTTAAAAAGAGGAAGTGGAACTCTTAATAGAAGCGGAGCAATTCCTGTGCTGTAATAAATAACTACTGTTGGATGTTAAAACTACTGCGGATGGCTTGTTATGTAACCTAATCCTTCAGACAAATACATCCGTCATACAAATGTAAAAAGTTGTATGCCACTCACATCCTGAGGGGGCTCTTAAGAATACAGACTGCGTAGCCCACCAAATCCCAATACACCGTGCCCACAAGAAAATACGTCTATGTTTGCCAAGTCCCCAATAGGTGTTTAGTCCCCAATTCAATTGTAACCACCGCTGTGACAGAAGTTACAACATAATCTATGTGATTTATGCATTAGACGTTAGAATTTCTCTAAGTGTCAGAAAAGAGGAAGTGAAGGTGGGCTGCAATGGCGTCTGTATTAATATACAAAGACACCAGCTTAGTGAATAGAGAGAATTGCAGTACATTACCAATCAGATGGAGATGCCCGGCATCTAAGACTGCATCTGCCCGGTCGCCGGAAGTCTGGGACAACAACTGTCTACTGTTGTAGAAGATAAAAATTAGCCACGTACTCCCGTTATCTCCCTTATAATCCTGTCGCTGGGCTGTCACATGAGTAAGAGACCTAAAAAGAGGAAGTTACTTGCCCTGTAGTCCCAGCACAAGTAACGTATATTCACAGACAATATAGAATAAATAAACTACAGGGAGAAAGAGAGACGGTAGAGAAGCCAAGGAATAGGAAACAAGCAGGTAACGATAAGGCCAGGTATCCACAGGAGGAACGGGGCAGATTGACCCGTAATTTGTAAAATGTAAATTGTGTGGTGCATAAGACTTTATCTTTATTGAGTTGTGATGTGTACCCAAGGACTGCCAAACATTGAATGAGGGAATAAGGAAGTAAGTGATTGGCCACACTCGGAGGGGTGGAGCTAGATGATGCAAGAACACGTCTCTTGTCCAAGGAGGGGGTAAGAATCATAGATAGCCAGAAGAAAAAGTTTTTTTTGTTTTCCCTCCTGTCTCAAACTCAGCTTTCCACGGTTCCTGACAAATTATGGGACACCACAAGACAGGCATAGGGAAATTGAATGTATCGACCATGATGATATACACGAGACCCAGATACACACCCCTGGGTCAAGCAGTATCCCCCTAGATGGAAAAAAAAAAAAAAAAAAAAAGGGTGAAGGGTCAGCCACACATGTTAGGTGCTGTGTGCTGATGCTTTGGAAAAAACTGCCAACCGGCCACAATTTCACTGTTAATTTCTCTTGCAGAAGGCTGTAGGGCCTGGAGGCCTCCAAGGACTAACCAAGTTCTGCAGGCCATACCTGTACATACACCCGTTGCCAAATTCCGCACCTTTCTGGGCCTTGTTTCATACTGCTGGCTATACGACAGTATTGACACAAAAGCACGGAGGACAACCACAGCCATGAGGGTAGATCCAGTGACTTGAGGAGCTCCCTCATCTGCTTTTGCGGTGGCAGCAGTACAGGCAATGGTTGACAAATCTTCTAAGATGGTATTGGACTACCCCCTAGTGGTCCACACCCCAAATGACACCCAGAACATACTCATGCAAGTGCAACCCAAGCACTTATCTCTGGCCTATTAGATCCGACTACAATGTGCTCTTTCCATGCCTCCCCCAATATTGCTCTGGGCTTCCCAATGTTGTAATACCTTGAATCCGGCTACTCTTCTTTTAATCAGGTATTCCTGGGGGGGAGGGGAGGCATAGGTGATTTGAGTATGGCGGATCAGCTATTTTTTAAATAGCATTATTGTAGTGATGTACACACTGTTAATGATGCATATTTTGAGTTTTCTTTTGTAGATGGTATCAGGGTGAGGATTGATGATTCCGAACCAGATATGCAGAGGTCACACAACAAGATGTCCTAAACGCAGAAGCTCTGCCTCCGCATGTCTCAGGGCAAGAAGCGGAACCGGAGGCCCTCACTGGGGCGTGTGGAGTGGTAGAAGGTAAGTCGGCAACTTTTTACACTGACTCCTGGAATGCATTTGGCATAGCTCATGATTATGGCCCAATATGGAAGGCCAGACAGCTTGTTATCTCAGTAGGACAGCCAATTAAGAATGGTGCAGCGGTGCAGAGTCTCATGGAAACCCTACTACTACTACCTGGCAATGGAGAATCCACACCGATTTCTACAACGGAGAAGCGAGAGATGACACCCTCGCCGACAACACAGCAAAGGCAGCGGCCCTCAAGCCGTGGAAGAAAAAAGAATAGATACTGACAGCATGAGTCAGTGATAAGACTTTGGACTTTGATAAAACCTTTGGACTTTGATAAAACCTTTGGACTTTGATAAAAACTTTGAACTTTGATAAAAACTTTGGACTTTGATATGTCAAGGACTTTACAGTTACAAGTCAACGAGGAAAGAAAGCAGATGGGCTAAAATACGGGAGCGACAGCACAGGACGGCGTATGGCGAACAATCAACAGAACTTGCCTACAGAGGTCCCTGTTCCCCATGATGGCCCAGCTGGTATACAGAATCGAAAGCAGCGATGACGGCGACACTGAACAAGAATGGGTGACACCTGGGTTCTCTGTAGCTGCTGCATCATTTGTCCAGTTAGCATGATCTTTGCCATATGCGAGTCCGGACAGAAGTAAGGTGGCCATATAACACTTGCCTTGACCACTCTACCCATTTCAGAGATTGCCAATTTGACCACATTCAGCTCACACCTGTTGGGGAGTATGAACATGTGCTTGTTGTTGCTCGAGTCTTTCTCAGGTTGGAGGCCCACCCGGATACTAAGGTAAATGAGCAGATAACCACACAGAAATTCATGAATGAGGTAATCTGCAGATATGGGGTACCAGAAGTAATTGAGTCGAACAAAGGTACACACTTCACAGGTGAAATAATGCAACACATCATGTCTGTTTTGGGGTATATTCCAGGCTTTTCACACACCCTACCATCCACGGAGTAGGGGGAAAGTAGATACGAAAGGCAATAGAGAAAATGGGTAAATTTTGAATTGAGTGTCTTTCATTAGTTTTTCTTTTTCTTAGGAGGAAGCATGCCACAGAAGCTGAATTTGGGGAATGATTTTCTTGTTAATTTTGTCATAGGCCTCTCCAAGGAATTGTTAGTAATGCATTCTGCAGTCTCTGCTTTTCCCCAGGTCCTACAGATGAGTGTCACAATCTAAAACCAGGTGACAGGGTCTATGTGGAAAAGTTTAAGAGAGAAACCCTGTTTGAATGTCCCTACCAGATGTTGTTCACCACCCCAACTGCAGTCAAGCTCAAAGGAAAACCCACTTGGATCCACACTTCGCACTGAAAAAACTAATGATCCTTACATGCTATAATGTGGTACAATTCCTCTAACACACACCTTTGACTACTGTACACTAGCTCCCTGTTTCAGAACAAATTAATACAATCAAATGTGCAATAAGCCTACACTGAGGGTGAGAATCTAACACTGCATCGTGCTAAGAGAGACGTTGACGCTCCAGGTGGTAACTTTGATCCACATGTACACATAGATGTAATAGGAGTGCCAAGGGGGGAGCGAGATTAATTTAATTCTAGAGATCAGGTTAAAGCAGGTTTTGATTCCTCATTTGCTTTTGTCACTGTTAATAATAATGTAGATTGGATGAATTATATCTCTTACAATCAGCAGAGGTTTGTAAACTACACCAGAGATGCTTTGCAAGGGTTAGCTAACCAGTTAGGGCCCACTGCATCCATGGCGTTCCAAAATAGAGTGGCCGTGGATATGATTTTCGCAGAAAGAGGTGGGGTATGTAATTTCCTGTACGTGTATTCTCCCTTTAATGTGACCAATGTTTCCCTTGTTTGAAAAAGATGAAGAGCCAGTTCCGATAATGCCAACCAGGTACGTTACCAGAAGAATGGAGAAATGTACCAGTACTGCACCTGCCTCAGTCTCATAAGATGGACTGTCAGTGGACTTCCCATTTGCCTAGGGAAAGTGCAGAAGACCTTAGGTTCCGGCGAGGGCACACCCTGTGGGGTGGTAACTCGTACAGATAGAGGGTATGGATGCCCGGAAATAAGCCCAGGGAATCCATGGCCTCCTTCTGAGGTGAGGTAGGGATCCCTCCCCTTTTAGGAGTAGGGACTTACGGGCAGTGGGAAAACCCTGACGCAAGGGTGAGGGGAACTGGACGTGTTCACCATTAGGACTATCTCCAGGAGGGACATTGGTGTGGGTGAAGATTAAGGAGTCCCACGCCGTGCGTACCTGTGCACGCTATTAGTATTGTAACATTATGCTAGAGCGAGAAGAGAGGCTCCTGGTGATAGTTTTGATCTACACGTATACATTGACATCATAGGATAGCCAAGGGGGGTACCTGACAAGTTTTAAAAATTAGAGACCAAGTTAAAACTAGATTCGAGTCCATTTTTCCGATCATTAGGGTAAATAAATGTTGACTGGATTAATTATGTTTATTATAATTAACAGCGGTTTATAAATTATACTAGAGACGCCTTATAGGGACTAGTCGACCAATAGGACCTACCTCGTCTATGACTTTCCAAAATAGAATGGCACTAGGTACGATTTTAGCCAAAAAAGGGAGTGTCTGTAAGATGATAGGGGAGACTTGTACCTACATTCCAGACAAAACGTGACCCGCAGGTAAAAACGCAGTTGCCATTAAGAAGCTGACCGCACTAACTAAAAAGAGCTAACCTTAGTCTGTTTTCCTCAGTTAGGTACCTAACAGGAGAAGGGAAAAATATAGAAAAATAAGCTTTGAAACATTGTGTATTTAGAACACTGTGATAGGTTTTCGCTAAGATTTTGCTTTATTTTATCTGCAGTGCACTCTGCTTATTCACGCAACATGCCGGTGTTACAACGCCCCTGGTCCTGTTACCTTGCCGCCTCTGGAAAAGGGAAGTGGGAATAATCAGCTTGTAGCTCTTTCCTTCGAGACTAATATATATGATAATACACTTACTAATAAGACAGGGGTTCAGTCATGTTGATCAGTCATTAGATAGTCCTGACTTTGCACTCTTGTTGATGAATCGAGGTAACGTCAAGAAGGCGGGGTTCTATACAAGTTATGCAGAGTTTACCTGAAATGGTGAAAGTCGCACCTCTCCTAACCTGATTATATTTGTCACCTTTATAGTCATTCTAATTTCTGTTTGTCGTTGCATACAGTGTATTCCGACCCTGATGACTGCCTGGTCCACCTGTCCCACTACGACGTCCAACAAAAAGCCCACTGTCAGCGCAACCGTCGTCATCATGGATCCAGAATGTGATGATGTCGAACCATCCTATACCCCCCTGGCAGTAGTAGGCCCAGTCGTCTACAAAACAATGCGAGTCTAGGGTCAGCGGTGGGGGATTGGGGTGGGACGGAGCAGGGCGAGTTTAGTGAAACAGATAGTTTCAAGGGGGGTCTGTGGTGGAAGTCCAGTATTCCTATATTTTGGGCCTTGGCAGTAGACAGTTGTCAATTGAACATTCTGTATACATATTTCTGTCTTGCTACAAATATAATGTCTTGCTACAAGTTATGCAATAGGTACTTCCGCTTATATGAAATATCTGTTTTATAAACTCTGCTGACAAAGATGGAATTTAGCAATTTAGCCCGTAACCAACATGTATAAATATATTTGACTGTCCAGCTGCATGCACTAATACGGAACTAGGAATCAGACATGGACAACCGCAGAAATTTCCCCAGCGACTTTACTGGAAACGTATGCAAATAACATGGGAGGTTTGTGCAATTTATAGTTCATGATGTAACATCCAATCATATCGAAGGAACCCCACGTGGCTCCAAGACAACCCACTCATTTCATCCACCACCTGATGGCCAATCACAGATGACCGGAGGATGGAAGAATTGCAAGATGCTTATCCAATAATTAAACAATACGTTGTATGCATGTAATTTTTGACCTGCCCAGATGGGCGGATTTGTTAAACTCTTAAAATAGGCTACACGCCGATCATTAAGGTTAGAATTGAGGAAGCTAGGCATGCTGAACCCCGTGTCAGTGTGAAAAACTTCTTATGCGCATTATCAATTCAGAATTAATATGGAGGGCTGTAAACATTCCAAATTGGGTAAGCCGTGGTTCCAAAAAGAAGGTTCCACGACACTATGTTGAGGGAAAAATAACAAATTTTGTGGCCGTCAGATGTGGAAGAAAAGTTTATTTTTTTTCAAAGATTTTTTTACTTTAAAATTAGTACAGCAACAAAACCTCTAAAGTTGGCATCGTAGTAATCATACTGACCCATAGAATAAAATGATCATGTAATTTTTTGCGCACTGTGTACACCGTAGAAACAAGACCCTCACGGGGTCTTGTCTTGACAAAAAGTAATAGGTTTCACTCCACTTAGATATTTTTTAAAGTTTTTCAGTACATTAAATAGTACCATTGAAAATACAAACTTGTCCCACAAAAAACAAGCCCTCAGACAGATGCATTGATGGATGAGGAGCTTTTAAATTGGGGAGGAAAAATGAAAATGAAAAAAAAAAAAAAGGCTCGCATCCTTAAGGGGTTAGAAGCTGCTTCTAGTAGTTGCTGTCCAGTATAGCTCAATAGGGGCCACACAGAGTCAAAATGCAAGTAATGGATTAAAGTCAAAAGTTAAAGGGGTTGTCCCGAGGCAGCAAGTGGGTCTATACACTTCTGCATGGCCATAATAATGCACTTTGTAATGTACATTGTGCATTAATTATGAGCCATACAGAAGTTATAAAAAGTTTTATACTTACCTGCTCCGTTGCTGGCGTCCTCGTCTCCATGGTGCCGACTAATTTTCGCCCTCCGATGGCCAAATTAGCCGCGCTTGCGCAGTCCGGGTCTTCTCCTCTTCTCTATGGGGCTCCGTGTAGCTCCGTGTAGCTCCGCCCCGTCACGTGCCGATTCCAGCCAATCAGGAGGCTGGAATCGGCAATGGACCGCACAGAAGCCCTGCGGTCCATGAAGACAGAGGATCCCGGCGGCCATCTTCAGCAGGTGAGTATGAAGACGCCGGACCGCCGGGATTCAGGTAAGCGCTGTGCGGGTGGTTTTTTTAACCCCTGCATCGGGGTTGTCTCGCGCCGAACGGGGGGGGGGGGTTTAAAAAAAACAAAAACCAGTTTCGGCGCGGGACAACCCCTTTAATGGATCCAGGACACAGACCTCTGATGCACAAAAATCCCTTTGTTCTCTTCTAGTCGTCATATGATATAACTAATAGCATAGAACAGAGACAGAACATATGGTTTTGCTTTGTAACAATTTTGAATTACACGAATCCACATATAAATGTCAAATTAATAAAAGGTCTTTGATTTCTTTTTTTCCTTTTTTTTAAAACAATTGCAACACAAAACACTGTTGGCTAAAAAATACACATCTCTCCCACAACAAACAAGTAACAGCAATTGTTGCTTGGATACATTTTGGATCTGTTCTGATAAAGTTAGAAAATACAGAAAGCTAGTAAACAGTACAGAAATCACTATTACTATATGCGTCAATTCACCCTGCATGTGAGAGATATATAGATGTGTCTTTCCGAACCTTTCCCTTTGACTTGACATATCCTAAGATGATTCCTGCAAGATGACAGCCTTTAAAAAAAAACATAATTTTGCAATACTTGGTCTGGCCATATACATGGTATATCTGGCTACCCAGTGCTTGTGAAGTGAGCTGCAGCCTGCCAAGGTTTTGCAAGTATGTTGCAAAAATGTATTGGATTTTTACAACGAAAATTTAAAACTTTAATGACGTGAAAGGGGTTCTGACAAAAAAAAAAAATTTTACTCACCTTGCCTGGCCAGGACCGATCACCAGGCATGTCCCCTCCGTCCGGCTTTTTCATCTGTGGCTTGTAGAAGCCGAGCAGGAGCAGTCTAAATGATGACTTCCTACTCTGCTCTGTCCGTCAGCCACTTCTGAGCTGAACGGATAGGCCGCCCACAGCAAGCACGTCACAAGCAGTGCTTGCTGTGGGAGGCCCGTCCGTCCTGGCTGAAGTCGGAGTTCTGCACATGCACAGTGGAGACGTGGCCCATCCTGACTCCTGTCAGAGGACACCTCTCCACTGCACATGCACGCAATCCGGCTTGTCAGAGTTAGAAGAGGAGGAAGACTGCCTGCCGGGAGATGACCCCCCCCCCCTGATGACAACAACAACAGAACACAAGGTAAATATTAGGTAAGTATCATGTTTTTATGTTTTAATAGCCATTAATCGTGGGTTCTCTGTGTCCATTAGGCAGACCAGGGAACAATGGCTGTTAAAGCATAAAAACATTATTCGTGTCAGAACCCCTTTAAAGAAAAGGCATGAGTGAACGTATTGGTACGTGAGAAGGAATTTCCAATGCAGACCTCAGACATATGATGTAATGTCAGTACATAGTCATACAGTGGAAAATATTGTATAGACTCCAATCTGTATACAACCTATACCACCTGATATAACTTTTTTTTTGAGGGATGGCTCTATATGGAATAACTCAGCAGACTGCACTATTCTATGCAGCAGAAATATGTATACCAGCTCGACAGAGACTAAAGGAACATTCTTCGGCTTCTGTCTGTTTCTGAAATTTTCACAGCAAATACATTAAATGGACACTACAAAATGCAGCATTATGCATTAATTGACATATATTTATCCAAAATGATCAATGCATTTATGAAGATCACATTGGTGAAGTTTGATATCTTGATCTACTTGTGAATTTTATAATTAAAAATGTTCTCCGGGACTAGACTATTGATGACCCATCCTCTGCATGGGTCATCAATAGTTGATCTGTAGGAGTTAGACACTCGTGATCCCCGCTGATCAGCTGACTGAACAGGCCGCAGTGCTCTTGTAGGTGCTGTGGCCTCTTCTCAGGCCAGTGACGTCACGTTCATTCATCAAGTGGCCTGAAAGTAGCTCCGTCACATTTAAGTGAATGGGACGGAGCTCTGATACCAGGCTCACTGAAGTGCTGCTGTCACTTCCACCATCTGATTGGCGGGGATCACGGGCAATGGACGCCCACCAACCAACTATTGATGATGACCCATCCTGATGATGGGTCATCAATAGTTTAGTGTCAGAAAACAACTCTATAAATGACTATATAGAGACCATTCCCCTTTGAAACTGTGATGGTGATTTGATAAACTTTATGCCTAGAGATTGTGGCATAAATCAGACAATGTTACAGATAGATTATACAAATCATAGAGAAGTGATCCCTCGCTTGGGACTCCCTCTATTAGCCAGAGTTTACAGAATTACATGAATCGACATTGTTTTTAATGGCCACCACATAATTCAGATGACCTTTGCAAAGAAAATATATGACCAACCTCAGCTTCACCTGATAACATCTGATTGCAAATCTGCAGCAATCAGCTGATTGTAAGGTTGGCTTCAGAATAGAAAGAAGTTGCCATGACGAGGCAACCCTCTTAAAACAGTTGTGGTGGTCTACCAGGTCTTGCTTCGGTGTTTAGAGACCCATGCTCTCTATTTCTCTACTTCCTTTAACAATTTGGTAAACTTCAGTTTTGAAAATCTTGATAAATCCATCTATAGGAACAGATAACAAAACGGAACACAGGAAGTGGAAGAGGGTGATGGAGAGGTATGAGCAGGAAGCCAAGAGCAGACTCAGAGAGCTGCTAGTGGTTATAATTTTGAGAGATTTACTGTCTCACAGCTACTGGAATGACTTCTACACTACTCAGGTACTGCAGTGTCTTCCCTGATGCAGTTTTGTGTGAGTGTACTACCGTGTTTCCCCAAAAATAAGACAGTGTCTTATATTAATTTTTGTTCAAAAAGGTTTAACCTTTTTACATGTATAGCTGCCTGGACACTATTTAAATTGACTTTTTTAATTAAATGTTAGCAGGGCTTAATTTTGGAGTGGGGCTTATATTTCAAGCATCCTCAAAAAGCCTGAAAAATCATTTTGCATCCTCAAAAATTCTGGAAAATCATGTGATGTCTTATTTTCAGGGGATGTCTTATTTTTAGGGAAACAGGGTACAGAGCAGAATCTGCTGTTTTCTTTGTTATAAGCAATAGCATAACAACGGGCTCCTTCTTGCAGCTCTGAGAGAACTAAAGATTAAATATACAGCCTGCAGAAGGAAAACTGGTGAAAAATGCCATCTACAAATCATATAATGACTAGAGATGAGCGAGCGTACTCGTTCGAGCTTGATGCTCGTTCGAGTATTAGGGTGCTCGAGATGCTCGTTACTCGAGACGAGCACCACGCGGTACTCGTCTCGATTAAACGAGCACTGACCATTGAATTCAATGGAGCCGGCAATACAGCCGGCTCCATTGAAAGCAATGGGCTGCCGGCGAGCACGGGATGAATTTTCGGGAAGGGCTTAAAAATATAAGCCCTTCCCTGAAAATCATCCTAAAATGTGTAAAAATAAAAAAAAATGTATACTCACCTTTCCGCTGCAGCCGGAGTTAAGCCGCGCCTGACCGGCAGTTCTCCTGAACTGCTTTCTGTAGTATTCAGCAGGTGGGGATTTAAAATCCCCGCCTGCTGAATGAGCTGCCTCTGATTGGTCACAGCCTCACCAATCAGAGGCAGCTCTCACTCACACCCATTCATGAATGGGTGAGTGCTGCCTGATTGGCTCATCGCAGGGACCAATCAGGGGCAGCTCTCAGCTGTCAATCAGAGGCAGCACTCACTCACCCATTCATGAATTCATGAATGGGTGTGAGTGAGAGCTGCCTCTGATTGGTCAGGCTGTGACCAATCAGAGGCAGCTCATTCAGCAGGCAGGGATTTTAAATCCCCGGCTGCTGAATACTACAGAGAGCAGTTCAGGAGAACTGCCGGCCAGACGCGGCTGA
Organism: Eleutherodactylus coqui; assembly: GCF_035609145.1. NCBI lineage: Eukaryota > Metazoa > Chordata > Amphibia > Anura > Eleutherodactylidae > Eleutherodactylus > Eleutherodactylus coqui. The sequence goes on along the minus strand of NC_089839.1, from coordinate 250,901,197 downwards.
ACTCCGGCTTCAGCGGAAAGGTGAGTATACATTTTTTTTTATTTTTACACATTTTAGGATGATTTTCAGGTAAGGGCTTATATTTTTAAACCCTTCCCGAAAATTCATCCCGCGCTCGCCGGCAGCCCATTGCTTTCAATGGAGCCGGCTATATTGCCAGCTCCATTGAATTCAATGGGCTAACATCGTTCTTCTCTGCCACAGCTGTTACAGCTGTGGCAGAGGAGAACGATCTTTATGCTGACAGTGCGGGGGGGGCACTCTTGCCGCTATTGTGGCTTAATAGTGGGACCTGAGAACTTGAGATGCAGCCCAACATGTAGCCCCTCGCCTGCCCTATCAGTTTCTGTGTCGTTCCCATCACTTTCGTGAATTTCCCAGATTTTCACAAACGAAAACCTTAGCGAGCATCGGCGATATACAAAAATGCTCGAGTCGCCCTTTGACTTCAATGGGGTTCGTTACTCGAAACGAACCCTCGAGCATCGCGGGAAGTTCGACTCGAGTAACGAGCACTCGAGCATTTTGGTGCTCGCTCATCTCTAATAATGACTAAATATAATGTTATTCCTCCTCTACACACAGCAGCTTGCTCTGAGAATTAATTTGAGAAGTTAGCTGCACTTTAACAATAGCAGTAGATACGGTCTATGACAACTTCACCTCTGTATTGTAAGTTTAAGATTAGGCTTCCTTTATCACTAGGACATCATGTATTTTAGGATATGCTAAATAGCCTAATTACTTAGTGCTATGGACATGAATAAGGCGATATTCATATTGTATGAAGCATGTGACTGAATGAAGACTCTTATCTGATGTAGACACATGACTATGCCCAGTAGTAGACAATAAAATACATGTCCTACTAGTCGTGCCAATTCTAATTTTATATAGTACAATTACTTTCAAGAATTTATTTTGGCAAATACGTCTACATTCAGAACCAGATGTTTTCAATTAGTACAAGATGACTCAAAAGGGTCATGAGAGAGGACATGAGAACAAAGACTTTTCAGACCATATAACAAAATGCAGTACCTATCCTCTATTTATTTAGTCATTAGAGGTTAAAATGAGCATTCAATTGTTATTCAAAGCTTCAAACAACTGCAACCTCTCTAATGCATGTAAAGAATAGCATTCATGTAATGTTATAACAACTACATAATTGTCGGATAAGCTACTGAGTCCTGCCAGACATAAGAAATACATTCCTTCTTCTATGGCAAATGCATTTCTTACAAAATGTAAAACATGTCATAGGCTAAAGTAGTGACTATTGTAGGAAGGGTGATACATAGAGATGAGCGAGCATATTCGATAAGGCAAACTACTCGAGCAAGTAGTGCATTATTAGAGTACCTGCCTGCTCGTCTCTAAAGACTCGGCTGCCGGCACGGGTGACAGGTGAGTTGCGGCGGTGAGCAGGGGGGAGCGGGGGGGGGGAGAGATCTCCCCTCCGATCCTCCCGCCTCTCCCCCGCCGGCACCCGAATCTTTAGAGACGAGCGGACAGGTACTCGAATAAGGCACTACTCGCTCGAGTAGTTTGCCTTATCGAGTATGCTCGCTCATCTCTAGTGATACATTGTACTGCTAAAAGATTCAAGCCATGGAAGGTTTACTTTTGTACATGCTACTATGAGCAGAAAATGGACACTATATATTGTTAATACGGCTATGACTAGGTAATGGATATTTCTAATGATAAAGGAGTAAAAGACTCCCTGTGCTTCCAGTGAGTGAGCATAAAATTAAATTTGAATATTGACTTGAGGGAGGCGATTCGCTGGGATCAGTAAAAGTCTTCTAGATCCAAGTGAACTTAGGGAAAGGACTCTTAATACATACAGGATCTTCAGAACATCTTTAAATCAACGTAGGACTGGAAAGACTGCAGTGCTCTGCGATTCAGGGGTACCAAAGCCCGCTTTATCAAGCAGATTGTTTTTTGCTTGATAAAGGGGGCTTCAGTACCCCCCCCCCCCCCAAAAAAAAAAAAAAATCCTGGATCTAGAGGAGATCTACTCCTTCAAGTAGGTTAGTATTCAAATTTAATTTTATGTTCAGTCCCTAGGAGCACAGGGAATTTTTACACTTGTTTGAAGTATCTCGACCAAGGTATATCTTACCCTGGGTTTCTCTTGGACGATCTCCCTATACTTGTGGACTACAGTTGAGGATGCGGTGACTAAACATCATTCTAAGGCCATACTTCAACCTAGGGTGTGAGAGTCTGTCTAACACTTAACCCTTCACACCAAGCGAGTCCAGTCCTTTTCAGCTTTTCTCCTACACCTATACCCATGCAGCGTGGTCAAGTTTGCTCATTAGTTAGAGAATAGATATGGCATATACATTGCACCACTATGACTAGGAAATCTATACTCTGTGTACTGTATACATGCCACTATGGCCAATCAATATTTCTGTATACACACACTATGACCAGGAAATGGGTTATATTATATACACTAGCTGATATACCCAGTTCCGCCCGTGTTAATTTGGTATCGGTGTTTACCCATTGTATGCACAGTAAATTATATGAAGTTGTGGTTACTTCAGAGAAACCGAGGAATAAAATATGTTCACCATTTTGCATAGTTCTTCATGTTACCCACCAAGCACCACGTGGAGGTGACCATGCATTGTTCTCAAGTTTAAATATTTTTTTTGTGTTTTAGGAGGTGTTACCACACTTAGGGCAAAAACACATGGATGTACGTGCAACAACGCTCGCCACTACATGAAGTGGATTCTCCTCAGTATAAACACATAGGAGGTGTAGTGGATTCTACTCAGTATATACACAGAGGTGACATGGATTCTCCTCAGTAGATACACATAGAACTGTGAAGTGGATTATCCTCAGTATATACACGTAGGGGTGTGTGTATATACTACTCTCTGTGGGATAGGGCAAATGTTTGTGGCAAATTTCAAGTTTGTACGACACAATGAAGTTAAAGAATTAGTGATGAGTCAGTAAGTGAGAGAATAGGGACTCAGAGATTCGCATTTTGATTGTGAATTATCGTGGTTGGACAATGAATTTCTCAAAAAGGTCTGCTTAGTATGCCTTCACCATCTGAAGGTAGTATGTGTGTAAAAAATAATTTCCCTTTCTCATGTATATCAGGTTTTTTTGTGGCATTTTGTGCTTCAAATTAAATAATCATGTTGCGACCCCTTTACTTTTTGTAGTTAGGACAAAAAAGAATGTTCGTGGAAAATGTCAAGTTTGTACGAAATCGGGAAGTTGGAGAATTAGTGATGAGTCAGTCAATGAATCAGTGAGGGCTTTCGCGTATATATATACACTGTATATATATATATATATATATATATATATATATATATATATATATATATATATATAAAAGACTGAATGCTGTTTAGTATTTACACTACCCTAATAAACACTGTTTACATGCCAAATATTATTCCTCATCCAGAATGGTTAGAGATACAATCTGATATGACTCCATTAGTCTAAATGAGAGTTGGGAGAGAGAGGAAGAGCGGTATCCAACATCTGTCTTCTGCACATGTTTTGGCTTTCAATGCCTTCTGTGCAATTAGAAATGAATACTCCATGTCCAGCCATATGTTCCCACTAAATTCTCATGCATCATGTGGTATTTTCTCCTGAAAAGTAGGGTTTCTAAGTGACAATACTGACCCTGAGCAGTACAGTAAATAATGGAGTGATGTTGCAAGCTTTGTGGACCACTATATAAAATTGGACACAGTATTGGCCCAAAGCAGTCTGGTTGCTACAATAAGAGTCTGTATAATCTGTAATATGCCAAAATCCTCCCACAGCTTTGTGTTAATTTTTTTTTAATTTTTTTTTTTTATAAATTTTCTGTCAAAACTGTTAAAAGAGTTAGTTCTACTGGAAATATACTGTGTTATACACTGTAAGAATCCATTATCACTCCTATAGCCTGCAGTAAGTTCAGACTAAACCCTTTCCAATCCACTGTCTGACGTCCTCCTACATGCTGATTGAAGCTTGTAGAGCTCCAGTGTCAGAAGACGTCCAACAGGGTATTCTTACCATTTATTAACAGCCACTTCGCTGTCGGAGCCTCTCTGACACACTGTCTTTAGCCAGCAGATGGCACTGTTGTATAACAGCAAAAAGAGAAAGCCTTCTAGGAAACCCGAAATCCAAAATTGGATTGGAAAAGGTTAATAGGCAGTATGCTTTGTTATGTACATTCAAATAAAACAGAAAGAAACATTTTATTTAAATTAAAAACTTTTTATTTCATATAGTTCATTAGTCAGTCTATTAAAATACTTACTAAATTCATAAAAACAAAGATTTACATGATTTATCAATTACAATAAAAACCCAATGTGACAGTTTTGTTAACATAATCGTGCTTGGACCAGGCTATGAAATGCACCAAAATTTTTTACATTTATGAGCTTTATGTTGCGTCAGGCAATGAGTCCCCTTACCTACAGGGTCCTTCTGTCAATAGATATACACATATAATGTCAACTCAGGTGCCACTGCAATATACTTTAAAGTAATATAAAGATACTGCAGAATATATGCCTGAGGGATCATTCACATGGGCGTATATATACTCCATATAAGGCGTGTAATGTGGAATACTGAATTCCCATTGATTAGCATTGGGGTATTCACACATGTGTTTTCCATGCACGTATGTGAAAAAGTTGTCTTTTTTTGGTCCGTACTATGGACTGAAACAATTAAAGTCAATGGGACAGAATTTACACATGAAATAAATGGACCGGCTTGTGTTTTTTTTATATGCACATAAAAAACAGTTATTACACGCAAAAGAAAAAAAAACGCAAGCAGGGCAAGATGCGTAGAGCATATGCAGTGTTTCGGATACCGAAAACTGTGTATTCACTGATCGAAAACTGCATGTGCCCGTGTGAATGAGCCCTCAATTTATCAAGTAAAACCTGGATCTGATATTTGAGGAAAAAATTTGAGTAATTTGTGAAAACTTATTAAATGTTTTCTTGTAAGTATTTTACATGTGAGAATGTGAGCAATGATGGCAGATATATGCCTTGAGATGTAGATGACTTTGCTTTAAGGTTGACACCAATTTCAAAGCTCATGGAGCTGATAATGCTTTACTTGCCAGTACACCGAATTACAATTGACTCTGACACGTCTGATTCTAATTCATAATTCTACTTTGAGCACAATCTTTAAATCATTATTTTTTTTTTAAACCTCTCTTTTGGAAAAAGACAGTAGTTAATTTCTCGTAACCACAGAAGGATCTGATGGTCTTTTCTGAACTTTCTTTAGCATTACCAATCATTAATAAAAAAATACGGCAGCCAAAAGTACCACTACCCCTAAGATGACATGTAGGAGAGAAAAGCGTGAGCTAGGTTCTACATGTCGTGTCCTCATTGGTTTCATAACTCTGTCCCATTGAGTTAAAATGGTTCTTCTAGCGTTAACCCATTTCCCGGGTCCAGATATGCGATACTGATAGGGTGTACAAGGCCCAAAATACACCGCCCAGGCAAGCTTGGGATCAGTTAAAAAAAGATTCAAGAAATTTGGTTTCACACCCAACAGTTCTGCCAGTTCATCCATATATTCCAGGTAGTCCACTTGTATGGTGTGTCGCTGACTGCAAACATAGCTGAGGATGAGAGAATAGATATAGAAATTATGTAGATATTAAAGGGTCATCCTGATCTGGGAATGTTATGGCAATATCTATGGAATTTGCCAAAAAAGTCACATAGGTGCTGACTATGACTGGTATTCTCTCTTTGCCTGCCCAGGGTCTGCCTTAGGCCTCATGTCCACGGGGAAAATCGGGCCCGCTACGGATTCTACATGTAGAATCTGCAGCGGGTCCCTCCTGCCCCGCGGACGTGAGCGCTGAAAATACGAATAAATAAGAATTTACCTATCCGTAGCGGGCGGCGAAGCTCTGCTCTTCCTCACGGCCGGATCTTCTTTTTCGGCCGGCGGATGAATTCCTGACGCCGGCGGCACGTCGCCGGCACGTCGTTGACGTGCCACGCGCATGCGCCGGGCACATCCGCCGAGCCGAAGCAAGGGAGATGTGGCCGTGAGGAAGAGAAGAGCTTCCCGGCCCGCTGCGGGTGAGTAAATGCTTTAAATTCCTATTTTAGGTCTCCCGCGGATCCGGACGGCTTCCATAGGCTTCAATAGAAGCCCGCGGGAGCCGTCCCCGCGGGAGACCCGCATGAAAATGGAGCATGGTCCAGATTTTTTCATGCTCCATTTTTTTAAAAATCACTTTTATTGACGATCCGCGGGTATTTATCTACCCGCGGGTGGTCAATGCATCCCTATGGGGTGCGGATCCGCGGGCGGGAGAAGAGTTAAAATCCGCTGCGGATTTTAATTCTTATTTTCCCCGTGGACATGAGCCCTAAGGGTACTTTTACATAGGCTGACTATTGATTAAATGAGCGATTTTGACTGACACTTATCCCTTGTAAGAGCAGGACCTGACAGGGTACTGAGCAAGAAATCACTCATTATTCACTAGTTACTTTGTTTCAGCACACTAAAGCAAAGCAACTACTGAACAACTTCTTGTGCAGTATAAACAGGAAGACGTTCATCTTTAACCCCTTAATGACATGGTCTATTTTGGCGTTGAAGACCAAACAATTTTTGGTATTTTTTCATCTCCATTTTTCAAAAGCCATAACTTTTTTATTTTTCTGTTTACACAGCCGTATAAGGGCTTGTTTTTTGTGTGGCGAACTGTAGTTTTTAATGGTACCATTTTTGGTTATATAGACTACATTGTAAAACAATTTATTTTTTTTTTAGCGTTAATTATGCAGCATAAATGATACAATACATTTCTTTCTGCGGGTCGATACGGTTACAACGATACCAAAATTCTTGGTTTTTTTAGATTTTTCCACTTTTCCACAATAAAAACCCTTTTTTGGAAATAATTTTTTCTAAACTCACGGCATTCAAAGTGCTATAACTTTTTTATTTTTCCATGGATGGAGCTCTCTGAGGGCTTATTTTTTGCAAGATGAGCTGTAGTTGTTATTGGTACCATTTTGGGGTATACACTTTTTTATCACTTTTATTGCATTTTTTGGGGGGCAAGATGCTAAAAACTAGCATTTTGCCTAAGTTTTTTAACTTTTATTAACGCTTTTTGCTGTGCAGGATAATAAGCGCGTTCAATGTATTGTACGCCTCATTACGGACACGTTGATACCAAATATGTGGCTTTTTAAAAAAAATTTTATGCTAATATGAGAAAAAGCATAAAAAAAAGGGTTTAACTTTTTTAACATTTTTATTTTTTTTTACTTTTTCCCATTTATTTATTTATTTTTACACACAATCTGTGTCCCTCTGAGGGACTTTCACCATAGCACTGCAGATCGCTACGATAAGGCATGGCAGGACTTCTCTCCTGCCATGCCTTATCGCTTACTATAGCAATCACAGGCTATGGCAATACAGGACGCCGGTAACTGGCTGATGTTATCGCAAGAGCCGTCTGAAGTCAGAGGGAGCGCGCACCCTCTGTGAACCCTTTCCCTGCAGCGATCTACTTAGATCGCGGCAGGGAAGGAGTTAACAGCGGGGGGCGCATCTCCGATGCCCCCCGCTGTCGCAGTGGGACTCCAGGCTCCAGGATAGCGCGAGATCATAGCAGATCTTGCGCTATCCCCATGACGTAAGGGTACGTCATTTTTCGGGAAGTACCCCTCTCCCATGACGTACCCTTACGTCATGGGGCGGGAAGGGGTTAAGCGACTGCCTGTTCTCTGTGAATGGAGGCGGGTGGGTGTTGATCTCCGCTATGCTCCACCTCCATTCACTGTAAAAGCACATGAGCAGGTCAATAGGGCAGCTGTCGGAAGCTTAATCGCCCAACAGTCGTCCTGTGTAAAAGCAACTTTAGGAATAACAGTGTATCAGTTTTATTCAGATAGCTCATTTAAAGGGGTCTTTCCATAGGAGACATCTATGGCAGATACATATGCCATAAATGTCTCTATATCTAGTGTAGTTTATGGGACTTGAGAAACACTTATTTGTTTTAATAGTAACTTCCAGAAACTACACTACAGATAGCTATGTGTATGTGCGGCCATCTTGTTTATTCTTCTCTATAGTGCGTCAGGAGGAGGGGACCCACATTTTCTCAATAGGTAGGAGTTCCAAAAATGGAGCCCCCACCTGTTATTCATGTGTGTCGCATACTGCCACTATGGCATAAATATCTCAGGTGAAAAATACTATTTTCAAGTTCTGCGCTTGGGAGTTGTGCAATTTAATAATGTGACCAGAAACCAGAAAATATTGTGCACCCCTGGTCTTCGAAGGCACAAATTTATGAACCCCTTTCCTGCAAATTGAAGTACATGCACACCATAAGTGTTCAACAGGGAGGGAGGGCTAGGAAGTGCCCAGCTGTTTCAGTGTCCACTAATAGATGGGAGTTCCAAAAAGTTGAACCGACATACTGATGATATGCCATAAACATCTTAGATGAGAATACCCCTTTACATTTTTTGTGACCCTTAGGAGTGGCCAATTGAGCCAGAAAAGGCTGTTGTAGAGCACTTTTTCCCACTCAGGGATTCCATTGCAGAAAGTTCCACTTCAAATGTAGAGAATGCACAGTAGATATTTAAAGAATAAGCTAAAATTACCGTTGTTCCATCTCTTCTTTCTTTTTTCTGATATCTTCTTTCATGCCACTAATGGAGGGTAGTAATTTTTTTCCTAAAAAGCACAAAACAATAATTGTATATGGCAGTAAAATTTTCATTAACATGATGGATTTTGACAAGATGTACAGCGGATGAGATATTTCTGTGCCCTGAATATAGATACTTTTTTTTTCATTTACAAAGTGTTTGTTAAAAGTTTGCTAGAAGACCGCGCAGATAGAGTTTGGTGCTTTTAATGACACTCAGGCTAGTTCCATACAGGCAATTGTGATTTTGCCGCGAAAAAAATCGCGGCAAAATAAAGTTTTTCCCCACGATGTTTGAGCATCAGCGCTGCTTTTCCTCGCAAAATCATCACTGCCACTCACCATTTTCTCATGCGTTTTTAATCGCACAATTTTGCCACTATTTTTTTAGTGAAGGTCAACAGGCTTTTCTAATGTTAAAATCGCATTCCATCACAGCGCTAGTTTGTTCCGTTGCAATAAAAAGGAGGTTCCATAGGGAAACATGGGAGATAATTTAAAAATTGCACATTGCGATTTTTTTTGTTCTCTCAACATCGCATCAGTGAAAACATTGCTAAAGGGAAGGAAACCATTGAAAATTATTGGTTTCATAAATCTGTTTTTTACTGACTCTCGCATCACGCGAAAAGCCTGCGATTTTGGTGCTCATGTGAAATCACTCTTAGGGCTTATTCCGACATGCATATATCGGCTAGGTTTTCACGCCCACCGGATATATGCTGTCCCTCTCTGCAGAGGGAGGAGGCGGACCGGGCAGGGAGCAGTGCACTGAGCTCCCACTCCCTCGCTAAACTAAGTCCCATCCTGCACCCTCCCATTGCAAATAGTGGCAAGGGGCAGAGAGGGGGCGGGAGCTCAGTGCACGGCTCTCAGCTTGACCCGCCTTCTACCCCTGCAGAGAGAGACAGTGTATATCGGATGGGCATGAAAACCCGGCCAGTATACGCACGTCGGAATAGGTGGCTTATAGTAACTATAGTGCGCTGAATTCAAATATAAATAGCCATTTTTCTGCCACATATGTATTCTATTTATGGGGAATAAAGTAATCAAATTGCCGTTGTACTTTATTTTTTGGAAATATGCCTAGAAAATTAATCCAGTAGGCTCGCCATTAACCTTGTTTAACCCCTTAAGGACCAGGCTGTTTTGTATCTATAGGACCAGACACTTTTTAAAGATTTTACCCATGTGGTGGTTTTACTGCCCTATTTTTTTCCCTTTACCTACCAAAATTATTTTTGCTGCATTTTTTTTCCTGTGACAAATAGGGCTAAAATAAAGTATGGGAACGGGTTGATCATTTTGTTTCGGACATTTTGATATATGCTATGTATGGTTTTGGATTACAGGGAGCAAATAGCGACAGTTTTGGTTGGCATCGGTTTTGGGTTATTTTCTTTCTTATGTATATATTGTTGTTTTATTCTGTAATTTTTGTTTTCTTTGGTATGTATTTATGTTTTTCATTACCTATGTCCCCCATGATGCCATATAAGACCTCCTTTTATTTGACATTTTTTCCACTGTAGCTGGGGCATCCCCTGTAGTGACAAAAGTCACTGGCAGAGCTAATTAGGGTCTGCTGTGACCCTGCAGCTCTGCTATAGCAGGGAATCCCGGCGGTCATATGATCCCCGGGCGCATATTAGCCTTTTACACCCAATCTCCACACCATTTTCGCAACCTGATTGGTTGTTTGGATTTACTTATTCGTGATGATTGGTTATTTGAGTTGGCTGATTCACGGTGATTGGTTATTTGGTTTGGCTGATTCACGGTGATTGGTTGTTTTTGGTTGGCTTGAGTAGAGGTGGTGTTGAAAAGGGATATATGCTCCCCGGGCTCCTGTAGTGAAAGAAATACTTCCACTTTCACTTTTTAGTACATATCGCTCATTACGGCATGTCCAAACTATTGTTATCTTTAAATAAAGGAAATTGTTCGTAACTTGAAACTGAGACGTGCTGCTAGTATTCAATTATACCAATGGAATCAGCAGGTTTTAATTTTACAGAAATGTATCAATTACTTTGTTGTGCAAAATTTTGCAAAAATTTGTTGCAGTGCTATCAGCTGATTAAATGTTCAGTCCTGATCATTGCCTTGTGTAAACACCCCAGAAAACGCTTATATGTATGAAGATTGTATCTTATCAGGACAACATATGTTTGTATGATATACTGACAGCAGTCTAAATGGCCTTACTATACCTCGCATGCCTGCCATTTGTTTTGTTTACTCGATATGGTGGCACATGTCTGCCATGTACATGGAACCAAAGCTCAAGATTTTAACATTAACTATTGTAAGACTAGAGCTCAGAATCACCTTTGCTGGGGTCCAGAGGCGTAACTTGAAGCTTTCGGGCTCCAATGCAAAACCTGTACCAGGGCCCCCAACTATAATACTTTATTCATAGTACTGGGTTCCCTATATTGAGAAGGGAGGCCTTATGGGCCCCCTGAGGCTCCTGGGTCCAGGTGCAAATGCATCCCCTGCATCCTCTATAGTTACGCCCCAGCTGTGGTCAAAGGACTAGAGATGAGCGAACATACTCGTCCGAGCTTGATGCTCGTTCGAGTATTAGGGTGCTCGAGATGCTCGTTACTCGAGACGAGCACCACACGGTACTCATCTCGATTAAACGAGCACTGACCATTGAATTCAATGGAGCCGGCAATACAGCCGGCTCCATTGAAAGCAATTGGCTGCCGGCGAGCGCGGGATGAATTATCGGGAAGGGCTTAAAAATATAAGCCCTTAGCTGAAAATCATCCTAAAATGTGTAAAAATAAAAAATTAAAAATTATGTCAGCATAAAGATCGTTCTTCTCTGCCACAGCTGTAACAGCTGTGGCAGAGAAGAACGATGTTAGCCGATTGAATTCAATGGAGCCGGCAATACAGCCGCACAAAAACACGCTTGTATTTACAACACTGCATTTCCTATGGTGTGTGCACATGTCCGTACTTTGCAGGTGCGTGCCTGCAAAGATAAGGCATGCGTGCACCATAGGGAATGCACGCATTGTTTTCAATGGAGCCGCGGCTGCTGCCGGTGGCTCCATTGAAAACAATGGCCTGCTGGCTCCCTGCATTCCTTTTCAGGGAAGGACTTTACATATAAGCCCTTCCCTGAAAAAGAAAGATTTTAGTGTAAAAAAGAATAAAAATGCAGGCATTCTCTTCAATGGAGCCGCTGCTGCTGCCGGCGACTCCATTGAAGACAATGGTCTGCTGGCACACCTGAATTCATTTTCAGGGAAGGGCTTTACATATAAGCCATTCCCTGGAAATGAATTAAAAGTGATTTAAAAAACAAACAAAAAATAGATACTCACCTCCCTTCAGCTGCCGGGGCACAGCCACGTCTTCTCCTGCTGTCCCCTGCACTGTGGTGCTAAACTGCTGATCTATCACCAGCCGGGGATTTAAAATCCCCGCCTGCTGAAAGAGCTGAATGTGATTGGCTGAGGTGCTCAGCCAATCACAGGCAGCTCTCCCCGAATGAATGACAGGTGAGAGCTGCTATGATTGGCGGAGGACCTCAGCCAATTACATTCAGCTCTTTCAGCAGGCGGAGATTTTAAATCCTCGGCTGGTGATAGATCAGCAGTTCAGCAGCACAGTGCAGGGGACAGCAGGAGAAGACGCGGCTGTGCCCCAGCAGCTGAAGGGAGGTGAGTACCTATTTTTAAAATTTTTTTTTACTATTTTAAAAGGCTTTTCAGGGAAGGGCTTATGAAGCCCTTCCCTGCAAAGCCACTAACAGCTGCCGGGGCTCAGCGGGGACTTCTGCAGCGCTGCTGAGCTATCAGCAGCTGGGGATTTTAAATCCCCGGCTGCTGATAGCTCAGAACTACAGAGCCTGGACAGCGCTAGAAGTCGCGGCTGAGCCCCGGCAACTGAAGGGAGGTGAGAATTGTTTTTTTTAATTTTTTGCACTAATTTAAATGGCTTTTCAGGGAAGGGCTATGAAGCCCTTCCCTGAAAAGCCATTGACAAGATGCTGGCAGCAGGATTCTCTACCACAGCTGTCATGTGTGACAGCTGCGGTTGAGAACTGAAGAATTCCTTTTGCTGCATCTGCCACAGATGTGGCAGATGTAGCAGCAGGGAATTCTTTTAACTAGCGGGGGTGAAGGATACATCTGCCGCATGCGGCAGATGTGTTCTTCATGCCCGCGGGGGTCACAGCAGCGGCGGAGAGGTACGTTTTTTTAAAATTTTTTTTTGTTTTGCACTAAAATGTTTCTTTTTCAGGGAAGGGCTTATATTTTTAAGCCCTTCCCGAAAATTCATCCGGCGCTCGCCGGCAGCCCATTGCTTTCAATGGAGCCGGCTGTATTGCTAGCTCCATTGAATTCAATGGGCTAACATCGTTCTTCTCTGCCACAGCTGTTACAGCTGTTGCAGAGGAGAACGATCTTTATGCTGACAGTGCGGGGGGGGGTATCACTCTTGCCACTATTGTGGCTTAATAGTGAGACCTCGGAGCCCGAAATGCAGCCCTGCATGTTGCTCCTCGCCTGCCCTATCCATTTCTGTGTTTTTTACATGACTTTGGTGATTTGCTAAGATTTTCACAAATGAAAACCTTTGCGGAGCACCAGTTATATACAAAAATGCTCGAGGCGTCCATTGACTTCAATGGGGTTCGTTACTCGAAACGAACTCTCGAGCATCACTGAAAGTTCGACTCGAGTAACGAGCACTCGAGCATTTTGGTGCTCGCTCATCTCTACAAAGAACATGAATCTCCTACATTCAACACAACACCAAGCAGCAGGTTTCAGCTAACACAGTCAGATTTATAATTGAGGTTGCAAGCAAAACAAAACAAAACAAAAACTGCTAGTGTTCTAGCTGCGTCTTAAACATCGACCCATTGATTGATTAATTGATCAGACAGGAGGGGATATTCTCGCTGCAATCTACTCTAAAAAGCCTACAGTCTTTTTCTTGCACCCCGCTTTAAGCACTTTGCCACATCTCAGTAGGCTGATTTTGGTGTCATTGGATTCCTTAGATCCTCAGCACTGCTGTAAAAACGTAAAATTTGAGGTGGGTACATTCAGTGACTTGTTGGGCCATGTCAAAGCTCCCATGTTAAGTATAGCGTCGAACTCTGTTAGGTAGATTTAAGAGTTGCTAACTAACATTTATAATCTCACGCTGACTCTCTCCCTTTCTATTGCAAGACTATAAAGGTCCCTGCTGGCTGAAGCGCTGCTATGAGAGAAGCACAGCTGACAGAGAAGCACTGCTATTAAAAAAGCGAGAAAGAAGCAGAACGAATCTTTATTGTGCATGCACAGGAATAATTAATCAAATTAGACGGTCGATTGATGTCAATGTTTGCAGAGGAATGGATCCTATTACTTTCCCCTCCCCTTTTCCCTTCGAAACCCCCCCCCCCCCCCCCAAGTTGTAAAATTTACAATGACTGTTGTGGAAATATGCAAAAATATGTAAACCTCATGCGATTTTGCAAGAACGAATTGGAATATATGATGGCAGAAATGATCTTCACTACATGTATGTACAATTTATCCCTTGCTAATTTTCAATAAAAACAATTGAACAATAAAAAGGCGAGAAATACCCAGACACATACGCACCCGCACCCAGTGTATGGGGTGCCCAGGAAGCCCCTGTCTAACCTCTGGGCCAGACCAGAGCACAGCAGGGAGCAGACAGGGCTGTATATACTGTACTGCCGTCACATACTGGCCTTTACTGTAACGGCTCCTCCACCGAGAGATAAAGATATTAACGTTTAGGAGCTTGTTCGCCTAGCTGAGTATTGGTGTTCAGGGAGTGCACACCTGCTTGTTTTTTTCCATACTATCTGATGTCCACTCCTGTGGGTTACTGGAGGATTATCCAGGATATGCGGCACACCTGAGATCTGAGTGTTTGAAGTCCTATTGAGTTGTTGTGCCTCATGCAATCTTTACAGGGGTGGCTATTTCGGATCAGTTTCATGATAATAAGATAGTAATTCAAGATGACCATATTCATCTTGAATTATTATCCTAGGAAACGCTCAGTTTTTTTTCACATTCGGATAATATATTCAAGATCACAAACAAGTCTGAGCTCAATCGTGTTAATTAACTACATTCTCTGTCAACAGAAAGTCATACAGGTTATTGGTAGTAACTGAACTCATAAAAGTTTCCCTACCAGTGAAGATTCTTGTGGCAAGTCGGCATTGTAGTTCTGAAATAGGCATGATGGCCCCAAGTGGTTGTATCAAGCCAATGACGGCCAATGTTTGCTTCTCGAGCTCTGGTAGAAAGGTGAATTTATATAAAGGGATCTTGTTATCCTTTACTTTAAGCTCCTCACAAAAAGGAAAGCTGAAGGAATAACCCGTGGCAAATATGACAGCATCAATATTTTTTTCCACGGTCTCATCATCAAAAATAGCATCTGTCTCAGTAAATTTCGCCACATTAGTCTTCACGAGTACAGTGCCAGCAATAATGCGGTTTGGAAGGTCATCATTCACCATTGGATGTTGGCTGAATACCCTGATGGAAATAAAAATGTTAATGCATTAATGTGTAATATAAAAAAATAAAACATGCAATGAAAAAAAAACAACACATCTACTAGGCAGTTTCCCTCTGTTTTTGGTGTAAACTATGTGAAATTTGCAACTTCTAAAGGGCACATATTACTAGTTACAATTATAAAGAGTTAAGACTTAAAATGACGTAAATTTTGGTGCAAATCCACACCTGCTAGAATTTGTTAAATTTGTCGTAAATTACTATTATATAACATTTTGGTACAAGGAGAATTGTGTAAAGGACATCTTGTAACAAATTATAGAGAACACATCAAATATAAGGCATGCGGGCCGAATCCAGCCTGCCACCTCATTTTATATGGCACACAGGCCATGCAGCAACCTAACAGGCATTCCACTCAACCAGCCTGCAGCTGCAGTCCACTGGCAGCAGTGCTGAGTCTGTTACCACTAACCTCTTGCCTCGGCGTCTGCATGCTCCATCCTGTATACAGTGCAGATGCTGAGTGGAGAGGTCAGCTGGCACAGCCTCAGCAGCAGTTGCCATCGCTGAAACAGAGCTGCAGCCTGGGCAAGTGGATTGCCTGTAGGGATGCTATCTGGGGCGCAGAGGCAAATAGGGTGTTGTTATTACTACTGGGACTACTTTGGGGGGCACCATTCCTACTGCAGTTACTGTGAGGGGACTATTACTACGGTGGACATTATATGGGGGGGTCACTATTACTAGCAGGGACAGAATGCTACTATAAGGGACCCTATTACTATTGGGGCTACTATGGGTGTTACTATTACTACTGAGACTATTATTGAGGTTACTACTAGTGAGGCAACAATGGAGATTCAATTATAGGTGTCAATAGGGAACACAATGGTGGTCACGATTTCTACTGCAGCCACTATGTGAGAGCCTATTACTACTGGGGTTATTATGGGTCACCATTACTACTAGGGACATTATGGGGGGTTAATATTACTATAACGACCACAGAGGATGTGTGTGTGGGGGTGGGGCTTACAATTACTACTAAGGCCATTATAGAGGTCACCATTACAATTAGGGACACAATGTGGGACCTCATTATTACTGGGGCTATTATAGGAGTCACTATTGCTACTAGGGCCACTACGGGAGACGCCATTACTACTAGGTCCACTACGGGGGAAGCTATTACTACTGAGCCACAATTGAGGTAGACTTACTATTGGGGTCACTATGAGTGTCACTACTACTACTAGGGCCACTATGGGGGTCTTACAATTGCAATCAACCCTTTGAAGGCATCCATAAGGCTAATGTGGCCCTTGGCATAAATGAGTTGGACATGCGTATTATAGAGCAAGCACAGATTTTTGTTTGGTTCTTTCTTAGGTACTTGAAAGATTTACAGCAGGGTCCAGAAGAAGTGACAATCCTATCCTAAAAAATGAACTATTTTAGAAATAGCATCAGTCTTGTCCATGGAATGTGAATGGGATAGCTGCTTGGGCTGCTTTCACATTTGCATTCTGGGGTCCAGTTCCTATGCTAAAGGCCCATTTACACTGGACGATTATCGCTAAAAATTCACTAATCGGCGATCGTTTTAGCGATAATCGGTGTGTGTGAATGGACGGGGGCACCCGCATTTTGGGTACTTTTTGCTGATCGTTAAAATCAAGCTAACCTAAAAATCATAGCTCACTTTTATCAATCGATCTCCAGGTGGGTGTGTTGACAGCATTGTTTCCCGGTGGAGAACAAGGGATCTGATTGCAGATAATAGCCTCTGGCAATTAGCCTGAGCTCAGTGAAGGCTTAATTTGCATACATAATTGGTATTTAAGTAGCTGAGTAGCTACTTAAATACTAATTATTTTTTATGCAAAATAATCGCTCAAAGCTGTCCCTCAAACTGTTGTTTGAGTGATCTTTGAGCGATTATCTGTCATGTAAATGGGCCTTTATATGGGGGCAGGAAAGGGGAATCCTCTGGCTGAACGTATCTGTTTTATGACAGGATATGACAAAGTGAGGAGAGAACCTGAGTTCTGTGATACAGTTGCTAAAAAGTAAGTGATCTCTATGAAATTATCTAGATTTCTGCATGGATTACTAATAAAACATTGTCTGAACTTTATCTAAGCCACACTTATAGACAAACACAATCTAACATAAACTAATAACACACAAGTAGTTGTGCCATTTAGGTCTTCTATTGAGAACATTGAGTCAATACCCACAGTGGAGGGAGAAAAAAGTAAGTGAACCCCTGTGTTAATGAGTTTTCTAAGAGTTAATTGGCAAATGTGTTTCAGTTAAGGAGAGGAAATTGGAAGCGTGGGTTTCACAGGTGCCTTGCTCATTAGGCCTGTTTCACATGGACGACAGAATTGCGCAATTTTCTTGCAATGCAACTAATCGCATGTATGTGAAGCCCATGCTTTCCTATGAGTTCCTTCACATTAGCAATGTTTTTTAGCCTGCGACATTGCGAGATAAAAAATTGTGGGTTGCTAGATGTGCCCGCGCCTTGCGATGTTTTGTAGCCCATGTTTACCTATGGAGCCTCCTTGTTTATCACATCTCTTATCACGAACTTGCAATTTTCGTGCAATGCAATTTTTAAACATTAGAAAGCTCTATTAACTATCTTGCTATAAAATTGCGCGATTTTATTGCGCAAGAAAATCACGGGTAGCACCAATGCGATGCTATATCTTTCCCTAAAAAAAGATTCACTGATGCTACAAAATTGCATGTACATAGCGATATCGCTATCGCCCGTGTGAAACAGGCCTTAAATAAAGCCACAAAAAGCCTAGTTACTAACAAATCTGTTCTTAAGAAAGATCAGTTAGTAAGACCCATGTCTCAATGCAAACAACATGCTATATGACAGCTCTATGTTTTTGAATGGCCAAGTCATACTTCTCACTTTGGGGGAATGCCCACGGACGGAATTGCTGCGCGATTCCCGCTGCAGAAAAACGTGTGTGAATTCCACAACTATTAGGTTCTATTGAATCTAATAGCTTTCTGCCAGTAAATGCTCACCTGCGGAATTCTACCAAGGATTTTCGCAGTGGGAGGTCTCCATTAATATAGTATTAGACCGCACGGAATTCCGAGATCACCAGCAGGCATTTTGTTGTTTATATCAGTGTACTCCTGCGTAAATCCGTGGGCGTATCCCGCAAAGCTCGTAGGCATGAGACCTTAATAAGGGCTGTGCATACAAGACATCTTAGGAATATTGATAAACACGTTTGCAGGGAGAAATGGTCCAAGATTCCTCCTCAATCCTATGCAAATCTTATACATAGCTGCAGAAATGCTTAGTGAAAGTGATTGCTACTAAAGGGTGATCTACAGGTTATTACATTCAAGGGTCATTTTCTCTCTGCACTGTGGACATTTACTCAATGTGCTATAAAAGGCCTTTTTCACACGGGCTACAAAATCATTGCGACAAATCGCATGTATGTGATGCTCATGGTTTCCTAGGAGTTCTTTCAGGCTACAAAACCTCTCATGTGAAAGAACCCATTGGAAACCATGGGCTTCACATAAATGCGATTTGTAGTAATGTCGCATCGCTACAAAGTCTCTCAATTCTGCAGCCCTTTTGAAAGCGGCCTTTGGTCACATTCCACATGGGCGACATGATATGGACGCAAGAAAAATTGCAGCAATATTACATTAGTGGTCCGTGCAATATCGCTGAGTTTCTCGCGGCTAAAACATGATTTTGTGTCAATGCAACGTAACACTATATGCTACAAAGCCACGTGACCTTGTAGCACCATGTGCGAGGATTTTCAGGAAGGGGGGCTTGAAACATAAGCCCTATCCTGAAAATAAGACTTGCTGCAGTAAAAAAACAAAGCAAAAAATACATCCTGTAAGAGGCGCTGTCATCTCTGGTGTGTCTTCCCCACTGAAGCTCCCCAGCACTCGTTTTCAATTTTCTGCCAGCCCTTCCTGGATTGGAGAATCAAAATCCTCACCTTCAGGAAAGGCTGGCTGTGATTGGTTCATGAACACCATGGCTAAGCCAATAAGAGCTGGCGCTTGATGAACCAATCAGAGCCATTCATTGAATGGCTATGATTGGTTCTTCGAGCGCCAGCTCTGATTCGTTACCGAGCGCGATGCTCAGCCAATCCGAGGCAGAGCTTTCTGGAGGCAGGAATTTTCAAGGTCTCGACCAGAAAGCTCTGTAGGAGAATTTCAAGCAAGTGCCAGAGAGCTTCAGGGGAGACACGCGGGGAGATGACAGCTCCGGAGGGGTGATGTATTCCTTTTTAAAAAATTTTTTGAAGCAGCTAGTGCTTAGTTTACGGCTTTTACTGTAGGAATTCCTACTGTAAAAGTTGCATCGGATTGCACGAAAAACCGCGTTTTTGTGCAATGCAACACATAGGAAGGCTCCATAGGTAAACATGGGCTACAAAAAAAAAAAAAAAAAAAGGCAAATCGCAATGCCACGATTTTGTAGTCTCACAGGGTCACAGGCTACAAAACATTGCTTGTGTGGAAGAACCCACAGAAGCATGGCCTCTATACACATGCGATTTGTAACTCTGTCGCATTGCCTAAAAGACATGAACGGCACACATTTGTATGTGTGTTATTAGTTTAGTTAGATTGTGGTTTCTAGAATTGTGGCTTAGATAACAACCGGACCACATTATTCTTAATCAGTTCAGAAATCCAAGTGATTCCAAAAGGGCTCACTTACTTTTCCTTGCAACTGTATTTACGCTTATATGATTTGATGCTGCTTGGTTATTTCTATCAGTCCCATTGAAATGAATGTAGTGCTGACTGCGCATATTCGGCCAACACTACATTTACAGTAATATCACTGCGGGGTAAGAAGTGACAGGCGGAGCGGAACAAGGGAGTCCAGTTCTCAAGATCAACAGAGGACCCAGCAGTGAGATCACCACTGATCAGCAAGTTATTCCATATAACTTACAATTGTGGTACAACCCCTTTAAATAGGACAGCCCAGTCTGATAACAGATCCACTTCAATTTCCAATGGTGCAATTATGCATGCAGCAGCAGCCAATTAGGAGCTTTCTCCCAGCTGGGATTTGAGTAGCAAGTGAGTTGAGAAAATATCAGTGGAAATCATAAAAAGTTGAATTAACTTTCACATAAAGAATCGTGCACTATAGCTTACTTGTGTTTTGGTTTTATGCCATAATTTGCATGGTCAAAGCGCTGATTTAATTTGGACTCAGCAACGTGATTCAAGAGGAAGTTGGGCATAGAATGTTTCACTGTATTAAGAAAACGGGTAAGATGTAACATGTCCACAGGATAACCATAGTCCGACACTCGATTTAAAATCCATGATCCTCTCCTGGTACTGAGAAACACCTGCAAGCAAAAATAAAGTTGATGTATATCTGAAGAGGTCTTCTGGTTTTATGTAGCTATGGAAAGCTATGCAACTATAGAGATGTATTAACAACAGTACATCATGAGATTGGAGCAACGGTTTATCCTCCAGTGCAGTGTGTAATAGATTCATCAAGAGCGTGTGATCCCCAATGACTACTTTGCTGTTGTCTTAAACAAATGTAGACTTGGGCCTGACAAGATGTTTTATCAGATTTCTACTTCGAAATGTGCAGTAAAATCTTACATGAATAAGTCAGCATGACTGTAACGAGCTGTACACTAGGGGCTCTTCCACACGGGGAAATTCGTGCAGCTCACTAACATGCCTAAAAAATCCTATGGAAACGTTCAGATGAACGAATTTTAGTCGTGCCAAAAACTCACAGCTAAAAAGAAAGAAAGATGAAATTCCCTGCTGCGTGAAAAGCTAGGACCTGACCTATCTTTGGTGCATGATGCGCAGGAGTTTCCATAGACTCCTATGGGAGCTGGACAAAAAGGGAGAGGGGCGGGATTGCGGTCACGACACTAAACCCAGAAGTGCGTTTTATATGTCCAGCTGTGCGCTCTTGTTAGTCCCTGTGGGAAAGACAGGACTCCCCGGGGCTTCCCTTCATCTCCGTGGGGCTGGAGGGATATCCCCCCAGTGGGGAGAGAAAGTGAGATGAAGGGAGTCTCCGGGGAACGCCCTTCATTGCTGGGGATTCCTTCATCTCTGTAAGGTTTGGGGGGATTTCCCAGCAGCAGAGAGATGAAGTCAATGGAAGCCGTTCGATCCGTGGGAAACCAGGAGTTTGAAAACAAAACAAAAAAAAAACTGTACTGCACATGTGCGCTGGCGCTTCCAAACACATCCGCAGTACTGAAAAAAGTAGACCCACACAGGTAAGGAGAGTCATCGGCCATGGGCAGATTCTGCTGTGGGTTCCCACATGTGGAATCCCATCCGCCCATGGATATGAGGCCTTTGTTCTGCAGAAAAAGGACATTACAGTTTTCCATACATAGAGCTCGTGTTACTTCAAACAGCTGTAGCTCCTGTTTTATTAGAGCTACCAATATGCTTTTGATGTGATTTTAAAGTCAAGATTCTTGGGCCATAGAAGGCTCACCACTGAAACCTGTGAGTGGCTGAGTGGTCATGTGCACAATGAATGGCATATGACCGCCTTCTGCTACTTCCAGGTTCAGTGCGGCGGCACCAGGGCTGTAGCACTAGACGAGGAGCCGTAGCGATAGGTGGATATTCTTTTTTTATTAAACCCTTTTAACTTGTTAGAATTCCTGGAAAACCGCTTGAATGAAATTATTATTAAAGGTGCCTCCAGAACTAGATCTTCAGTTTCATCTCCAGCTACTTTATAGTGTGAGTGACTGAACATGCAATAGGCACAACTGCTTATTGACATATTGTAGTATACATTTTAATAACCTTACTGAATATATCTAGATTATCCATGTAGCACTTTACTTTGACAAACCTGTGATGCTGTCCTGCTCAGTTCCACAGCAATGTCACCACCAGAGTTTCCGATCCCAATGACAATGACTCTCTTCCCCTCAAATTCCACTGGGCTTTTATAATCTCGACTGTGAAGGTAACGTCCTTTAAACTTTTCAATACCTGTAAATATGATATTTCAGTCACATTAATAGTCTTGTAGCTATCATATGAAACCCCTTTCCAGCGGCAGCCCTTTTTTGTTTATTCATTTTCATTTTTTTGGCCCACTTTCAGGACATCGTGACTTTATTTTCCTGATAACAGACACCTCAGGGCTTGGTTATCACGGGATGAGTAGAATTTGTCTGTGGTAAAAAGATTTTTAAAGGGAAATGACTTTAAAGGGAACCAAGCATCAACTACAAGCAGCATAAATTAAGTCATGGTGCTTATAGTTTAGATCAGTGTTTCTCAACTCCGGTCCTTAGGGACCCCCAACAGGTCATGTTTTCAGGATATCCTATACTAAGAACACCTGTGGCAATGTCTGAGGTACCGCCAATAATTACATCACCTGTGCAACACTGAGGAAATCCTGAAAACATGACCTGTTGGGGGTCCCTGAGGACTGGAGCTGAGAAACACTGGTTTAGATGACAAGAAGTCCGGAGAGTTGTATATAATACTCACCCTGTTCCAAGTTTCCCTTGCCAAAGTCAGTGCACACATAGAAGCTTGACGCTTTTCAGAAGGCTATGTGTGTGCACCTACCATTGAGATAAATGGGAGGTGTGCACACTAACTTTGTCAGTGGACACAGCAGGAAAGGGGGACGGTCTAAGTATGAGACACAGCTTTGCAGAATCTGCGTTACCTGAAACTATATGCACTGTAACTTAGTTTTGCTGCTTATAGTTCATGACGGGTTCCCTTTAACCCTTTCCAATCCACTGTGACGTCTAAAGACATTGTGATTTAGGGCTGTACAGCTCCGATGTTGGAAGACAACCATCGGGGTTCTCTCTGTATATTGACAGCCGCTCTGCTATCGGAGCCTATCCAATGGGTCACCTCATGCAGTACTGGCTTTAGCCAGCACATAGCGCCGCAGTATAACAGAAAAATAGTAAGCCCCCTAGGAAAACCAGAATACAAATTGGATTGAAAAGAGTTAATTTATGTGCACTACTTTAAAAAAATAAAACAGCCTTTCTCTCGCTTTCTACTGACTTCCATACTTTTTTTTTACTTTCTGTTGATGGACCTGTAGCTTCTATTGGTACCATTTTGGATTACATTTTGATTGTTTTTTGTTCAAATTTTTTTCTTGGAGAGGAAGGGGGTGACCAAAAATGTGCAATTCTGGTATTGCGGTTATTTATTTATTTATTTTTTCAAATTACGTTCATCGTGCAAGATAAAGAATGAGTTTGGGCTCCTACCCACTTTTTTAACGTGAATGTTATTGGGACTTTCTAATGTTAAAAAAAAACTCATCGCACAAAAATCGGAAAGCACAAACTTGCTATGCGTTTTTAACATTAGAAAGTCTCATTCACATTTGGGTTAAAAAAACACAAGTGGATAGGAGCCCATATTTTAATAAATTGGACTTACCAACTTTTTTTATTTTAAGATGTGAAGTCTGGGAAAAGGAGGATGTTAAACTTTAAATATATTTTTTTATTTACTAATTATTAAAAAAAACTAACTTATTTTTCCTTTTTTTTCTTGCTAGTCCCCTTGGGGAATTTGAACTGCCAATCATCAAAATGCATGAACAATATACTGCAATACTTCAGTATGACAGTATAAATTACCTTTAACAGCCTAGCCCTTATAGGCAAAAATCTATGACTGAAGGCCTCAGACTGCTATGGCAACCGAACAGCACAAAAAATCACAACCCTCTCCCACAGTTGGGCTATTGTACTACTGCCAGTGGCATCTAAATAGTTAAGCAGCCAGGATCAGGGTAATTTCTGATCCTGTCTGATACTGCCGGGTATCAGCTGTCAAAGACAGCCAAAACCAGCCATGTATGGACACCACGCATTCTCTATACATGTGTGCTTCATGGCAGCCACAGGCAATAGCTAGCAAAAGCAAAATAGGTGATCTTACACAGCAAGCTTTCATGACAGTTCAGGCTTTGTTCACATTAGTGGGTTCAATTTTCTTGCTTCAATATGGGAGCTAGAAAATGGAATCCAGCGCCAAACACCACCCGCTGACTGTAATGGGATCTGTCGGATTTCTATCCGGCTGTCCAGCATTCTCTGGGGGTAAACAATACTGCTTGCAGCACTATTTTGTCTGGAATTTAAACAAAATTCAGCGACAGAGGCTCAGAATCAAGGCCGAACCCCAATGTGAACAAAACCTTAGGTCTCTTTATTAAACATGGTACAAAAGGGAAGAAATACACACTATGTATATTATGATCAGATGAATAAACGTCTGGACCGACATTGGTTCATGATCATGAGCTCCTGTAAATGGGCCTCTAGTTAATTACTATTTCACAAATTCTTATCATCTCCAAGTTGAGGTCTGTTCAGAGGCCTAATGTCCCCACTATCTCTGGCGTAGATTCCTTGGATGTTGCAACATCACATAAATCCTGGGGTCAGATTTCGTTCCGTATTAAGTAGGTCAAAGATTATTAGCACAGCAGTCACACCAACCTGCTAGTCATGTGCTAAGTATGTCAAAGGAAAAATACCTTTATACCATTCACACAAGCTTGTGCTGGTGCATACATAGGTGTGCACAAAACCAGCGTACCCACATACGTCCATAAACACGCGTGAATGCAGGTTTATGCAGCACTGCTTTCAATGCGGCTGCGGCTGTTACCGGTATATATACATATACACATACATACACACTCACCTCACCGCACCGTGTGACGTGAGCGTAGGAGGGCAGCGTGCGTGACGTGCTCGTAGCAGGGCCGCGTGCGTGACGTGCTCGTAGCAGGGCCGCGTGCGTGACGTGCTCGTAGCAGGGCCGCGTGCGTGACGTGCTCGTAGCAGGGCCGCGTGCGTGACGTGCTCGTAGCAGGGCCGCGTGCGTGACGTGCGCGTAGCAGGGCCGCGTGCGTGACGTGCGCGTAGCAGGGCTATCTATTATCTGCCAAACACCTTCGAGGTGCAATGACAGTGACGTCATCACAGGTCCTAAAACAGCAGCCGTGCGCTTACAACTCCATTCCCCTTCACTATATTATATTAGTAAGTGGCACATTGCGCCACTAGAAACACAGATACTGTAATTTCCTAATAAATACTAGTCAAAGTACTAATGACCACTTGTCCTTGAGTGAGTTACATGTCCCACCCCTGATCGCATGACAGTGACATCATCAAATGTCCATCATTCGAGTCAGTGAGTTACGTGCTTGACCCCTAATCACATGATGGTGACATCATCACAGGTCCTATTTTATAGCAACTGAGGCCGCGGGGGTTTGTAGGGGATGCATAACTCACTCACTCGGGATGTAGCACAGCTGAATATGCAGCCAAGGAAGTTGAAAAAAAAAAAGCAATACTCACCTAGCCACAGCCATGTTGACTCCAACAATATTTCTCTTTTCCCTCTACTCTCTGTTTCCCCATACGAGTTCTTGCTTCAATGTGAATGTCTCAGCTGGGTGGTTCCCACTGCTCAGTGTCAATCAAGTCTGACATCACCCAATGACAGTGAGCAGTGGCGACCACCCACCTGACACATTAACACTTCCTAAGTACTCCCGATCCTATTGTCCTGCTTGACTACTGTCTGGAGCCCCATGAGTCAGCAGAGAGTGGGACCTGGAGCTGGCCCTTCAAGGGCTTCAATAATAGTCTGAATGCTCATCCCCATAAACTTTTGTTTACTTTCCTAGCATGATGATGTACACTATTGCCGCATGGTCACTGCAGTCAATCACTGGCTCAGTGGTGATGCTAGCATGTATGGCATAAGACCATTGAGGACAGTATTTGACTGCAGGGGGAACATGCCACAACGGCACAACGATAGTCCAGGAAAGGAAACAAAGAAACCAAACTGGGACTGGAGATGAGATCATCAAATAACTCAAAAACAGTACAAGTATAAGATATGTCCTTCAAACCACACACAGCATATAAAATGTATAATATAATATAGTCATGACAATAAATAATGGAAGTACCTGGAAATGTATGCAGAGGGAGATGCGCTTCTGTGTGATGACCGCTGCAAACAAGCACAGCATCAAAAATGGCCGACTCCTGTTTACCATCCTTTTCAGTGATAACCTCCCATTGTCCACTTGTAGCAAAGTCTGGTTGCTTCTTAACGCTACATACAGTGGTCTGAAATGAAAAGTGATTATTTCAAATAATGCACTTAGTTTTTCTTTTCCCTGGGACAAACGTTCAGTTTGCGGGCCCTTTGTCTAAACCTGTAAGGTAGAATAACTTACTGGTACCCCCTTGCACTCAGAGAGCATATTTCTTCAGTCCTGTCACCCTATATACAACCCTTAAGAAATTTCTGCTGGAATTTTGGGGAAATACATTTTTTCATGGTTCGTGCATCTTTACAAGAATATGTTGTATGTCATAGGCCGATTTCACTTCTGCATTGCAACCTCCTGCTTGGTTCTGTCCTGAGATGGAGCCACTTGGCCGCAGGGATTCCCCTTTCTTGCTCCCGAACGGAGTAGGAAAGCGGAAGTCCTGCCGCAGGTGTGAAGTCACCCATGCATTCATAATAGCCGTCTCTGCAGACTGTATAAGTACCTATCTCCAAAGAGATCTTACAATGTAATCTAGAAATATCTATCAGTAGTCTGCTACATTATGTAAATCCCAGCTACACTATAACCCTTGACCCAATCCGAGGGCCAGGCATTATGTCCAGCCAAGTGTGTAAAAGGATGTTGGCTTAGACACACGTGTAAAGCATGCTTACATCCCTTATCTGGCCTTATCTGACCATATTTGGCAGATAAGAGCTCCTCTGTGGATGAGTCAGTGTGTTCAGTGCACAGGAAGGTTTCTGCTGTACTTTGTCTATTAACACCCCACCCTACCCACATGTGAAGAAGCACTGAACGAGGCTTTTATACACTGTTATCGGCATATTTCACTGTATTTTTTCCGTCCGCAGGACACGTTCATTTACATGTGAAGTATGTAGAAGAAAAATTCTCCTATGCGCCGCTTTACCCTAAGGGTGCCCACTCACTGGCGTTTGCGTTGTTAGTGCGTGAAAAACGCAGCGATTTCGCATCTACGCGTTTGCGTTTTTCGCACGTTTTTCGCTGCGTTTTTTTTTAACGCAAAACGCGGAGAATGTCTCATCCTAAAACGTTGCATAGCGTTTCTATACCAACACACCCTACAGCACCTGTGAAGAATGCCCGCCCTTCCACAGTCTTCAGTAATGTTGTCTGCAAAAACGCCACGCGGCGCGTGCGAATTGCGTTGCGTTGCGTTTTTTCCGGGAGCATTGAAAACCATGGGAGAAGTTAGATTAAAAAAAGGAGCCAGAGTGTAAGGACAGCTGCGATGCGATTTTGCGGGGCGATTTTAAAAACGCCAGTGGACATGAGCACACTTTATCTCTATGCCTGTGCAGGAAAAATGCAAAACGCAAAACGCAGGTAAAAAAACGCCAGTGGGTGGGCGCCCTAACAGGGAATTTTTTAAATTCCTTCAAGTCCAAGCTTGTTTGTGCCTTAATGAACAGTCCAAATTTTGGAAATCTGGTGTGTGTCACCGTAACAGAGAATAACTCTGTGGGTGGTTTGACACGGGCAAGAAAAATCGTGCAATTTTCTGCCTGATGCAATAGTCAGTAAAAAAAGCAAATTATAAAACCAATGATTTACAATGGTTTCCTTCCCATCTGTGATGTTTTCACTGATGCGATGTTGAGAGAACAAAAAAAAAAAAATCGCGACTTGCTCTATCTTTTTGCAATTTTTTTTATTTTCCATGTTTCCCTATGGAGGCTTCTTTTTATTTCATCGCAACAAGCGCTCTTTGCGATGCAATTTTGACATTAGAAAGCCCTATTGATTTTTGCAATATAAGGGCGCCCACCCACTGGCGTTTGCGATTTTCGTGTGTGAAAAACGCAGCGTTTTTCGCGGCGTTTTTTGCGGCGTTTTTGCGCCTTTTCCATTAATTTCCATTGACATTCATGGGTGCATTAGGAGAAAAATAAGGACACATATGCAACTGACAGTTCCTATGTTAAAAATCGCAACGCACCGCAAAAAAAAACGCCAGTGGACAGGAGTACATTCAATTCTAATTGCTCTTGAGAAAAAACGCAAAACGCAAAGAAAAAAAAAAAATCGCCAGTGGGTGGGCGCCCTAAAATCGCACAATCTTTTCCTGGGCGGCAGCGATGTGATGCAAGATTATTCTAAAAAGAAAAAAGCAATGCTGATGCTCAAAAAAAAAAAAAATATATAGCAATTTTGCAGCGATTTTCTCAGCAAAATCGTGATCGCCCATGTGAAACTAGCCTAAAGGTTTTACACATCTAATTAATCCTGACACTGTTGGGAATTTTACCTCTTGCATTGCAGAAATTAAAAAGGATGTATGTGTGCTGTTAGCCGGGGTACCAGCACATGGACAAGGTGGGGTGCCAATGGACATGGAACAGTAGAAACCTTCTTGTACATTGAACACACTGACTCTTCAACAGAGGAGCTGTTTTTCATCACATATTGTACTTTATTTAGGTGGTGAAAGTAGACCAATATGACTTGTGTATATTTATTAAAAGTACCAAAGTTGAGGGAAATTTTTAAAAATCATATTTTTTTTTTAACTGCGATTGTTCTCAGTTAAAGAAACCAAGGAATCTTATAGATCTGATACCTTTTAATGGCTAACAAAAATACATGATCTTACAGCAACCTTTCAGATCTTCTATCGATCCTTCCTTAGGCTAAAATGAAACTGCTTTTGATGGGGCACATATATAATATACAAATGCAGAGAGGACACAAATGTTCAAATGCAGAAATTTGAGACTGTTTTGCACTCAAAACTTACAGCAACAGATAAGCGGAGACATAAATACTTATTCAGTCCACTGAGCTCAGGAATGTGACAGTCATATCTCTGAACTCAGTGGACTGATCAAGTGTCTGTATGTGCCCCATCCAAACAAGTTTCATTTTAGCCTGAGGAAGGATCGATAGAAGACCTGAAAGCTTGCTGTAACATCATGTTTTTTTTTACTAGCCATTAAAAGGTATTATATCTACAAGATTACTTGGTTTTTCTCAATGAGAACAATTAAACGTTGCTCTACTAGCTAACACGGCACCAACTAACCCTTTTTCAACTGCAGCATGTCAAATATGTACATATATATTGTCCTATTACCAGATATATATTTTCACGTATTTATTTTGATAGCACATTTGAAAATTTTCAGATTTCTGAGCAATTTAGGAGACTTACCTATTTAACATTAATCTTAAAAATTGTGGTGTATATGGTTTTTAATTTTCATTTATTTATATTTCATTTAAAATTTTAAATTTACAAACAAGGTATTCAGGATTAGATTAGTTGTAATAAATTAATGTAAGGGTGCATTCATATGTAGCAGAATTGGTGCAGAGATTTGACAGCAAAAAATCTGCACTAAAATCCTTGCCAAATTCCGTATTACACCATTTGTGTGGATTTTGATGCAGATTTTCAGCAGATGTCCCCCCTTCAGTTGAAATGGTGAAATCAGCTACAGAACCCCGTCAAAAACCATGTCAAAATCCGCAACAAAGGTTTAAAGTGGATTTGTGTGTGGATCTGAAACTTAAATATGCTGCAGATTTTGCGACAGGTCTGCCGTATAACCCACTGCGTTAGTATACCCTTAGAAATTTCTATCTAGATAAATATTAAAAATGAACCTTGCACTATACTATTCCCTATAGCAGTGATGGTGAACCTTTTAGAGACTGAGTTCCTTAAACTGCAAACCAAAACCCACTTATCGCAAAGTGCCAACACGTCAAGGGGTGGGGCTTATCTCGACGTATGATTTCCCCTTCCCTGTTATAAAAAGGACAGATTTTGACTGCTTTTTGGAAGCGGAAATGCTACGGAAATTTCCGCTGAGGACATTCTGCAGCATTTCCGCCACGAGTAAACATAGCCCAATAGTAATAGTGCCCCCCACAGTGGCCTCAGCAGTAATAGTGACCCCCACAATGGCTTCAGTAGTAATAGTGTCCTCCACAGTGGCCTCAGTAGTAATAGTGATCTCCACAGTAGTAATAGTGACCTCGAGAATAGCCCTAGTATTAATAGTGACCCCCATAGTGGTCTTAGTAGCAATAGTGTCCCCCACAGTGACCCCAGTAGTATTAGTGACCCCCACAGTAGTTTTAGTAGTAATAGTGTCCCCCACAGTGGCCCCAGTAGTACTAGTGACCCCTACAGCAGGCTCAGCAGTAATAGTGACCTCCCACGGTAGCCCGAGTAGTAATAGTGACCCCTACAGCTGCCTCAGTATTAACAGTGTTTCCCACAGTGGTCTCAGTAGTAATAGTGACCCCCACAGTGGCCCCAGCAATAATAGTGCCCCCCCCCCCCACAGTAGGCCCAGTAGTAAGTGTCCCCCACAGCGGCCCCAGTAGTAATTGTAACCCCCCACAGTATCCTCAGCAGAAATAGTGACCCCCACAGCAGCCCCAGCAGTAATAGTGACCACCACAGCGGCCCCAGAAATAATAGTGAGCCCCATAGTGGCCCTAGTAGTAATAGTGATCCGCCACAGTAGTAATAGTTACCCCACACAGTAGCTCCAGTAGTAATAGTGATTCTCACAGTGCCCCTAGCAATAATAGTGACCCCCAGAGTGGCCCAAGCAATAATAGTGAACCCCCACAGTGGCCCCAATAGTAATAGTAACACCCACAGCGGCCCCAGTGGTAATGCTATTACTACTGGGGCTGATATAGGGGACACTATTACTAATAGTATCCCCTATATTCGCTCCAGTAGTAATAGTGCTCCCTGAGACCCATATACTTAACCCCTCCTCCTCGTGGAAGCACCACTGCTCCTCTGCTCAGCGCTGCTGCAGACGTCCGCACGTGCTTCCAGATACCTCCTCCCCTCTGCTTTCGTGGAACCAAGGAGACGTCAGAGGAGAAGGGTCCCGGGTGCACAATGACGTCACAGTATGCACCGGGATCAGCGCCGCTGAGTGAATACCATCAGGGGAGCCGGGGCACCCCGGTTGGTATCCACTACCATGGTGAGCAGCTGCCGTCGCTCGTGCTAGAAAGGAGGGCTCTGCATGCCACTTCTGGCTTGTGTGCCACAGGTTTGCCTCCACTTACCTATAATAACTAAATAGTATAGGTGATGGCAATACAAGGTTAATGTGTGCTGTCTCACAATAGGCTCAACCCAGCTCTCCTCTTATCTCACACTGACAGTTCTATCAATGGCTCGAGTGACCATCATTCTAATGACATCATGTGGACCTGAACCAATCATGTCTACATGATAGCCATGTTTTGGGTGTTTGACCCACTGAGGAGGGAAGTCACAGTCACTGGTGGGGTGCTGACATAAATTTATATCACTGCTGCACAGAACCCTGGCAGTTGCAAACAAAACTTACCGTCGGCGGTCATAAATGGGTTAAAATCTTGTGAGAGACAAAAAAACTTTATAAAGTGGCAAAGCTACAGGTTATTAGTTCAAACCAGCACCATAGCTTACCTTAAAGTGTATATATTTAGTTAGCTGGAAATGTTCAGCGTAAAGTCTGAAATACTGCAAAATCTTAGAATTGTGCATATAATTCGGGTAGTCATCTGGAATATGGAAATCACTGTAACACATCATCTCCTTGGAAGTGTTAATAATAACAGTTTTGTAAATACTCGCTCTGCCCGCCTCAGCGCTTTCCTGAAGCAAACAAAAATCAAGATGTTATGTATATACAGTATGTTCTCTTTTTAGAAAAGGACTCTTAGAAATAACTAAAATAACATTAATAACTAACATTGAATCTCCATAGTCCACCGATGTCCTCAGTTCTCTCAAAGCAGGTGGGTTCTAAACCTTCCTCCAAACAACTCTTAATAGCCACGAGACCGCTGGCTCCAGCTCCTATCACAGCAACCTTCTTTCCCATAGTGGTGGCCTACAAAATAAATGAGGACAACAACGATGAGGAACATTTTAAGTCTTTTCTAGATTGAGTAGTCCATACCA
This sequence comes from Eleutherodactylus coqui, assembly GCF_035609145.1. Taxonomy (NCBI): domain Eukaryota; kingdom Metazoa; phylum Chordata; class Amphibia; order Anura; family Eleutherodactylidae; genus Eleutherodactylus; species Eleutherodactylus coqui. The sequence continues at coordinate 250,868,819 of NC_089839.1, read as the reverse complement.
GTACATTTAGCATGGAGTAGAAGGTCCAGAAGGTGCAGATATGTATCAGAGGTAGACCATTAAAGATATATTCGGGAAAATCAGCATATCAGAAGAAACTCACAAAAAACAACCCATTCTCAAGGATGGCTCCACATGGGCAAGATAATTGTGCGATAGTCAGTAAAAAAGAATAATATGAAACCAATGATTTACAATGGTTTCATTCTCATCTGTGAGGTTTTCACTGATGCGATGTTGAGAGGATAAAAAAATCGTGGGTTGCTCCATCTTTCTGCGATGTGCGATTTTTAAAAATCTCCCATGTCTTCCTATGGAGGCTTCTTTTTATCGCATTGTGATGTGATGTGATTTTAACATTCCAAATTTCCATTTGCTTATGAGGTTTAAAAAATTGCGCGATTATATCGTGGGCGGCAGCGATGAGATGTGAGATTATTCCCCCAAAAAAAGCATCGCTGACGCTCACAAATCACAGTGAATAAATGTGATTTTGCCGTGATTTTCTCACGGCAAAATCACGATCGCCTGTTTGGGGCCAGCCTGAGGGGCTATTAGCATCTAAAGATCCTCCCACATTGTCATCTGTGGAACAAACCTGTTTTTACCCAAATAATTGGATGGAAACGTATCGTATAATCGACCGATAGGCTCTAGTGGGTTAAACAGTCAAAAAATGCATATGTTTGATTAAATTTCGCAAGACATACATTTCTGTGTTTAGTTATTTTATGTGGGATTGAAGCCTACTACACTTTTCTGTTCCACAAAGAAAGAATGGAAACGTATATTTTTTTTTAGCATTGCAATCAATGGGAAAAAAGTGTTCAACTTTAAGGCCCCTTTCACACGGGCTACAAAATGGCGAGATTTTGTAGCGCTGCGACATCAATACAAAACGCATGCGTTTTGTAGGGATATCATATTGCTACAAAATCACGCCATTTTGTAGCCCGTGTGAAACAGACCTTATACTTTATTTACATTTTTCACATCAAAAAATGGATCACAATGGATCAAAGCATATCAAAACGTATACTGCACATAAGCATAGGCTTAAATTAAATGCATTTTAGTAGTTTTTTTTATGTACTTTCCTCACATATAAGAAACGCATGTGCAGATACTAGAGATGAGCGAGCACCTAAATGCTCGGGTGTTCGTTACTCGGGACGAAAATTTCGCGATGCTCGAGGGTTCGTTTCGCGTAACGAACCCCATTGAAGTCAATGGGCGACCCGAGCATTTTTGTATATCGCCGATGCTCACTAAGGTTTCCATTTGTGAAAATCTGGGCAATTCAAGAAAGTGATGGGAACGACACAGCAACAGATAGGGCAGGCGAGGGGCTACATGTTAGGCTGCATCTCAAGTTCCCAGGTCCCACTATTAAGCCACAATAGCAGCAAGAGAGGGCAACCCCCCCCCCCCCCCAACAATTTTTACTTCTGAAAAGCCCTCTTTGGAAAGCAATGCATACCTTAGCTAAGCACCACACTACCACCAACAAAGCACAATCACTGCCTGCATGACACTCCGCTGCCACTTCTCCTGGGTTACATGCTGCCCAACCCCCCCCCCCCCCGCACGACCCAGTGTCCACAGCGCACACCAAAGTGTCCCTGCGCAGCCTTCAGCTGCCCTCATGCCACGCCACCCTAATGTCTATTTATAAGTGCGTCTGCCATGAGGAGGAACCGCAGGCACACACTGCAGAGGGTTGGCACGGCTAGGCAGCGACCCTCTTTAAAAGGGGCGGGGCGATAGCCCACAATGCTGTACAGAAGCAATGAGAAATATAATCCTGTGCCACCGCCATCAGGAGCTGCACACGTGGGCATAGCAATGGGGAACCTATGTGCCACACACTAGTCACAGGCTGGTACAACTCCCAATGGGAATTCCGTGTGCACCCACAACATGGGTGGCTCCCTGGAACCCACCCGCTGTACATAAATGTATCCTATTGCAGTGCCCTGGACAGCAGAGCCAACGTCAGATTAAATGCAGGTGGGCTTCGGCCCACACTGCATGCCCCAGTCAGACTGGGGTTTTTTATAAGTAGACACAGGCAGGTACAACTCCCTATTGTGAAGTCCGTGTGGACCGACAGCATGGGTGGGTGCCAGGAAGCCACCGGCGATACATAAATATATCCCATTGCAGTGCCCAGCATAGCTGAGGTAATGTCATGTTTAATGCAGGTGGGCTTCGGCCCACACTGCATGCCCCAGTCAGACTGGGGTTCTTTAGAAGTGGACACATGCAGTTACAACTCCGTGTGGACCGACAGCATGGGTGGGTGCCAGGAAGCCACCGGCGGTACATAAATATATCCCATTGCAGTACCCAGCACAGCTGAGGTAATAATGTCATGTTTAATGCGGGTGGGCTTCGGCCCACACTGCATGCCCCAGTCAGACTGGGGTTTTTTATAAGTAGACATAGGCAGGTACAACTCCCTATTGTGAAGTCCGTGTGGACCGACAGCATGGGTGGGTGCCAGGAAGCCACCGGCGATACATAAATATATCCCATTGCAGTGCCCAGCATAGCTGAGGTAATGTCATGTTTAATGCAGGTGGGCTTCGGCCCACACTGCATGCCCCAGTCAGACTGGGGTTCTTTAGAAGTGGACACATGCAGTTACAACTCCGTGTGGACCGACAGCATGGGTGGGTGCCAGGAAGCCACCGGCGGTACATGAATATATCCCATTGCAGTGCCCAGCACAGCTGATGTAACGTCAGCTTTAATGCAGGTGGGCAAAACATTAATTGGATTACACTGTAGGCGAGGGCCCAAAAAAATTGGTGTACCGACAGTACTAATGTACCTCAGAAAAATTGCCCATGCCCAACCAAGAGGGCAGGTGAAACCCATTAATCGCTTTGGTTAATGTGGCTTAATTGGTAACTAGGCCTGGAGGCAGCCCAGTTAAAATAAAAATTGGTTCAGGTGCAAGTTGCAACGCTTTAATGAGCATTGAAACATATAAAAATTGTTTACAAAAATTATATGACTGAGCCTTGTGGGCCTAAGAAAAATTGCCCGTTCGGCGTCATTACGTGAGGTTTCAGGAGGAGGAGCAGGAGGAGGAGGATGAATAGAACACACAGATTGATGAAGCAAAAAGGTCCACGTTTTTGATGGTGATAGACAACGATGCTTCCATCCGCGGGTGCAGCCTACGTATTGCTTAGGTATCGCTGCTGTCCGCTGGTGGAGAAGAGAAGTCTGGGGAAATCCACGCTTTGTTCATCTTGATGAGTGTAAGCCTGTCGGCACTGTCGGTTGACAGGCGGGTACGCTTATCCGTGATGATTCCCCAGCCGCACTAAACACCCTCTCTGACAAGACGCTAGCCGCAGGACAAGCAAGCACCTCCAGGGCATACAGCGCGAGTTTAGGCCACGTGTCCAGCTTCAACACCCAGTAGTTGTAGGGGGCAGAGGCGTCATGGAGGACGGTCGTGTGATCGGCTACTTCCTCCCTCACCATCCTTTTACAGTGCTCCCGCCGACTCAGCCTTGACTGGGGAGCAGTGACACAGTCTTGCTGGGGAGCCATAAAGCTGTCAAAGGCCTTGGAGAATGTTCCCCTGCCTGTGCTGTACATGCTGCCTGATCTCCGCGCCTCCCCTGCTACCTGGCCCTCAGAACTGCGCCTTCTGCCACTAGCGCTGTCGGATGGGAATGTTACCATCAGTTTGTCCGCCAGGGTCCTGTGGTATAGCATCACTCTCGAACCCCTTTCCTCTTCGGGTATGAGAGTGGAAAGGTTTTCCTTATACCGTGGGTCGAGCAGTGTGTACATCCTGTAATCCGTAGTGGCCAGAATGCGTGTAACGCGAGGGTCTCGAGAAAGGCATCCTAACATGAAGTCAGCCATGTGTGCCAGGGTACCTGTACGCAACACATGGCTGTCCTCACTAGGAAGATCACTTTCAGGATCCTCCTGCTCCTCCCTCTACTCCTCCTCAACGCGCTGAGGCAAGCAGCATGGGTACCCTCAGCATTGAGCCAAGCTGTCTCTTCCCCCTCCTCCTCATCCTCCTCATGCTCCTCCTCCTCCTCCTCAACGCGCTGAGATATAGACATGAGGGTGCTCTGACTATCCAGCGACATACTGTCTTCCCCCGCCTCCGTTTCCGAGCGCAAAGCGTCTGCTTTATGCTTTGCAGGGAACTTCTCAAGAGGCATAGCAGAGGAATGGTGACGCTAATGATTGCAGCATCCCCGCTCACCATCTGGGTAGACTCCTCAAAGTTTCCAAGGACCTGGCAGATGGCTGCCAACCAGGCCCACTCTTCTGTAAAGAATTGAGGAGGCTGACTCCCACTACGCCGCCCATGTTGGAGTTGGTATTCCACTATAGCTCTACGCTGCTCATAGAGTCTGGTCAACATGTGGAGCGTAGAGTTCCACCGTGTGGGCACGTCGCACAGCAGTTGGTGCACTGGCAGATTAAACCGATGTTGCAGGGTGGCAGCGTCCGTCTTGGACTTGCGGAAATATGCGCTGACCCGGCGCACCTTTCCGAGCAGGTCTGACAAGTGGGGGTAGCTTTTCAGAAAGCGCTGAACCACCAAATTAAAGACATGGGCCAGGCATGGCACGTGCGTGAGGCTGCCGAGCTGCAGAGCCGCCACCAGGTTACGGCCGTTGTCACACACGACCATGCCCGGTTGGAGGCTCAGCGGCGAAAGCCAGCGGTCGGTCTGCTCTGTCAGACCCTGCAGCAGTTCGTGGGCCGTGTGCCTCTTCTCTCCTAAGCTGAGTAGTTTCAGCACGGCCTGCTGACGCTTGCCCACCGCTGTGCTGCCACGCCGCGCGACAGCGACTGCTGGCGACGTGCTGCTGCTGCTGACATATCTTGATTGCGAGACAGAGGTTGCGTTGGAGGAGGAGGAGGAGGAGGGTGGTTTAGTGGAGGAAGCATACACCGCCGCAGATACCAGCACCGAGCTGGGGCCCGCAATTCTGGGGGTGGGTAGGACGTGAGCGGTCCCAGGCTCTGACTCGGTCCCAGCCTCCACTAAATTCACCCAATGTGCCGTCAGGGAGATATAGTGGCCCTGCCCGCCTGTGCTTGTCCACGTGTCCGTTGTTAAGTGGACCTTGGCAGTAACCGCGTTGGTGAGGGTGCGTACAATGTTGCGGGAGACGTGGTCGTGCAGGGCTGGGATGGCACATCGGGAAAAGTAGTGGCGACTGGGAACCTGGTAGCGCGGTCTGGCCCTGCCTCTACCCCTGGCTACCGCACTGGCTCGGCCTGTGCCCACACCCTGACTTGGGCCTCCGCGTCCTCGCCCGCGTCCATGTCCTCTAGGCCTACCCCTACCCCTCAGCATGCTGTATTACCAGCAGTGCAGAAACAGAACGCTGTAATTAAATGTGCCGCTTATTGGCTCGTGGTTGGAGGCTGACTTCGCTTACGGAACGCACAGCAGAGCCAGGAAAGAATTTTGCGCAAGCCTGCTGTAACACTTAGCTGGCTGCGTATGAATTAAGACAACTACCCCCAGCAGAGACCCAGTACACTGAGGACGGTCACAGGCAGCCCAAATAGATTTTTTTCCCCAAATGTTTTTGGAAAAGCCCACTGCCTATATACACTGTATATGTCTTCTGTCCCTGCCTCACCACTACTGGCCCTGGACTATGTAAAATTACTGCAGACTGTTTCACTGTGGACAGGAATACAGCGGTGATGTAACAGGCAACACAGAGCCAGGAAAGAATTTTGCGCAAGCCTGCTGTAACACTTAGCTGGCTGCGTATGAATTAGCACAACTACCCCCAGCAGAGACCCAGTACACTGAGGACGGTCACAGGCAGCCCAAATAGATTTTTTTTCCCCAAATGTTTTTGGAAAAGCCCACTGCCTATATACACTGTATATGTCTTCTGTCCCTGCCTCACCACTACTGGCCCTGGACTATGTAAAATTACTGCAGGACGCAATGCTGTGGACGCAATGCGCTGCACGGCAGATATACAAAAAAGAAAAAAAAAAAAGTGCAACACTGCAAAAAGCAGCCTCAACAGTACTGCACACGGTCAGATGTGGCCCTAAGAAGGACCGTTGGGGTTCTTGAAGCCTACAATAACTCCTAACACTCTCCCTATAGCAGCTCCAGCATCAGCAGCACTTTCCCTGAGCTATGTCTGAATGCATCTGTGGCGAGCCGCGGGAGGGGCCGATTTATATACTCGGGTGACACCTGATCTCGCCAGCCACTCACTGCAGGGGGGTGGTATAGGGCTTGAACGTCACAGGGGGAAGTTGTAATGCCTTCCCTGTCTTTCTATTGGCCAGAAAAGCGCGCTAACGTCTCAGAGATGAAAGTGAAAGTAACTCGAACATCGCGTGGTGCTCCTTTCGAATAACGAGCATCTCGAACACGCTAATACTCGAACGAGCATCAAGCTCGAACAAGTACGTTCGCTCATCTCTAGCAGATACCAGTGTGAACAGGCGCTAAAACGTTTATAGCATATCCACAGCAGCCAATAAAAGGCGTATGGGACGACACCTCCACATCTACAGAAAACGTGACAAATAGGATCTCGCATTGCTAATGACATCCATACAGTGAAGATTGGTAGGACACCATTAAACTTTGGAATATGCCCTTTTTATATATCTGCACATGCTTCAGAAAGTGAGCGGTCCCCCGAAACATAGCTGGTATTTGGTCACACTCAGGATCCCTCCGGCCTCCATACTCCACGTGACTATATCTTTCTAATGATGGATCGATTATGGACTCACGGGATCCATGGAAACCTCCTTCACAATGTGGTGTTTATAGAAAAACCTTTTAACCCCTTGAGTGGCACGCCCGGAAATTTTCCGGGACGAGCTCCACTGCTCATAGTGACATAGCCCGGAAGATTTCCGGGCTATGTATCACTATGGGAGCTGCAGAGCACAATGCCACAAGCTGTGACAGTGTGCTCTGCCTGCACAGTCCCACAGAGAACAAAGCAAGGGCTTTGAAAAACCAGCAGAGGATATTGCCGACATGTCGGCAATCTCCTGCACTGGTTTGTTTACAGGTTGCCATAGAGACCATCGGCTTGTCAGAAGCAAGCCGATGGTCTCTGTGGCAGGGAGAGCTGGTTGTTAGCTGTCAGAGGACAGCTAGGTACTAGCTCTTACAGCAGAGATCAGAGAAAACCTCCGCTCTCTGCTGTGTTAACCCTTTACATGCTGCAGTCTATGTGACTGCAGCATGTAAAGGGCTGTCACCATCGGACCCCCGGAATGTGATCAGGGGTCCTGATGGGTCCCTGTGGAAGTCCCCTAAAGGGACAAAAGAAAAAAAGAAAAAGAAAAAAAAAAAAGAAAAAAAAAAGTAAAAAAAATTATAAAAACACTTGTCTCCCTTTACTTTGTAAAAAATCAAAAATATAATCACACATGTGGTATCCATGCGTCGTAATGACTCAGAGAAGGAAGTTAATACATTATTTAACCCCTTAATGACATGGCCCCTTTTTTTCTTTTTTCCCCATTTCTTTTTTTCCTCCCCCCTGTTTAAAAAATCACAACTTGTCCCGCAAAAAACAAGCCCTTATATGGCCATGTCAATGGAAAAATGAAAAAGTTATGGCTCTTGAGACGCAACTGCAAAATTAGTTGAAATTCAATGATTAGACCATTTTAAAAAACCTGCCCTGGTGGGCACGACTGGGTGGTAGGAAACCTGCCACTCAAGGGGTTAAGGGACCTTCACACTGGCGATCGCGATGTCGCAGTGAGAAAATTGCAGCTTTATTCCGCGCGATATTTGAGCGTCAGCACTGCTTTTTCTCACAAAAACATCACTACCGTGATTTTGCATCGCACAAAAATCGTGGCTTTTCCATACAATAAAAGGGAGGCTTCATAGGGAAACTTGGGAGATAAAAAAACAAAAAAAAAAAAACAAACATAAAATGCAGAAAGAAAGGACACGCTGAGATTTTTTCCTCTCACATCATCACATAGAAAGGAAAACATTGAAAATAATTGTTTTCATAATTCTGCACTTTCACTCACTCTCACATCGCATGATAATCGCACGATTTTATCGCCATTGTGAAAGCGCCCTAATGCTTTTTGAACATTATACAAAAACAGCATGTTCAAAAGTTTATTAGTGACCTGCCCATCTATACTGTATAACCACAGGCTATACCAAAATAGTTTGATAAGTGTGGGTCTCAGGGACGGGACGTGCTTCTATTTCTAGAATGTCCCTCTCCGACCATCATCCCACTTATATGTAGTGGCCAGGGTGATCAGGAGTATAGAAACAGACAAATTGGATGTTCCATGATACTTCATAATTCCCATAGAAGACAAGGTTTTACGAAAAAGGCCTAAGACAACAAACTACAATGTTTCCATAACTCTGCATAGAACAACAATCTACGTTATTTCCGCAGCTCCAGTTTCCTTAACTCCCGTTCACTTCTATGGGAGTTACTAAACCAGTGTAGAACAGCCTCCTCGTCTCTTTCCATTATCCAGACCCGGTGGTTGTGGCATAAGGAAACATCCCAGCAAGTTACTGCTGAGATAGGAATATAAGATTCAACCAGCTTTGACCTTCAGAACCTGAAGATGTTTCTCATTTTCAAAGACATCCTTACACTACATTCATGTGTAGTATATTTCTGCAGCGGGTTTGTACCAAAATCATCTTGTAATGTAAATTTTGATGCAGACTTTGATGTGTTTTTTCAGCCCGGTCTCACACAGATGTAAACGAAAAGATGCCTGCATTTGCGCAATGGGCACATAAAATCTGCATGATCAAAATTCTGTACAAATACGTTAGGCCAGCTTCACATGGATGAGAAAATTGTGCAAGATTTCTGCGTTGCGAGAGGCACAAATATGGACCCAATTCTTTTGAATTGGGGTCATATACATGAGTGATGTTTTCCTGCATGGCACCGCGATGCTATGTGGGAAACAAATCGCAGTGTGCTCTATCTTGCTGCGTGCGCTCATATTGCAGCACCCATTGTTTTCAATAGGACCGGCGGCTAGGTGCACGCAATGTGAGGTCTCCCATTAAATAGGTGAAATCAAGACTGAAACATAAATTAACACACTGCAGATTTAAAATCCGTACTGCAGGTCAGTTTAGCTTGCGTTCACAAATGGAGGCTTATTTACTAATCCTCTCTGTAAATTAGACAGGGCAAACTCAGACTAGACAGTCTTAAAATGCGCTAGTTTATCAAAGTATAGTAAATCTGTCAAATTTTAAGACGGTCTAGTCCAAGTTTAGACCACCTATTAATTGGCTTAGTTTATGCCAAAAATTGCAGCTAAATTTGGCATAATTCAGGCCACACACGCTTTTCTGGAAAGTTGGAAAACTGTCCAAAAGTCTCTTAAAACACATGATAAATGCGGACTTGCATGTAAAACACTTTTCTGGCATAATGTGCATCAGTCAATTGTCATATTTTGAGTCACATGGCATATTTTGTTGTGGTTTTTAACTGCAATTAAAAATTGCTCAAAAAGAGTATGTGGATTTTCCAAAAGTGTATGCTGTTTAGAAAAAAAGCATGGATTGTTAAAAACTACATGCATTTTTTTAAATGCGGTATTTAATTTTGGTTGAAAAGCAAAACAAAAAAAAAATTAAGTGTAGATCCTGCACATTTATGCTTTTTTTTTTGGCCAGGTGAAAAAAAATGTATGCAGAATGGAAGGAAAAATGAGCACGATATTGGGCCAAGAAGCTTTGGCCTTATATTGCGCTTGCAAACGTGCGATTTTCACTGAGCAGCGATATGGTTTTGCTTAACTTTGCATTGCCACACGTGAAAAGAAAATGACCACTTCCCGCGTACGATTACGACCCTTATAGATTAGGCTTAATTGCACATTAAAATCAATAGGAGCATGCTTCCATGTTTTTTAGCACACACAAAGAAATGTGTATATACACCGAGGAGAATCCACCTCACCTCTCTGTGTATATACACCGAGGAGAATCCACCTCACCTCTCTGTGTATATACACCGAGGAGAATCCACCTCACCTCTCTGTGTATATACACCGAGGAGAATCCACCTCACTTTTGTAGGTACATACTCCGAGGAGAATCCACCTCACTTTTGTAGGTACATACTCCGAGGAGAATCCACCTCACTTTTGTAGGTACATACTCCGAGGAGAATCCACCTCACTTTTGTAGGTACATACTCCGAGGAGAATCCACCTCACTTTTGTATGTACATACTGAGAAGAATCCACCTCACTTTTGTATGTACATACTGAGGAGAATCCACCTCACTTTTGTATGTACATACTGAGGAGAATCCACCTCACTTTTGTATGTACATACTGAGGAGAATCCACCTCACTTTTGTATGTACATACTGAGGAGAATCCACCTCACTTTTGTATGTACATACTGAGGAGAATCCACCTCACCCCTGTATGTACATACTGAGGAGAATCCACCTCACCTCTGTATGTACATACTGAGGAGAATCCACCTCACCCCTGTATGTACATACTGAGGAGAATCCACCTCACCCCTGTATGTACATACTGAGGAGAATCCACCTCACCTCTGTATGTACATACTGAGGAGAATCCACCTCACCTCTGTATGTACATACTGAGGAGAATCCACCTCACTCCTGTATGTACATACTGAGGAGAATCCACCTCACCTCTGTATGTACATACTGAGGAGAATCCACCTCACCCCTGTATGTACATACTGAGGAGAATCCACCTCACCCCTGTATGTACATACTGAGGAGAATCCACCTCACCTCTGTATGTACATAATGAGGAGAATCTACCTCACCTCTGTATGTACATAATGAGGAGAATCTACCTCACCTCTGTATGCACATATACTGGAGGAGAATGAAACTCCCCTCTCTGTGAATATACCGAGGAGAATCTGCCCCACCTCTAGTATGCTATAAAAATTAGGAGATTTATGAAATTATCTAAATGAAAAACAGCTTTAGCTTCACTGCTCAGTTCTCATTTCTTATAGTGCACATAGTTCATCTGTGTGACACCCTAGACTTCATTGCACATGATCCACAAATGTAGCACTGCCAAGAAATTTACATATAAGCCTGCAACAATGTAACAAATTGTGTCCCTTTAGTTTATGTCACACCTTGACACACAGACACTATATATTTAGGCTTCACGCTACATAAATAACACAGTAACATTCAATACTGTATACAGCTAAATTCACTCTGCTACATTTGTTATATATGCACCACACATGAACAGTACTACAATATGTTGCTGTACAATATGGACTATGTATCAAATATGCCGGCGGACTATAGAGCATGAACTGTGAGCCACTACATGTAGAAGAAGGAGCAGCTAATTCACTGCATGCCTACTACTTGCCTGAATTCAGTAGTCTTAGCAGCAGCACACAAGCACTTCCTGCTTCTACATGGAGGCCCTTTGACTTTCCTTATTTAACCCTATACTATCTGATTTGCAATGAGTAGCTATATAAAGCGTCCGCTTACTCTCCAGCCATGAAGCTGTTACGAGAAAGCCATGATGTAAGGAGTATTAGCGAATCACAAGCAGCGGCCCTGCGGAGGGGACCTCCTTCTTTTCCTTTTCTGTAGAAGGCGCTGACTGCTGAACAATTACAACTTTTCACATACAGAGAAATCACGCAAACATAATAACAGGGAAGGGCTGACTGCAGATAAAGCAGACTTTGCTTCTTTGCAAAGGAAAATCTGGACTCTTTGAATCCAATGGGCAGTTAATAAAGGTCAATAATACTATTAGAGGCCCAGGATTAACATTATGCTAAACATGGTTCAGATGCCTAAATTGTCAACTTGGATCCCATTAAATTGAATAGGACCTGATTACAGAAGGTCACATTATACTTTACATATTTGCAAAAAATAACCCAAATACAAACAGGACGGTCTAGCGACCAGAAAACAAAAGGTTTTATTAGGAATCCAGATACAATTCAAATCCAAATGAAAGACAGGGTCACATTGTTTGATGTATATTTAAGGCTACTTGAGCCCTTAGGTTAGATTCACGCAGACATATTTGTGCACTCAAAATTTACGTGCGCAATACGTAGAGAATGGAAAACATTGATTTCAATGGGTTTGATCATGTGCGTGTATTTTTACTATATATTTCGGTTGCGCAAAAAAAAAAAAAAATACAGCATGAGTCATGGAAGTCAATGGGTGGTGTGTAGAGATGAGCGAGCACCAAAATGCTCGAGTGCTCGTTACTCGAGTCGAACTTCCCGCAATGCTCGAGGGTTCGTTTCGAGTAACGAGCCCCATTAAAGTCAATGGGCGACCCGAGCATTTTTGTATATCGCCGATGCTCGCTAAGGTTTTCATTTGTGAAAATCTAGGAAATTCACGAAAGTGATGGGAACGATACAGAAACGAATAGGGCAGGCGAGGGGCTACATGTTGGGCTGCATCTCAAGTTCCCAGGTCCCACTATTAAGCCACAATAGCGGCAAGAGTGCCTCCCCCCCCCCCCCCCCACACTGTCAGCATAAAGATCGTTCTCCTCTGCCACAGCTGTAACAGCTGTGGCAGAGAAGAACGATGTTAGCCCATTGAATTCAATGGAGCCAGCAATACAGCCGGCTCCATTGAAAGCAATGGGCTGCCGGTGAGCGCGGGATGAATTTTCGGGAAGGGCTTAAAAATATAAGCCCTTACCTGAAAATCATCCTAAAATGTGTAAAAATAAAAAAAAAATGTATTGCCGGCTCCATTGAATTCAATGGGCTAACATCGTTCTTCTCTGCCACAGCTGTTACAGCTGTGGCAGAGGAGAGCGATCTTTATGCTGACATTTTTCTTTTTAATTTTTACACATTTTAAGATGATTTTCAGGTAAGGGCTTATATTTTTAAGCCCTTCCCGAAAATTCATCCTGAGATCGCCGGCAGCCCATTGCTTTCAATGGAGCGGGCTGTATTGCCGGCTCCATTGAATTCAATGGTCAGTGCTTGTTTAATCGAGACGAGTACCACGTGGTGCTCGTCTCGAGTAACGAGCATCTTGAGCACCCTAATACTCGAATGAGCATCAAGCTCGGACGAGTATGCTCGCTCATCTCTGCAAACAGGCGCTCGATTTGCAAGGAGATGCTTCATATGCTATGTAATTTAACTGAAAAAGAACACATCTGGAACTAATTAGACTAATGCCATTTAAATCGGTGCGTGTGAACATGCCTTTCGCATGGAAAAAGTACAGTAAAGCATGCCAACGTATGTGTAAAAAAGCATTGTTCAATCCGCAAATACACAGTGCTCAGATAAGTGCAAATATGCATAAGATTGTGTGAAGGGGGCCTTAGTCATAAAGGAGCATGAAGAGGGTATTATTACTGTGTAGGGGACAGTGAGGCCTCATTCACATGAGCTATTTTGCCACGATAAAACGCCGTCCAAATATCGTGACCATCTGAAACATTGGATTTCAATGCATCCATTCAAATGGGCAATTTTCCGGCGTGTAAAATTGGTCAGCCGGAAAAGATAGCCCATACAGCAGCGTTCTTCATACCCTGCCTGCCATCAGGGAGTGGGATACAGCTGAAACAATAGTATCAGCTGTATCCCGCTGTGAATCCCTGATAAGACTCATCATTGTCTTTCAGAACACTGAAAGACAACGATGAGCGATGGATTAACGAAAACTGCACAATGTCAATGCAGTTAGACCCAACGATTATCGCTCACAAGTTGGCTTTGATCAATTTTTGAGCGATAATTGTTGTGTCTAAATGGGCCTTAAGTCATATGCCATATGCTCCAAGCTTTGCATCAATGATGTTATCAAACTCTGGAATTGACCAGTTCCTATAGAGTGATAAGATCTAGTCAGACAAGGTCTACCTTGTGGGCTGCATTCCCACGAAAGTATATCGGCTCGGTTTTCACGCCGAGCGAATATACGTCGTTCTCCTCTGCAGGGGGGGAGGATGGAAAAGCCAGGAGCAGGAATTGAGCTCCCGCCCCCTCTCTGCCTCCTCTCCGCCCCTCTGCACTATTTGCAATGGGGAGAGGCGGGACAGGGCGGGGCTAATTCACTGAACTTAGCCCCGCCCCCATCCCGGCTCCTTTCGTTGCATAAAGTGCAGAGGATCAGAGAGGGGGCGGGAGCTCACTTCCTGCTCCTGGCTTTTCCATCCCCCCCCCCCTGCAGATGAGGATGACGTATATCGGCTAAGGCTGCATTCCCACGAACGTATATCGGCTCGGTTTTCACGCCGAGTCGATATATGTTGTCCTCGTCTGCAGGGGGGGGGGATGAAAGAGCTAGGAGTAGGAACTGAGCTCCCGCCCCCTCTCTGCCTCCTCTCCACCCCTCTGCACTATTTGCAATGAAAGGAGGTGGGACAGGGGTGGGGCTAAGTCCCGATATGTATATGGCAGTCTCCTACAAAGACAGACTGGTGTCATTTGTGGTTACAACAAACATCAAAACCATTCTCTTACTTACACACGCTAAACATGCAGAACAGGTCTTGGGTTACGTCCTTAGAATGCGGGGCCTAGTTCAGGTATTAAATCTGGTTCAGATATATATATATCTGGCGCTATACAAATAAAGATTATATATATATATATATATATATATATATATATATATATATATAAAATCAGGGATTAATGGCTGCAAGACAGCCATAAAAAATATTTCCATTACAATGTGCAAGAAAATGGGAGATTTTAGAGACTTGACCGCAGCTTTTGCTCGTTCGCAATACCTGTGTGAAAGAGAGCTAAGAGAGGCATAATGAAAAGCCGGATGGGGAGTTGGTGTGTAGAGACAAGTCATGACTGGAAGAAGTCCTCATGGTGATCTGGGCCAGATGAAGAAGAAAAATGAAAGTGGATGACTCCAATTACAGATTAAGTCACCTCTGATCACTGTACTGTAATTACTTCTCTATGGGTAGAACTGGTATATGTGGTGATTACATTATTTACAAGTATACCAAAACTGATCCACTGTAACTGAGCTCCCTGTGTTATAAAAGATGTCTTATCTTATAGATATGCTGTGTCCAATGTGTATAGATATATTTTAGCTTAGTTTTGTTTTGATGTTTTTCTAACGGGGAACAAAATAATTCATGTGGCTTGTGCTCACCATCTTTTAAAGGGGATCTAGCAGGGGTTTTGCGATGCAAAACTGCTGGTAGACTCCTAGTGGGGGAGGTGGGTTATAGCGTAATTCACTGCTGCAACCCAGCTTTCCCAGGAATCCACTGTGCAGTAGCAGCAATTGAGTAACAAAGTACCGTACATGATTAGTGGGGACTGACTGTGCTTTAACCCAGCTTTTGCACTGCATAGGTCAGTTCAGCCTCAATATACAGTGAGAAAATTGGGTTAACGTTGCTCACATCTGTGTCATGTCATTCTGCTTTCCTGTTTCATCACAGAAAAATGGAATGCCAGTTGGGGACGGTGAGTTCCCATAATGCTACTTGACATTTTACTTGACAAAAGAGCACACCATGCAGTGTTATTTTGTCCAGGATGTTGTGCTGGATCACAGGTGAACAGAGAGCTTAAACATCTCATGACAATGCATTCAGTCCTTTCAGGTCCTCCAGTAGCTCCAGTAGTGATAGTAACCCCATAGTGGCCACAGTAGTAAAAGTGACCCCCATAGTGACCCTAGTAGTAAGTGACTTCAGTAAAAAGAGTGACCCCCATAGTAGCCCTAGTAATAACAATGACCCCCATAGTGGACCCAGTGCAAAACCCCAGTGGGGAGACCCTGGGCACACAGCGGTCTGTTACGCGGCAGAGAAAAGAACACAGAGACTTGTGTATAGTACCTTGGTTCCCCACTAATGATTGAAGAACCAAGGTACTTCAAGAATAAACTTTGATAAACAGGTAATCAATGCAATACAGCTACAATTCTCTTTAAGTGAAAGCAGGCTAGAGCTCAGAGGTCAGGAAGGATACACAAGATGTAAACAGTCCTACAGTCCATGTTATCTGTATGACACCACTCCTGTACTGGGAGCACTGCAGAGGAGGAAGAGGGGTAGAAGTCACTCCGCAGACTCTCTGGCAACAATTATTCACAGGAAGACTTAAACAATAACACCCCACATGGCAGACGCGTGGGTGTGATTCAGTGGTGTACCTCAGTGTGGTGATCCAGACTTTGGACGGCCACGCAGGAAAAGCCTGTAGTGTGAACTGGTACCTGTATGGTAGGTTCCTCTATACAGAATTATTGGAGGATGGTCTCTCTCTCTTAAGATCTTGGGGACTCACTCTATTCACATCCACACTCCAATCGTGGCGGAATATCTCTCCTCTTCTTCCATCTTCACCTACATGGAAGCTGAAAGTGCTTCCATGTGGCTCTGTGTTAGCGCTCTCTCTGCAGATTAGATGGAAGCCCTTTCCCATTCTCAAACACTCCTATTTATGCCCTCACTCATACCACATGACATGACAGACAGATACATCTACATGCAGGCAATGATTTTATTAGAGTTAACCTCTCTAGCACCGTAGCTGTTCAACACACACTGGATACGACAAGGCAAGCTTTGCACAGTGCATCTACATAGGACAAAAAATGTATGACATTTATAGAGGGGACCAGGATGGTGTTCTGGGGCACTACACCAGTGGTGATAATGACCCCCATAGTGGCCCCATAGGTAACAGTGACCCCTATAGTGACCCCAGTAATAATAGGGACCCCCCATATTGACCCCCATAGTAAGGGACCACAGTAATCAGAGTGGCTTCAATAATAAGAGTGGTTTCCATAGTGACACCAATAGTAATAGTGCCCCCCATAGTGACCCTAGTAATAATAGTGTCCCTCATAGTAGCCCCAGTAGTAAGTGACCACAGTAATCAGAGTGCCTCCAATAACAAGAGTGGCCCCCATAGTGGCCCCAGTAGTAATAGTGTTCCCAATAGTAGCCCTAGTAGTAAGTGACCCCCATAGTAAGTGACTCCAGTAATAAGAATAACCCCCTTAGTGGACCCAGTAGTTATAATGACCCACACAGTGCCCTAGTAGTACCAGTGATCCGCCGCCAGAATACAGAGAGAGAAGGGAAGTGCAAGGGAGTTTAGCAGTGTGTCCTTGCTGGCTGTTTGCAAAGGGAGGGGGTGGAATGGGGCATGAGCTTGTGTGCTAAGCTCCCGCCCCAACCCATTGCTGGCAACCGACAAGGGCCGGGAGCTTAGCACACTGGCTCCTGTCCCACCCTGCCCCTCCTCTTGCTGAGAGCCAGCAAGGGGGTGGAGAGGGGGAAGGCAGTTTAGCAGAGCCAAACCGGAACGTATAAAGGGGGTACAGGTTGAGGGGCACTTGGGGAACAGCGACCACAATATAATCAACTTCCAGCTGTCAATCAATAGGAAGCCTTATCAGGGAGTGGCAAAGAAACTAAACTTTAGTAAAGCAAAATTTGATGAGCTTAGAACTACTATCGGTAACATTAATTGGGACAACATCCTCAAAAATATCAGTACGGAGGAAAAATGGGAAAAGTTCAAAAGGATCCTAATCGCCTCATGTGAGCAGTTCATTCCCTTTAAAAATAAAAGAAACTCAGCTAAAAGGAAACCAATGTGGCTCGACAAGATGGTACGAGGCGCAATAAACGAAAAGAAGAATGCGTTCAAACTACTAAAGCAACAAGGCAGCGAAGAAGCGCTAAAATCGTACAGGGAAAAAAACAAAATATGCAAAGATACGATCAAAACTGCCAAGGTGGAAGCAGAAAGACGGATCGCAAAAGAGAGCAAAAACAACCCGAAGCTATTTTTCAACTACATTAACAGCAAAAGGATTTGCAGGGAGAGCGCTGGCCCTTTAAAAAACAATGCAGGAGAAATCATTGATGATGACGAAGGGAAAGCAAATCTACTAAACAGTTTCTTCTCAAGTGTATTCACCAAAGTAAAGGAAATGCCACACGAGATGCAGGGGAATAAAACGAACCCCTCACAAAATATCTCATACCTGACGCAGGAGGAGGTGCGGAAGCGTCTAAAGAAAACTAAAATTGATAAATCGCCGGGCCCAGATGGATTACACCCAAGGATACTAAAGGAACTAAGTGACGAGATAGCTAGGCCGCTATACCTAATATTTCTAGACACTATCAAGACCGGAGTAGTACCATTGGACTGGCACATTGCCAACGTGGTTCCAATTTACAAAAAAGGGAGCAAAAGTGAGCCTGGTAACTACAGGCCAGTAAGTCTCACTTCAGTAACGGGAAAAATTTTTGAGGGGATTCTGAGAGACGCCATCGATGAGTACCTCAAGGAGATTAAGGGAATAACTCCTCACCAGCATGGATTCATAAAGGGTCGCTCATGTAAAAACAAATCTGATCAGTTTCTATGATGAAGTAAGCTCTAAGCTGGACCAGGGAGAATCTATTGATCTCGTATATCTGGACTTCTCTAAAGCCTTTGACACCGTGCCACATAATAGGCTAATATACAAAATGAGGCAGCTCGGACTGGGCGAAAACGTGTGTAAGTGGGTAAAAAATTGGCTCAATGATAGAAAGCAGAGGGTGGTAATAAATGGCTCATACTCTGATTGGACCACAGTCGCTAGCGGGGTGCCACAGGGTTCAGTACTAGGCCCCACTCTGTTCAACATATTTATCAATGACCTGATAGAGGGGCTGCACAGCAAAATATCAATATTTGCAGATGACACAAAATTATACAATATAATTAATGCAACGGAGGACAACGTGCGGCTACAAACTGACCTGGATAAGCTGGGGGCCTGGGCAGGAAAATGGCAAATGAAGTTCAATGTTGAAAAATGTAAGACTGTGCACATGGGCAGGAGGAACGGATGTCACAAATATTCACTTAATGGGGTACCACTAGGGAAAAGTGATATGGAAAAGGATCTGGGGGTATTAGTGGATAATAGACTAAACTAGAGTAACCAATGCCAGTCAGCTGCTGCAAAGGCAAATAAAGTCTTGGGGTGCATTAAAAGAGGTATAGGGGTGAAGGACGAGAACGTTATCCTTCCATTATATAAGGCACTTGTCAGGCCTCACATGGAATACTGCGTATAATTCTGGACACCGGTGCTCAGGAAAGATGTCACAGTGCTTGAAGGGGTTCAAAGAAGGGCAACTAAACTAATACATGGAATGACGGGACTGGAATACCCTGAGAGGCTATCCAAACTGGGACTATTTACTCTAGAAAAAAGAAGGTTAAGAGGCGACCAAATAACCATGTATAAGTACATGAGGGGACAACACATGGATCTCTCCCGCGATCTGTTTACACCCAGGACCATGACGGTAACAAGAGGACATCCGCTACGATTAGAGGAAAGTAGGTTTCATCACCAACATAGAAGGGGATTCTTTACTGTAAGAGCAGTTAGACTGTGGAACTCTCTACCGGAGGAAGTGGTGATGGCAAAATCCATAGAGGAGTTTAAAAGGGGACTTGATGTCTTTCTGGAGAAGAAGGATATTACAGGATATAAATATTAGGTTAAGTGTCAATCCTGGTATACAGGCAGGTAGGAACTATTAGGGGTTGATCCAGGGAACAGTCTGATTGCCATTAGGGAGTCGGGAAGGAATTTTTCCCCCAAAAGGGCTAATTGGCTTCTGGCCTTGGGGTTTTTTGCCTTCCTCTGGATCAACACAGTAGGATAGACAGGCTGGACTAGATGGACATTGTCTTCATTCGGCCTTACATACTATGTTACTATGTTACTATGTCTTCCCCTGCCCGACGGTATCCCGGGCTCGGTGTATACTCACCGGAGCGGGCCATCTGAATGACCGCATAGACAGGAGATGCAGCCGTAATTTGGTCATGGCTACCTCTCGTTTACACAACTTTCAGTCATGCTGTGGCCGTGACACGCCCAACCGAAAATCGCTGCACCCTTGTGAAAGAACCCTTAGTTTGACATGTTTGCCATAGATGCTCCAGGTCACAAGCAACAGTTGCCATAGGGACCCCTACAAATCCCTCCCTTCAAGACTCTTTAGCTTGTCTTTACCTGTAACATTCAGGGGGCATTGCGGCTTCTTTTCCTGAGACTGACATTCTCAAGTAGAGCTGTAGATAAAGCTTTCTACCCCATAAAATAATACCCTGGATCTGTCCCTGGTAAGGGACATAGGTAGGGGTTGTACAATGGCAACAGCTAAAGCATAATTAACTCTTTAACAACCTTTGCAGATATATTCATCATGGCAGGGAGGGGGGTTATGTAGCAGACTAGGGAGCTAAGCTCACTCCATACTCAGTGGCTATCAGCTGTTCCAGCGAACTCTTATCATAATCATGAAACTGCTGAAATGTCACGGTCAATTCTGACTGCCACGTCTTAGCAGTTAGGGTATCGGAGAGACCCCCCAGCTAACTGCCGCCAGGTACCGATGGATTGCCACGGCAGACTGGGGCCATGTGAAGACTCCCAAGCCTGCCATGGATTTTAGCTTAGTAAGCCATAAAAAAGTTTTAGCCCCTGGAATATGGAAATGAAAAAATGAGAATTACAGCACACTGGAAAGCAATCACAGAACAGAAGAGGAAAGTGCTGCATTATATAAATGAGGAAGACTTTCAAATTGCAGATCTTCCTGCAGAAAGACGATGATATGTCTCCCACATATAAATTACCTGCTCGGTTGTGATCCTCTGCTTGTTATAGAATAGATTACAGTGATCAGAGTCTTATATAATGTTTTCTTTCAGGTCTAAAGTCTAACACAAACAACCTTCGCTGGCTGCACACTTATCTGTGATTGGATATCGTTTGACCTATTTTTATGATTAGGTTAAAGCAAGTGAAGACACTTATCACCCCAACAGCTGAGGGTGTAGTGAGGATAGGACTTTGGAATTATACAGTAGGCTACTAGGTGACAGGTACATGACACATATCAACCTTGTACATAGGAGCTTACATATAACCAATAACGAGAATGGCTGAAAAAAAACTGAATTACGCCTGTTCACAAAATAAATCCAGGCTTATTATTATATAGTTTTGTTTTTTGTACTGATTAATTTCTTATACATATGTGGACGAAGTCATAATATATTGTATAGAGCAAACTCAGGAGCTAAGCCATCTTTCAGTTTGACCATTTGTCTTAGGATGCTATGCGGAGGAGAAAGACAGCTGGATGCCCAAACGATGGCACAGGAGGTGCCAGAATTTAGACACAAACTGAACACCCGATCCAAGACAATATTAAATGGCAACCCATGCAACTTGACAATATGAGTTAAGAATAGTTTAGCCAAATTCATTTAGAGCCGTTAAAGGAGATGTCCCGCGCCGAAACGGGTTTTTTTTTTTTTTAAACCCCCCCCCCGTTCGGCGCGAGACAACCCCGATGCAGGGGTTAAAAAACCCACCCGCACAGCGCTTACCTGAATCCCGGCGGTCCGGCGTCTTCATACTCACCTGCTGAAGATGGCCGCCGGGATCCTCTGTCTTCATGGACCGCAGGGCTTCTGTGCGGTCCATTGCCGATTCCAGCCTCCTGATTGGCTGGAATCGGCACGTGACGGGGCGGAGCTACACGGAGCCCCATAGAGAAGAGGAGAAGACCCGGACTGCGCAAGCGCGGCTAATTTGGCCATCGGAGGGCGAAAATTAGTCGGCACCATGGAGACGAGGACGCCAGCAACGGAGCAGGTAAGTATAAAACTTTTTATAACTTCTGTATGGCTCATAATTAATGCACAATGTACATTACAAAGTGCATTATTATGGCCATGCAGAAGTGTATAGACCCACTTGCTGCCTCGGGACAACCCCTTTAAATGACAAATCTTGCTGACAGCTCGACTGCAGCACCCCGTAGGAAAACCCCAGACACGTGGCATACACTGAGATCCTGGGAGGGTAAAGTGTTGGCTTGTCACGGCGGCACTTACCAGGCTCCCTCACAGAGGGACACATGTGGCCAAGGCCAGGGTAGCGCTGAGGCCTCTGCTGGACACCCCAAACATGGGGATGCCCAATAAACAGGGTAAGAGGTGTAGAGGGATTTGTCACGTGTGACGCCACCGTTCCAGCACCATTCAGCATGACCATCGGCGGCAAAAATAAATGAGCCATAGACAGTTTAAGTACCTCCGGTCCCCAGGAATGGTCAGGGCCTGGAAATAACTTGACTGGAAACTTAACTTTAGTGGTACAAGGCATAAATTCAAAAGAGATACACTAGTGCAGGTAAAACAGGAGATTTGAGGTCAGGGAGGAAACTCAGGATGTTACCGGTCCTGCAGGCCAAGTTATCTGTCAGGTATCACTCCTGGATGGGGAACACTTCAGAAGAGGAAAGGGACAGGGTCATTCCACAGACTCTCTGGCTGCCGAGTACTTCCACTCAGCGGGACTCAAACTTCAGAATCAATGAGTCTGAAACACAGACAATTGAGTACCTCTGCACTAGGTCTTGACAGACTAAACTGGCACTCGTCTCTCTCTCTTTGGGCCTCAGAATTCAAACTGAAGAAACGCATTCTGGGAAAACCCTTCCTCTTCCTTCATCTTCAACACATGAGGGCTGAAGGTGCCCCCATGTGCTCTGTACTTTCTCTAGCAGCTCTGGAAGATGGAAGACCAACTCCTTTACCGCTCTCAAGTACACACATTTATATTTTCTGTCATACCATGTGACAGGATAGAATTGTTACATTCACAGGCAGACAGCTCATATTTTGCAGACATCAACCCATCGCTTACTGCAGCTATGCAATACACACAACAGATCAACAAAATATTTTGCACAGTGCATCAACACAAGACTTTCCATTATGACATTATGGAGGGGGTCAGGAAAGCATGTAATCGGCCACTACACCACCACTACCCAAACAATGGTATTTCTCCCATAGGGGGGGAAATCAGTGATAAAATCCATGGACCAGTGGGTTCAAGGTTTCTCTGGTGCAGACAAAGGCAACAACCTCCCACCCGGGAGATTCCTGTCGTGGCTTGTCAGTCCCGACAGCATCATGGCATAGTGGCCTCGATGCAGGCCAATACCTGCTGCCTTGTTATTCAGGACAAAGGTTAATGCACCATATGCAGAGACTGCTGTTCTGTCTCTCTTTGCTGCATGGATGCATGCTGGATTAGTCAGGCCTAGGAGAAGGTTGGAGGTGTGGTTCTCTGATTTCTCTGTCAGTCCTCAATTGTGGAGTAGTGTTATATTATTACCCCTCCTTTTGCTCAATGCTACTAATTCAGTTCAATAGGAGAACAGTGGAGAGTGGTGTTCCTTTGTGCTGGGTGTATTGGGACTTGCAGTTAAGTTGTTGCTGTTTCCTTTTCAGTTGTATTTTTGTTTTCCTTCTCTGTTATGCTTTGCTGTTTGGTTCATCTCTCCAGGGGGGCTTTATAGGGACAATCAGGGCCCGGAATGAAGACCATGGGGTCGCTTCTATCGAGGCAATTACTCCGCTTTTAGGCAGGAACCCTTCACCCCTCCCCCCCCCCCCCACCGCTAGGTTAGGGTGCTACTGTTCAGCATAGCATGGTTCTACAGTGCATAATATTATCTACTGCAGAAGTTTTGTATGTCACCTTGTGTCTGTACTGAGCGTGGTGCTCATGTGCCGTACAGACGTGACAATTCCAAGGGGATTTGGTTCTAGAAGAAACTTCACAAGAAGACACATAACTGTAAACATCACATTTCATAGAAGGCCACGAGAAATTTCTCGTTATCAGTCTGCTGGTATTGTTAATCCTCGGATGTCCTGCCAGAACAGAATTATGCATTTTAGATAGTAATTGCAATCTTAAGTGTAACAGGACAAAGAGCTGATGATGCTGATACGATTGAATAGTCAGTTGTGGTGAGTGCAAGGGAGTATTCTGCTCCTTAGTTACCTTTTCCAGAGGCAGGCAGCACAACTACATCATTGTGTTGCCAGCGTGCCTCTGAGAATAGGACTTTGGAATTATACAGTAGGCTACTAGGTGACAGGTACATGACACATATCAACCTTGTACATAGGCGCTTACATATAACAAATAACGAGAATGGCCAAAAAAAACTGAATTACGCCTGTTCACAAAATAAATCCAGGCTTATTATTATATAGTTTTGTTTTCTGTACTGATTAATTTCTTATACATACGTGGAGGAAGTCATAATATATTGTATAGAGCAAACTCAAGAGCTAAGCCATCTTTCAGTTTGACCATTTGTCTTAGGATGCTATGTGGAGGAGAAAGACAGCTGGACGCCCAAACGATGGCACAGGAGGTGCCAGAATTTAGACACAAACTGAACACCCTGATCCAAGACAATATTAAATGGCAACCCCATGCAACTTGACAATATGAGTTAAGAATAGTTTAGCCAATTTTTTTTTGCATTCAGAAGACTAGGGAGAGCCGTTAAATGACACATCTTGCTGACAGCTCCACTGCAGCATCCTGTAGGAAAACCCCAGACACATGGCATACACTGAGAAGCTGGGAGGGTAAAGTGTTGGCTTGTCACGGCGGCACTTACCAGGCTGCCTCCCAGAGGGACACACGCGGCCAAGGCCAGGGCCTCTTCCAACATGGGGATGCCCAATAAACAGGGTAACAGGTGTAGAGGGATTTGTCACGTGTGACACCACCGTTCCGGTACCATTCAGCATGACCATCAGCGGGAAAAATAAATGAGCCATAGACAGTTTAAGTACCTCCAGTCCCCAGGAATGGTCAGGGCCTGGAAATAACTTTACTGAAAACTTCACTTTAGTGGTACAAAGCATAAATTCAAAAGAGATACACTGGTGCCGGGTAAAACAGGAGATTTTAGGTCAGGGAGGAAACTCAGGATGATATCAGTCCTGCAGGCCAAGTTATCAGTCAGGTACCCCTCCTGGACAGGGAACACTTCAGAAGAGGAAAGGGACAGGGTCATTCCACAGACTCTCCGGCTGCCGAGTACTTCCACTCAGCGGGACTCAAACTTCAGAATGCTTGAGTGTGAAACACAGACAATTGAGTACCTCTGCACTAGGTCTTGACAGACTAAACTGGCGCTCTGCTCTCTCTCTCTTTGGGTCTCACAATTCAAACTGAAGAAACGCATTCTGGGAAAACCCCTCCTCTTTCTTCATCTTCAACACATGAGGGCTGAAGGTGCCCCCATGTGCTCTGTACTTTCTCTAGCAGCTCTGGAAGATGGAAGACCAACTCCTTTACCGCTCTCAAGTACACACATTTATATTTTCTGTCATACCATGTGACAGGATAGAATTGTTACATTCACAGGCAGACAGCTCATATTTTGCAGACATCAACCCATCGCTTACTGCAGCTATGCAATACACACAACAGATCAACAAAATATTTTGCACAGTGCATCAACACAAACAGGGCCCGGAATGAAGACCATGGGGCCGCTTCTATCGAGGCAATCACTCCGCTTTTAGGCAGGAACCCTTCACCCCTCCCCCCCCCCCCCCCACCGCTAGGTTAGGGTGCTACTGTTCAGCATAGCATGGTTCTACAGTGCATAATATTATCTACTGCAGAAGTTTTGTACGTCACCTTGTGTCTGTGCTGAGCGTGGTGCTCGTGTGCCGTACAGACGTGACAATTCCAAGGGGATTTGGTTCTAGAAGAAACTTCACAAGAAGACACATAACTGTAAACATCACGTTTCATAGAAGGCCACGAGAAATTTCTCTTTATCAGTCTGCTGGTATTGTTAATCCTCGGATGTCCTGCCAGAACAGAATTATGCATTTTAGATAGTAATTGCAATCTTAAGTGTAACAGGACAAAGAGCTGATACGATTGAATAGTCAGTTGTGGTGAGTGCAAGGGAGTATTCTGCTCCTTAGTTACCTTTTCCAGAGGCAGGCAGCACAACTACATCATTGTGTTGCCAGCGTGCCTCTGTGGGAGCTAGCAAGGCCTCTTAAATTGGTAAAACAGTAATGAGGTCTTCCCTCCACAGTGTGGGTTTTCCCTCCAGTAGCGCTGTTCTGACAAATCTGCATCCTGGCAAGGAATTCCTTTTTCACCTCCTTTTTGTACAGCTGGTACCTCAAACAGACAATTAGCTCAAAGTATGGACCGTTGACCCTGCTAAGATCAGGGTTTGAAACAGGTAGAAAACAGCAGGTACTGCCTCTGCTTGTCCAGATAAGTAATTTACTACATGGAGGGGACATAACACAGTAATATAGTATGCGAGGCTGAAAAAAGACAAATGTCATTCCAGTTCAGCCTTTTTCCACCCCCTCCTTGTTAAAACAGAGGAAGGGGAAAAAAACCCAGCGAGGCAAAGCCAATTTACCCCATTCAGAATATTCCACAAATCAACATTTGAAAGTTCCTACCTGACTCCAACAACCACTCCGATTTGGTTATTTAATCATAGTGCTCCAAGAAGACATCTATTCCCCTCTTACACTTCTCCATTGATTTTTGCCATCACCATGTTCTCTGGCAGAGAGTTTCATACTCTCAGAGCTCTTACAGTAAACAACCCCCTTCTGTGTTGGTGATGAAACCTTCTTTTCTCCAGACGGAGAGGATGCCCTCTTGTTAGCGCCACAGTCCTGGGTATAAACAGATCATGGGAGAGATCCTTGTATTGTCCCTTAATGTATTTATACATAGTTATTTGATCGCCCCTTAACCACCTTTTTTCCCAGGGTGAATAATCCCAATTTTGATAGCCTCTCTGCGTGTTCCATGCCTCTTATTCCGTTTATTAATTTAGTTGACCTTCTTTGAACCCCCTCAAGCACTGCAACATCTCTCCTGTGCACCGGTGTCCAGAACTGTACACAGTATTCCATGTGAGGCCTGACAAGTGCCTTATATAGTGGAAGAATTATATTCTCATCCCTTGCCCCTCTACCTCTTTTAGTGCACGGCCAAACTTTATTTGGCTTTGCAGCAGCTGACTGGCATTGATTGCTCCAGTTAAGTCTACAGTCAACTAGTACCCCCAGGTCTTTTCCATCTCACATTACACCTGTGAGGGACACCAATGAGACAGCCACTCAATCACACAGCGTGGATACAAAGTAGTGTCATGTAGTATATGTAGTGCACCACGCAGACCAGCAATCTATTAATGATGCCATAATAGTTCAGTGGGTTGCCATGCACTTCAAACAGTGAACCACATTGGTACTGCCACCCTGGCTCCCCCTGGAGTTTTAACCCTTTCCAATCCATTTATTTTTTCTCACCCATTCTCCCCAGCTCCAAATAAATTGGAGCTGGGGAGAATGGGTGAGAAAAAATACATTTTCCCTGCACCCTCCTGAACTGACAGGGACCTGCTTACCTGTCCGGCTTCTTCCGCATTCTCCTTCTGCCTCCCGGCTCGGCGATCATGTGACCGCTGGGGTCAGGTGGCACCTAGCGGTCACATGATCGCCGGGCCGGGAGACAGAAGGAGAATGCGGAAGACGCCGGACAGGTAAGCAGGCCCCCCCCCCCACGGTGCAGGCTCCCGGCTCGGCGTTCATGTGACCGCTGGGGGTCAGGTAACACCGGCGGTCACATGATCGCTGGCCGGAATCTCTATGCATTACATAGCGCTAATTGAGCGCTATGCAATGTGTAAAGGAGAAGGCAGAAAGGGTTGAAAACCCTTTCTGCCTTCTCCTCGGGGGTCCTCAATGAGGACCAATGCAGGAGTGTATCTTGCACCCGATGTGTCTGACGATTGGGTGCAGATGCACTCCTGCACTGCAGTGTCGGGCCTGCCATGACATCGAGCTGTGGAGGGAAATTATGATGTCGGGGCAGGCCCGACATTGGACTGGAAAGGGTTAAAGCCACACTGCGTGTGAATGATAGATAATAAAAGCAAGGCATTAGTTGGATTTTGGCCAAGATACATCAGCTCACTAACCACATCATGGTTCCTTGCGTTGTAGTGGGTCCCTACACTAATATAAATACGTCACAGAAGGGGAAATATAAAAACATAAAAACAATCACAGAAAATGGCCATATACTTACTGACTAAGGAGGGCCGATTGCTGCATCCTCTCACCATACAGGTAGCAAGTACAAAAATGAGGGAGCTGTGTCCCTCACAGGTGTAATTAGCTCCCTCATTTTGATAGTCTGCTACCTGCATGATGAGAGGATGCAGCAATCGGCCCTCCTTAGTCAGTAAGTATATGGCCATTTTCTGTGATTGCTCCCATAATAATTACTTCATTGTGGTTTGACACTTCTTCTTTTTGTCTTATTAATAAGTTTTCAGTTTCTTTTTTTACTTTTGGTGGCCTATAGAAAACTCCTAAAATGATTTCATTAGTCTAGCCTCCCTGTATTGCTACCCATAGCATTCCTCTCCTACACCTATATTTTCTCTTAGTCTCATCATTAAGTAGGATTTAACATACAGACATACCCCTCCCCCTTTCTGGTTCCCACTGTCTCTTCTGAAGAAATTGTAACCATATATATTCACCACCCAATAGCATTTTTCGTCAAGCCATGTTTCCGTTATTGCTACTCTATCGTAGTTTTCTGAAGACATATTCGCTTCAAGCTCACTCACTTTACTGACCAGACTTTTTCATTTGTAGCCATACAATTTATACAGTTGCGGTTACAGTTTGTATTTATTATGCTGCTTATGATCCTATTTGCTGCTCTGTTAGTTCTAACTGTACTAACCCCCACTCGACCCCCATTTCCATTCCTTAATCCAAGAACTCTGTCTACACTGTCTTCCCCACCTATTTCTCTTGTTGCCCTCCCCCAGTCATGTTTAAACACTCCTCCAACCTTCTAGCCATCTTCTTCCCCAGCACAGCTGCACCATCCCCATTGAGATGCAGCCCATCTCTATGGTAGAGCCTGTAGCTGACAGCAAAGTTAGCCCAGTTTTCTAGGAACCCAACCCCCTCCTTCTTATATGAACTCTGGAGCTACTGTTTTACCTTTCTAATCTCTCGCTGCCTTTTTGGTGTGGCTCGTAGTTCAGGTACTATTTCTAAGAAAAGTACCTTGGATTACCTTGCCCTGAGCTTAAATCCTAGATCCCTGTAATAATTTGTAAGGGTCCTCCATTGACCTCTGACTTTGTCATTGGTGAGATTTTGCACCATGACTGCTGGATCCTCACCAGCCCCTCCCAGTAATCTGTCAACCGGGTCGGCGATGTGTCGAACTCGAGCACCAGGAAGACAACACACCATTCGACGATCCCGGTCTTTGTGGCAGATTGCCTTTTTCTGTCCCCCTAATAATTGAGTTCCCCACCACTAGGACCTGTCTAGCCTGCCCTGTGCTTCCCTTCCCCTTCTTACTTGAGTAGTCAATTCCCTGGCATTCAGAGGGCATGTCGTGCTGCAGCAATGCTAACCCTGTAGTGGCATCCCCCTGATCTACCAAATTTGCAAACTTGTTGGGGCGTTCAAGTTCAGGACTAGCCTCCCTGGTTCTCTTCCCTCTACCCCTTCTAACTGTCACCCAGCTAGCTACCTGCTGATCCTGATATCCTGAACTACCATCCTCCCCCACATCTACCACAGCAAGTGTCTGCTCAGTTAGCAGCAAACTCCTTTCCATGTTGTCAATGGATCTCAGAGTTGCAAGCTGCTTATTTAGATCCAAGATCTGGGCTTCCAAATACGCAACATACTCACATCTTGCACAGCAGTATGCACCCTCGACCGGCTGGTCAAGGACTGCAGACATGGCACAAGATGTGCACTAAATGGCATTGCAAAGCATGGAGCACATTCTAGGGATCTACAATTTAGCTTAAAAAGAGAACAAAAAATCAACTAAATCACACTTCTCACGTACCTCTGCCCGTTCACACTTCCTCACATGCCTCCACCTGTTTGCAATTCCTAACGTGCCTCCACCTGTTCACGCTTCCTCACATGCCTCCACCCGTTTGCGCTTCCTAACGTACCTCCACCCGTTCATGCTGCCACACATGCCTCCGCCCATTCACACTTTTTTTTCCTCTCTCTCTCTATATCACACTCACGCTCCCCCTGCTTCCTCGCTCTCAGTCATACTGATTAGTGTGCCCACCATTCATTCACACTCACTTACACACCACTTGTTCACACTTCCTCACATGCCTCCACCTGTTTGCACTTCCTAACGTGCCTCCACCTGTTCATGCTTCCTCACATGCCTCCACCCGTTTGCGCTTCCTAACGTACCTCCACCCGTTC
Source organism: Eleutherodactylus coqui (assembly GCF_035609145.1). Taxonomy (NCBI): domain Eukaryota; kingdom Metazoa; phylum Chordata; class Amphibia; order Anura; family Eleutherodactylidae; genus Eleutherodactylus; species Eleutherodactylus coqui. Next base: position 250,838,572 of record NC_089839.1, on the reverse strand, counting down.
ATGCTGCCACACATGCCTCCGCCCATTCACACTTTTTTTTCCTCTCTCTCTCTATATCACACTCACGCTCCCCCTGCTTCCTCGCTCTCAGTCATACTGATTTGTGTGCCCACCATTCATTCACACTCACTTACACACCACTTGTTCACACTTCCTCACATGCCTCCACCTGTTTGCACTTCCTAACGTGCCTCCACCTGTTCATGCTTCCTCACATGCCTCCACCCGTTTGCGCTTCCTAACGTACCTCCACCCGTTCATGCTGCCACACATGCCTCCGCCCATTCACACTTTTTTTTTCTCTCTCTCTCTCTCTATATCCCACTCACGCTCCCCCTGCTTCCTCGCTCTCAGTCATACTGATTTGTGTGCCCACCATTCATTCACACTCACTTACACACCACTTGTTCACACTTTCTCACTCAGGCTTTATTCACACGAGCATTTTATCGCAACAATAAAACGCTGGCTGAAGATTACAACCATATGATGCATTGGATTCCAATTTATTTGTTCAGGTGGGTGTTTTTCCAGTGTGTAAACAGGGCTGGCCGGAAAAGATAGAGCATGTGGTGCGCATTCCGGCCACCGTTTTTACGCCCGGCCGCAAAAGATAGTTCTGGTCTTATCTTTGGCCGGAATACGGAAGCCAGTTCCATAGACTCCTATTGGAGCTGCCAGCTGCCAGCAAAGGGAGGGAGCTGGGAAAGAGATTAGCACACTAGCTCCCCCTCTTCCTATTGCTGGCAGCCGGCAAGGGGTGGGGATTTAGAACAGGGACGAGGGAAGGCGGAGGGAGTTTAGCCCCGGTTGTCTGCATGGGTGAAAAAACGAGAGCAGCAGCCATGACTTGGTCATGGCTGCCTCTCGTTCATGCGATTTTCAGCTGTGCTGCAGCTGTGATGCTGGCAGCTGAAAATCGCAGCACCCATGTGAAGGATCCCTTAAGAATATACTTATGAGCACAATCTTCTTCCTCGCAGCTCCTTTCCAGGCTGCCGATAAGGTCACATGCCAGGCGCAGCTTCAGCATCGGGACCTGCTCCTCTCCTCTCTCACTGGCCACCTGCCACTCTGGGACCCGCCTCTCTTCTCCCCGCTTGTCTTTCCCAGACGGATAGATCATCCAGCGATTCTGATGCGTCCCTTGCTCAAAAATAATATTTCAATGACATTATGGCAGGTATATTAACTAAAACAGAGGAAAACTGGTGGTGACCACAACAGCCTATCAGAGTATCGGTTTCAATCTTTAGTCTGTGCTGTATCCCATCCCGTCTGAGAGTCCCTTTAGAAGAACACACAGTGACTCTTTTTCCTCTAAGTGAGGAAAAGACGGAATGGGAAAAGCCATGTGTATGGAGGGTTTGTGCTCTGTATTCACTATCAGTGGTTAGGAGCTCTTCTTTTCTGTAGTGTTGAAGGGGAGAGGTCTTGAAAAGATGAGCTTGCGCACCCTCAGGCTGCCTCCACAGGCACGGGAAAATCGTGTGATTTTCGCCTGCTGCAATAGTCAGTAAAAAAAGCAGAAGATGACACCAATGATTTACAATGGTTTCATTCCCATCTGCGATGTTTTCACTGATGTGATGTTTAGGGGATAAAAAATCACGGCATGTTCTATCTTTCTGCGATGTGCAATTTTTAAAATCTCCCATGTATTCCTATGGAAGCTTCTTTTGATTGCATCAATCACGCGTTACGATGCCATGCAATTTTAACATTACAAAGTCCCTTTGTTTTATGTGATAAAAAATCACGTGAATTTGTTGCGCAATTTTATCGCGAATGTGATGCGAAATTATTTTTTAAAAAAGCATCGCTGTCGCTCACAAATTACAGTGAATAAAGATGCGATTTTCTCACGGCAGAATCGATCGCCCGTGTGGAGCCAGCCTTAACCCCTTAGTGACGGCCGTATCGTAAAACTACGTCCTGCTGTTGCAGGACGTGTATGGAAGGAGGCAGTGCCGCTATCTCCCTCCATACAGCGCGGGCGTCAGGTGTTTATTACAGCTGACACCTGCAGGCAATAGCCGCGCTCGGCTATAGCATTACATCATACTGCAGGAGCAATCAAAGTATCGCATGTTAAAGTACCCCAGGGGGACTTCAAAGTAAACAAAAAAAAAATCAATAAAGTTTTTTTAATGCCATATCTATTATTAAAAAATCTAAATCATAAAATAAAAATATGTATTTGGTATCGCCGCGTCCGTAAAAGTCTGATCTATCAAAGTAGTGCATTATTTTTTCTGCACGGTGAACGTCGTCCGAAACAAAAAATAAAGAAAACCAGAAATACACTTTTTTAGTTACCCTGTCTCCCAGAAAAAACGCAATAAAAAGCGATCAAAAAGTCGTATGTATTCCAAATTGATACTTTTGGAAACTACAGGACATCCCACAAAAAATGAGCCCTTGCTCAACTATGTCGACGAAAAAATAAAAAAGTTATTGTGCACACAAAATGACCGCAGAAAATAATTTAAAAAAATTAAATATCTTTAAAAAAAAATACAAGTACTACAGCAAAAAAAAATACTATATAAGTTTGGTATCGTAGTAATCGCACTGACCCATAGAATAAAAATATCAGGTCGCTTTTGTTGCAGTTTGTGCGCCGTAGAAACAGGACGCACCGAAAGATAGTGGAATGTTGTTTTTTTTTCCATTTCTCTCCGCTTAGAATTTTTAAAAAGTTTTTCAGTAAATTATATGGTACAATAAATAGTGCCTTTGAAAAATACAACTCATCCCACAAAAAACAAGCCCTCATACAGCGACGTCGATGGATAAATAAAGGAACTACGATTTTTTAAAAGGGAGTAGGAAAAAAACAAAAACGGAAAAAAGCAAAAAAGCTCCGTCACTAAGGGGTTAAAGTTGAACTGAGATCATTCTCTAGCTCTAGAAGAAACTATTCTTCTGTCTGAAATTGTAGGAGACTGTGGATGATGTTTTTAGGTGGATCATCTGATTTACATTTGGGTATTAGGGCTTCTCTATAGTTAGACCTGGGGAGGTAATGCGGCCTAACAAATTCACGAAGATGAGTTTTAGGCCATAGTCAGACGGGCGTTTTTAGCCGCGATTTGCGCATGCGCATGCGTCCGGCGATTTTATAAAACCATTGCTTTGCAATGGTATCGGACACATGAGCGCTTTTTATGCACTCGTCCGATAAATTATAGAACAGAAATCGCAGATCGCACCTATCTGCGATCTGCGATTCCTGTTCTCTTCTCTATATGCGCTCAATGGGGCCGGCGGCAGCAGCGCCGACCCCATTGAGAACATATAGAAGACAAATCATTCTTCTCTGCCACAGCTGTAACAACTGTGACAGAGAAGAACGATGTTTGCCCATTGAATTCAATGGAGCCGGCAGTACAGCCGATTCCATTGAAAGCAATGGGCTGCCGGCGTGCGCGGGGTGAATTGTCGGGAAGGGCTTAAATATATAAGCCCTTCCCTGCAATTCATCCTAAAATGTGTTAAAATAAAAAAAAATTGTATACTCACCGTTCCGCTGCAGCCGGAGTGCAGCCGCGGCCGCTCTCAGTTCTCCTGAACTGCTTCTCGGCACTAATCAGCCGGCGGGGCTTTAAAACCCCCGCCTGCTGAATGATCTGCCTCTGATTGGTCACAGCCCTGACCAATCAGAGGCAGGTTTCACTCACACACCCATTCATGAATTCATGAATGGGTGAGTGACTGCTGCCTCTCAGCGCTGAGCCAATCAGGGGCAGGTCTGACTCACATCCATTCATGAATTCATGAATGGGTGTGAGTGAGACATGCCTCTGATTGGCTCAGCGCTGAGCCAATCAGGGGGCAGGTCTAACTCACACCCCCTTCACACGTACTGCAGGAGGGCAACGCGGAGCTCCGGCTGCCGGGAGAAGGTGAGTATATATATATTTTTTATTTTTACACATTTTAGGATGAATTGCAGGGAAGGGCTTATATATTTAAGCCCTTCCCGACAATTCATCCCGGGCTCGCCCGCAGCGCATTGCTTTAAATGGAGCCGGCTCTATTGCCGTCTCCATTGAATGCAATGCGCTGGACAGCTCCGGCCCGTTTCTACTGAAACGCGGTTAGGAGCAGATTTTCGGGCGATTTGCGGGCGACTTGCGCGCACCGGTCACGCGATTTGCGGATGCGCATCCGTCATGCGATCCGCAAATCGCGTGAAAAAACGCCTGTGTGACTAAGGCCTTAAGGTGGAGAGGATCGCTTCAGATAGAATAGTTACATTTGTCTTGGCCCTTTATTAGGTTATACAGCAACAAGCAATGTTTTTGGCATGTGGAGAAGTAATTTGTGGTGTGAGAGTCCGGTTTATATATGTACACAAAACGAACGGCGAATAAGTGAACAAATGACCCTTTGTCGTTCGCCGGTTGGCAATGTTTACACTGGACAATCATCATTCAGTTTAGCATGATCCAGTGATTACCTGAACGATTATTGTGCTGTGAAAAAGGGGTCTAAAACATATGAACATTTAATTAGTCATAGGTTTAAGGATGTGCTTTGTTTGACAAAAGCTCTAGCTACTTGTGCATGGAGAATGAGTTGGACTGCTCATGAGTCAGAATAAAAAAATTAGAGCTAGGCTCTGGTTGTGAGATAGAACCACATTTTTCAGCGTGCAGAGCGCAGTACTAGGAGTGGCCACTAGATGAAGACAAACTATCAGTTTTCTTCTATAGGCTTGGTTTCGCTAATTCCTGAGATACAACATTTAGCAATAGTTTAGGCTAGGGCTACAATAGGTAAAAATTAGGGCAAGTCTCCTTGCCAGATAAATATTGGATGTTTGGATGGATATACTTCATGTGAAGACTCAGGGAAATTGAAACATTCAGAAAAGGCTCAGAATCCCTGAGAAAAATTGTTGCTTTAAGGCTGGGCTCACACATAATTATGTTGGTTTAAGGCTGGGCTCACACATATTTATGTTGGTTTAAGGCTGGGCTCACACATATTTAAAATGCGTATTACACGCAAGATATACATAGTAGTGCTCAAGCATTCAAATGCATGGATTTACACTGTTTGTTTGCACTTGCATGTGCACATTGCATATTACACAAGCGCAAAAAAGAATTCAGTATGTTCTATTTTACCGCATATGATGCACACAAGGGCCCATTGTTCTCTATGGTTGCATAAGCAACTCTGTAAATATGCAATTACATTGCATATGGGCAACATTTATATGCGCCGTCACATAAAGACAGAGCAGGAAATGTAAACAGTGGTAATGAAAAGTTTCTATTTTGTCCTTCCCACAGTGTAATTGGATTCTATTTTGTTTAATCACTTGGTTCTAAAGCCCCATTTACATGGGACGAATGTCGGGCAAACAATGGCCGACACTCATCCCCGCATGTACTCGCTCCCATGCTGCTGCACAGGAGCGAGTATTGTTGGCTCGCAGCAGGGTAGCTGCAGGAGATTTCTCTTCTCACTTTCCCCGGCCCCTCTCCATTCACTAACACAGCGGCCGTTCTGTATTGAATGGCTGCTGCTTACACTGAACGATCATCGTTCAGGATCATCCCTCCTTGTTTAGGCTGCATAAACGATGAAAGAGTAGCTGAATGATTATCGTTCAGTGTAAATAGCAGCCATTCAGTACTGAACGGCCGCTGTGTTACGTGGATGGAGAGGGGCAAGGAAGAGTGAGGAGAGAAATCTCCTCCAGAAGCCCTAGCCCCTTGCTGGCCGCTCTGTCAGAGAGCCAGCGATACTTGCTCCTGTGTAACAGCATCGAAGTGAGTATGTGCGGGGACGAGTGTCGGGCATCGTTTGCCCGACATTCGCCCCCTGTAAATAGGGCTTTATATCACGGTTGAACTTGGACATATTTGTATGTAATCCTTTGGCTTAGGTGTAGGAGCTGAGGTCACAAGAAAGTGTTCTATTCTACATATTATTGTCTGAATATCTATCCTTTTCATGATGACTAGACATTCAAGTAAAAAAAAAATTCACTGGATACTTTTTTGCTGTCTGCGCCAATTAAAAAAAGAACAGCACAAATAAAAAAAATGAGGAGCAGTGATACTAAGTAAATATTCACTTTAGACTCCTGATTTGAGAGCCACAATATCAACTGAAAATTTAACACCTCGTGTTCCTTCAACAATAGACCAAAAATTTTAAGTTGATTTTAATGATATGTAATTTATAGATTATACTCCTGATATACAAAAGGATAGGGCTATGTTTGCAGAACTGAAAAAAATATTCTTTCAGGTCTCAGCTGAGGCCAGGGATTGGATTGTTAGACATATTAAATAGATGATTATTAGAGATGAGCGAGCACCAAAATGCTCGGGTGCTTGTTACTCGAGTCAAACTTTCAGTGATGCTCGAGAGTTTGTTTCGAGTAACGAACCCCATTGAAGTCAATGGGCGACTCGAGCATTTTTGTATATGACTGGTGCTCCGCTAAGGTTTTCATTTGTGAAAATCTTAGCAAATCACCAAAGTCATGTAAAAAAACACAGAAATGGATAGGGCAGGCGAGGAGCAACATGCAGGGCTGCATTTCGGGCTCCGAGGTCTCACTATTAAGCCACAATAGTGGCAAGAGTGAGACCCCCCACCACCACCACCACCACCACCACCACTGTCAGCATAACGGCAGAGAAGAACGATGTTAGCCCATTGAATTATAATGGAGCCGGCAATACAGCCGGCTCCATTGAAAGCAATGGGCTGCCGGCGAGCGCGGGATGAATTTTCGGGAAGGGCTTAAAAATATAAGCCCTTACCTGAAAAAGAAAGATTTTAGTGTAAAAAAGAATAAAAATGCAGGCATTCTCTTCAATGGAGCCGCTGCTGCTGCCGGCGACTCCATTGAAGACAATGGTCCGCTGGCACACCTGAATTCTTTTTCAGGGAAGTGCTTTACATATTAGCCATTCCCTGGAAATGAATTAAAAGTGATTTAAAAAACAAAAAAAAATATCACCTCCCTTCAGCTGCAGCCGTGTCTTCTCCTGCTGTCCCCTGCACTGTGGTGCTGAACTGCTGTCATTCAGCTGAGAGCTGCGCTGAGCCAATCAGAGGCAACACTCACTCACCCATTCATGAATTCATGAATGGGTGTGAGTGAGATCTGCCTCTGATTGGTCAGGCTGTGACCAATCAGAGGCAGCTCATTCAGCAAGCGGGGATTTTAAATCCCCGGCTGCTGAATACTACAGAGAGCAGTTCAGGAGAACTGCCAGCTAGCCGCAGCTGAACTCCGTCTGCCGGGACCAGGTGAGTATATATATATTTTTTATTTTTACACATTTCTGGATGAATTGCAGGGAAGGGCTTATATATTTAAGCCCTTCCCGACAATTCATTGTGCGATCGCCGGCAGCCCATTGCTTTCAATGGAGCCGGCTGTATTGCCACCTCCATTGAATTCAATGGGCTAACATCGTTCTGCCGGGACAAGGTGAGTATTTTTTTTTTTTACTTTTTACACATTTTAGGATGATTTTCAGGTAAGGGCTTATATTTTTAAACCCTTCCCGAAAATTTATCCCACGCTAGCCGGCAGCCCATTGCTTTCAATGGAGCCGGCTGTATTGCCGGCTCCATTGAATTCAATGGGCTAACATCGTTCTGCCGGGACAAGGTGAGTATTTTTTTTTTTTACTTTTTACACATTTTAGGATGATTTTCAGGTAAGGGCTTATATTTTTAAGCCCTTCCCAAAAATTCATCCCGCGTACGCCGGCAGCCCATTGCTTTCAATGGAGTCGGCTGTATTGCCGGCTCCATTGAATTCAATGGTCAGTGCTCGTTTAATCGAGACGAGCACCGCGTGGTGCTCGTCTCGAGTAACGAGCATCTCGAGCACCCTAATACTCGAACGAGCATCAAGCTCGGACGAGTATGCTCGCTCATCTCTAATGATTATATATTATTAGATAAATTAGGGTGATAAATTATCTCTCACATTATAGGTGTTAGAGGAGTGTGTGTGGATGGGAATTTTGAGGCTTGGTTAGGGACCTGTTTGGAGAGCAATCCAACAGGTGAGCTATTGAGTGGAAAGAAGGAGCTGAGATCCATGGAGAAGTTTGCTAAAATGGTTTTGCATATTGCTCAGTTGGGTGTTATATTTTTTTTATCTTTTTCTCTCTTCTAGGTTTATTTGATGAAAAATGGATATGTCATTTTTATTTTTCTTTCTATTCAACATATGCTATAGTGATTGCTATTTTGGTTCACACAGATATTAAAATTCATATTAGTGATCTATAGAGATGAGCGAGCACCAAAATGCTCGGGTGCTCGTTGCTCGAGTCGTACTTTTGGCGATGCTCGAGGGTTCGTTTCGAGTAATGAACCCCATTGAAGTCAATGGGAGATTCGAGCATTTTTGTATATGACCGCTAAGGTTTTCATTTGTGAAAATCTGGAAAACCCAAGAAAGTGATGGAAAAGAAACAGAAATGGATAGGGCAGGCGAGGAGCAACATGCTGGGCTGCATCTCAGGTTCCCAGGTCCCACTATTAAGCCGCAATAGCGGCAAGAGTGCCCCCCCCCCAACAATTTTTACTTCGGACAAACCCTTATTAGCAAGGCACACCTTAGCTAAGCCCCACACTACCTCCAACCAAGCACAAGCACTGCCTGTGGGACACACCGCTGCCTCTTCTCCTGGGTTACATGCTGCCCAACCCCCCCACATGACCCTGCGTCCGCAGCGCACATAAAAGTGTCCCTGCGCAGCCTTCAGCTGCCCTCATGCCACACGCTCACTTCATAGACACACCACCCTCATGTCTATTTATAAGTGCATCTGCGATGAGGAGGAACCGGAGGCACACACTGCAGAGGGTTGGCAGGGCCAGGTAGCGACCCTCTTTAAAAGAGGCGGTGCGATGGCCAACAATGCAGTTGAGAATCAATGAGAAATTGACATTCGATCTTCATTCCAATAAAGTGCTAACCTCCATCAGGAGCTGCAAATGTGGGCATGAGTTACATAGCTATGGGGAATCCATGTGCCCACACAGTATTCATTCTTTCAAGGTGTCAGATAGCTCAATCGACACTGCAAGGGGAAAGCCATCTGCACTCTGCCCCCTACCCAAGTCAGTCAGTGTCTTTGTGCCAGACAGGTCAAACACTGCGATGGGAAGTCTGTGTGCACCAACAGCATAGGTGGGTCCAACGCAACCCAAGACATGAACAATAAAGAAATCAGAGTGGCCAAACATGGCAGACTTACACTGTGCCGATGACATAGGCCTCGGGCCACAGCTTCAGTAATCGAAGTCATGAAGCGGACTTCAATGCTAGTACACCTGTGAAGGTCTCATTAAATCACTTACGTTTTCTTTCACCGCTCCAAAGACTGGATTAGCCAGGAAAAAGTTCCACAGGCCCAACCTGGCGCCGTTGCAGTTCCCCCGGGACATAGGCCTCGGCCAACAGCTTCAGCAATCGTAGGCAGGAAGCGGACTTCGATGCTAGTACACCTTTGAAAGTCTGAGTAAATCCGTTACATTTTCTTTCACCGCTCCAAAGACTGCATTAGCCAGGAAAAAGTTCCACAGGCCCAACCTGATGCCATTGCAGTTCCCCCGGGACATAGGCCTCGGCCAACAGCTTCAGCAATTGTAGGCAGGAAGCAGACTTCGATGCTAGTACACCTGTGAAGGTCTCATTAAAGGGGTTGTCCCGCGAAAGCAAGTGGGGTTCAGCACTTCTGTGTGGCCATATTAATGCACTTTGTAATGTACATCGTGCATTATTTATGAGCCATACAGAAGTTATTCACTTACCTGTTCCGTTGCTAGCGTCCCCGTCGCCATGGTGCCGTTTAATTTCAGCGTCTAATCGGCTGATTAGACGTGCTTGCGCAGTCCGGTCTTCTCCCTGGTGAATGGGGCCGCTCGTGCCGGAGAGCTGGTCCTCGTAGCTCCGCCCCGTCACGTGTGCCGATTCCAGCCAATCAGGAGGCTGGAATCGGCAATGGACCGCACAGAGCTCACGGTGCACCATGGGAGAAGACCCGCGGTGCATCATGGGTGAAGATCCCGGCGGCCATCTTAGTAAGGTAAGGAAGAAGTCGCCGCAGCGCGGGGATTCGGGTAAGTACTAAACGATTTTTTTTTTTAACACATGCATTGGGTTTGTCTCGCGCCGAACGGGGGGCCTATTGAAAAAAAGAAAAACCCGTTTCGCGCGGGACAACCCCTTTAATGCAGTTATGCTCCTCTCCTGTGGCCCAAACGAGTATCTCAGATAACTGTGGTAACACGAGAGAAAATACATGATGCGCAATGCTGACCCCCTGACCCCAAGCAGGAGGAGGAGGTGGCCTCACAAGGCCAAAAAACCATGACCAGGGCCCGCTGTAGCCTGTGTGGGAAGGATGTGAACGGCCCTTGGCCAGGCTCGGTCCCAGCAAACACCTTGGGAGACCCAAGGTGCTGCGACTGACATAGCAATGGGAAGTCCATGTGCCCACACAGTATTCATTCTGTCTAGGTTAGCTCTATCGGATAGCTCTATCGACACCGCAAGGGGAAAGCCATCTGCACTATGCACCCTACCCAAGTCAGTCAGTGACTTTGTGCCGGACAGGTAAATCACCGCTATGGGAAGTCTTTGTGCACCCACAGCGTAGGCAAGCCGAAGGAACCCAAATACAGTAATACACATGAAGAAATGATAGTGCCCAAACATGCCAGACTTTCACTGTGCCGAGGACATAGGCCTCTGCACACACCCTCAGCAATCATTGACATAGAGCAGACTCCTATGCTAGTACAGCTGTTAAGGTCTCATCAATGCAGTAATGCTCCTCTTCTTTGGCCCAAACCAGTGTCTCAGATAACTGTGGTAACACGGGAGAAAATACATGATGCCCAGTGCTGATCCCCTGACCCCAAGCAGGAGGAGGAGGTGGCATTACAAGCCCAAGACACCATGACCAGGACCCGCTATAGTCTGTGTGGGAAGCATGTTATCGGGCCCAGGGTCAGGCTCAGTTCCAAGCCTCCTTTGTGACCCAAGGTGCCCTGAGTTACATAGCAACGGGAAATCCATGTGTCGCAACATAGATAGCTCAACACTGGAAGGGGCAGTCTTTGAGTTCCTTGGCCTAGCCTATGCTGTAAGTGCACAAAGACGTATTACACAGGAAGAAATCGGAGTGCCCAACCATGGGAGAGTTTCGCCCCGCCAAGCAACTTGGCCTCGGCCAGCAATTCTGGCCTAGTCAGTCACTGTATTATTTGTGCCACATAGGTAAAACACTGCTATGGGAAGACTTAGTGCACCCATAGTATAGACAGACCGCTGTAACATTCCTGTAGCAAAAGTATAAACAGACCCCAGGAACATTTCTGTAGCTGCAGTATAGGCAGACCCCTGTAACATTTTTGTAGCTGCAGTATAGGCAGACCCCAGTACCATTTCTGTAGTAGAAGTATTGGCAGACCCCAGTTACATTTCTCTAGCAGCAGTATACGCAGACCCCAGTAACATTTCTCTAGCAGCAGTATAGGATGACCCCAGGAACATTTCTGTAGCTGCAGTATCAGCAGACCCCGGTACCATTTTTGTAGCAGCAGTATAGGCAGACCCCAGTATTATTTCTGTAGTAGAAGTATAGGCAGACCCCAGTAACATTTCTCTAGCAGCAGTATACGCAGACCCCTGTAACATTTCTGTAGCAGCAGTATCAGCAGACCCCTGTAACATTTATGTAGCAGAAGCATATGCAGACCCCAGTACCATTTTTGTAGCAGCAGTATAGGCTGTGAGGAAGGAGGAGCAGCAGCCAGAGGATTCAGAGTTTCAGCAGTGGACTGCGCAGAAGACTGGGTGCCCGATACATTGCTGGATGCATTTTCTGCCATCCACGACAGGACCTGCTCACACTGCTCTGTTTGCAGTAAAGGTCTACCACGTGGACCCATAAATTGTGATATGAAGCTGGGGACCCCAGAAACTTGCCTCTCTCCTAATCCTGCAGCAGCCGGCTGGGATACACCTGGACCAGGAACTCGGCCTGTGCCCACACCCTCACTTGGAACTCCGCATCCTCGCCCGCGTCCACATCCTCGACCCCTACCCCTACCCCTCAGCATGGTGAATTACGAATAGAGCAGACACAGACCGCTGCAAATAATTATGGAATTATATGCGTACACTTTCACGCAGAGAACGGAATCGTAACGCTAATTCCAGGCAGAAAAAAATGGAAGGAAACTGGCCTAGCAGTGCAATAGTGATGCACCAAAACTCCCACCAGGCACCCAGTAAAATGCAGATGGTCAGAGGTAGCCCAACGAAGGAGCTTTTTGGGTTTTTTTGAAAAAGAAGACAGGCTATATCCCTCTGTCAGTCGCTGTGGCCGTATGCTGTGCGTCTCTAATTTACTGCAGACACAGGCCGGTGTAAATAATCTTGGAATTATGTGCGTAGACTTTGACGCTGAGAGCGGTATAAAAAGGCAAACTCCAGGCAGAAAAAAATAGTCAGGAAGGCCGCAAACAGGCCGAAGTGTGATAGTGATGGACTAAAACTCCCACCAGACACCCAGTAAAATTTAAACGGGCAGCGGTAGCCCTAAGAAGGAGCTTTTTGTTTTATTTGGTCAAAGAATACAGGCTATATACTGTGTATATCACTTTCCCTCTATCAGTCGCTGTGGCCGTATGCTGTGCGTCTCTAATTCACTGCAGGCACAGCCCGATGTAAATAATCTTGGAATTATGTGCGTAGACTTTGTCGCTGAGAGCAGTATAGTAAGGCAAACTCCAGGCAGAAAAAAATAGTCAGGAAGGCCGCGAACAGGCCGAAGTGCAATAGTGATGGACTAAAACTCCCACCAGACACCCAGTAAAATTTAAACGGTCAGCGGTAGACCAGAGAAGGAGCTCTTTGTTTTTTTTGGTCAAAGAATACAGGCTATATAGTATGTATATCACTTTCCCTCTATCAGTCGCTGTGGCCGTATGCTGTGCGTCTCTAATTCACTGCAGGCACAGCCCGGTGTAAATAATCTTGGAATTATGTGCATAGACATTGTCGCTGAGAGCAGCATAGTAAGGCAAACTCCAGGCAGAAAAAAATAGCCAGGAAAGCCGCAAAACAGGCCTAAGTGCAATAGTGTGGGACTACAACTCCCATCATACAACCTGTAAAATGCACACCGTTACAGGTAGCCGTAAGAAGGAGCTTTTATTTACAAATTTTTTTGAAAAAGAATACCGGCTATATAGCGTGTATATGACTTTCCCTCTATCAGGGGCTGTCGCCGTACGCTGTGCTTGAAGTTGACGTCAGACACAGAGCGGTGTAAAAAATTTTGGAATTATTGGCGTACAGTTGGAGGCTGACAGCCATACTGTAACGCTAACTGCAGCCAGAAAAAATTATACAGAAGGCTGCAAACAGGCCTAGCTGTACAAAAGTGATGGACTACAACTCCCATCAGACAACCTGTAAAATGCACACGGTCACAGGTAGCCCTAAGAAGGACCGTTGGGGTTCTTGTACTCAGGATCCTACACTACCACTCTCCCTATCTCAGCAACGCTGCCCCTATACTATGTAGTACAGACTGCAGCCTGAGAACGCTATAGCTGTAATGGGACTGCACGCCCGATATACAAAAAAATTTTTTGCAAAACTGCTACAAGCAGCCACAACAGTAATGCACACGGTCAGATGTGGCCCTAAGAAGGACCGTTGGGGTTCTTGTACGCAGGATCCTACACTAACACTTTCCCTATAGCAGCAGCAACACTGTCCCTGATTTCTCCCAGTGTGTGACTGTGGCGAGCCGCGGGCGGCCTCACTTTAAATACTCGGGGGTCACTTGATCTCGCCAGCCACTCACTGCAGGGGGTTGGGATAGGGCTGGAATGTCACAGGAGGAAGTTGTAATGCCTTCCCTGCGTTTCTATTGCCCAGAAAATGGCGCAAAACTTTCAGGGAAGGAAATGGAATTGACTCGAACATCGCGTGGTGCTCGCCTCGAGTAACGAGCATCTCGAGTACCCTAATACTCGAACGAGCATCAAGGTTGGACGAGTACGCTTGCTCATCTCTAGTGATCTATTTAACCCCTTAGTGACCAAGCCTGTTTGCGCCTTAATGACCAGACCAAATTTTGGAAATCTGACATGTGTCACTTTGACATAGAATAACTCCCTAAAGGTTTTGCTTATCCAAGTGATTCTGACATTGTTTTTTTTACCACATGTTGTACGTCATTTAGGCGCTAAAAATAGTCCGATAGAATTTGTGTATATTTATTAAAAGCACCAAAATTGGGAAAATTTTGAAAAATATTTAATTTTTTCACATTTTAAACTGCGATATCTCAAATATGTGCGAACATACTGTACAAATTCTTGATAAGATATATATTTGCATCTGCTTACTTTATTCTGGGTGCACATTGGCAAAAGTTCAGTTTTTTTTTTAACCATTTAAGAGACGTGCAAATTTAACATTGATTTTTTAAATTTTGAGGAACATTTTCCTTTCCTACACGAAGCCAAGATTACAAAGGCTCATAGGTGTCAGAATGATAGATACATCCACAAATGACCCCATTTTAAAAACTACACCCCTTAATTTATTCACTGGGGGGGGGGGGGGGGGGGCGTGAGTATTTTTACCCCACAGTTTCTTTCTCAGGAATTAATGCAATTTAGAGGAGAAAAAATAAAATTTCATATTTTTGCAAATGCCATTGAAAAGACTGGATTTTTTTCTATAATGCACATGAAAATGCGTATTTGCACCCAAAATGGATACCCCCGTTTGTCCTGTGTTCAGAAATATACCCGTTGTGGCCCTAATCTTGTGTCCGTATGTATAACAGGGCCCAAACCGAAAAGAGCAGACTGTGTTTGAAGGCGATTTTAGCCCCATTGCCCAATTATAGAGCCCTTCATGGACCAAAACGATCGAGAATGCCCACAAATAACCCCATTTTGAAAACTAGACCTCTTAACAAATTTATCTAGAGGTGTGCTGCGCATTTTGACCCCACAGTTTTTGAATGAATCTAAGCAAAGCAGGTGGAAAAAAATTAAGATTTTCATTTTTTTTGCAATTATGTCACTTTTAAAAACGTTTTTTTTGTACAATGTACATATCAATGAAGACTTGTACCACAAAATGGATCCCCCCGTTTGTCCTGTGTTCAAAAACATACCCATTGTAGCCCTAAAATTATGTCCGTATTTACAACGGGCCCCAAAACGAAAGGAGCAGCTGGTGGCATTTAGAACAGACATTTTGCTTGAAGGCGTTTTAGGCCCCATTGCACACTTGTAGAGCCCTTGAGCAGCCAAAACAACAGAGGACCTCCACAAATGACCCCCATTTGAAAACTAGACCACTTAACGAATTCATCTAGGGGTGTACTGTACTTTAACCCCACAGTTTTTGAATGAATCTGAGCAAAGCAGTTGCAAAAAAATTACGATTTTAATTTTTTTGGCAATTGTGTCATTTTAAAAACATTTTTTTTGTATAGCGTACATAAGAATGAAGATGTTCACCCCAAAATGGATACCCCCGTTTGTCCCGTTTTCAGAGACATACCCATTGTGGACTCAATATTATGTCTGTATTCACAACAGGGCTCAAAACGAAAGGCGCATCAAACTTCAACTCTGCACACTGCAGCCCTTGGTCACTGCTCCAGGCTCTTGGCTACATTTAGTAGCCAGGAGCAAGGAAACTTTGAAATTCCTAGACCTTAAACAGCTTTTACGCTTGCTAATGGGCACATGCGACAAAGTTGGGGAAAGGTCCGCGGATAAAGATCCCGTTGGGGGACATCGCCAGAGGCCTTAGGTAAGTAATTTCACCTCCCCTCACGAATCTGAAGGAGGTGAATCTGGAGGTGAAACTTTCACTTTTTTTTACTTTTACGTAATCGCCGTTTTTAATTGGAAAACGACGATCACGTGACCAGGAACCGCGTTTTGCGGGCCCTGTGAAATCTCCAGGCTCTTGGTAGCCAGGAGCAGGGAGATTTCAAAGTAACCTGGCAATCTGCCGCTTTTGCACACGCGTCCGCCATCTTGGTGGTGGGTGCATGCGCAGAAGCCGTGGTGAAGTCCACGGATAAATGCGGGACCTTAGGTACGTTATTTCATCTCCTCTCACGGATATGATCCGTGAGGGGAGATGAAACTTAAACTTTTTTTTTTTTTAAACTTTTTAAAAACTTTTTTTTACTTTACATGATCGCTGTTTTCCATTGGATAGCAGCAATCATTTGACCGGGAACCGCATACAGCGGCTCCCGGTGACATCTCTCTGCTCTCGGCTACACATGGGAGTGGGGAGCAGGAGAATTTTTAAATTTCCTGGGCCATGCGCAACTTCTGTGCGCGTGCCCGACGCATGACGTCTGGCGCACATGCGCAAAAGGTGCCGAAGGGACCAGGGAGGCCAGGACACCGCAGATCATCGTGGAGAAGGTGGGTGAGTACTTTCAGCTGCCCCGATGGATCCAATCCAGCGGGGAAGCTGAATCTTTAACTTTTTAAAACTTTTTAACAACTTTTATATGATTTACCGAATGCCGACGATCATGTGACCGAGGGAGGGGACCCGTGGCCCGGAATGGCAGCTCCAGGTTGCCAGCTACCTCCGGGAGCCAGCAGCATGGAGCTGTCATGTCCTCAGCTTGCAGGGCCTTAATTCCTGCAGGAAACATGTTTCTACGTCCCAAGGGAATAAGGCCCAGCAAGCTAGGACGTAAAAAGGCAATGGGCTGGTCACTAAGGGGTTAAAGATAAGGGCAGATTTGTTTTTCTTCAATGTGCAATTTTCCATAGGTGATAGCTAATCTATATATTCCACGGCCCTTTTCTCAAAAATGCAGAATAAATTAAAATAATGTTAGGTAAGCTACATTATGCAATGGTTAGTCTGGGAGATTTTAATGGCGTTTTAAAGAATAAATTAGATAGATTAACTGTTGGTATAAGCGATCCAAGATATATCGATAACAAGATGACAGAAATATTAGCCAAAATTGGATGATTTGACCTTTGCAGACCTAGGAAAGTATCAGCACAAGTATTTCATGTTACTCTAAAACACAGAGGAAAATTTACTCAGACTGTCATTTCCAATGATGGTCTTAATATAATTGCCCCAGATGCACAGTGCATCCAATATGTGAAGAGGGGCACGCAGTCATTAGACAGATTTGATATACAATCATTATCTAGTCATGAGACAAAGTAAGCATTAGAGATGAGAGAGCACACTCGTCCGAGCTTGATGCTCGTTCGAGTATTAGGGTACTCGAGATGCCCGTTACTCGAGAAAAACGCCACGTGGTACTCGAGTCGATTGCATTTCCTTCCCATGTTTAGCGCCATTTTCTAGCCAATAGACAGGCAAGGAAGGCATTACCACTTCCTGCTGTGACGTGCCAGCCCTCTCTCCCACCCCCCACAGTAGTGAGTGGCTGGCGAGATCAGGTGACCACGGAGTACTTAAACTGGTCCCGCCCGCGCCGCGCCTCAGACGCATGCTGGCAGAGGTTAGGGAAAGTGCTGCTGCTTATACAGGGATAGTGTTGGAGTAGGATCCTATCGTCAAGAACCCCAATGGTTCTTCTTAGGGCTACTCTTCATAGTGTGCATTACTGTTGTGGCTGGCTGGGAGCAGTAGTGCACCAATTTTTTTTTTAAGCATCTCGGGCTCTGCAGGCCATTTCAGCTATACTTTTCTGTGTGTGCAGTGCATAAGGCAGAGTGTAGGGACGCTGCCACTTCTATAGGGAAAGTTATACAGCCCTCCTGATCCTCCGTACATGAAGCCCAACGCTCCTTCTTAGGGCTATATCTCACCGTGTGCATTATAGTGGTGGCTGGGTGGAAGCAGTAGTGCATCAATTTTTGCATCTAGGCCTGTTCCCAGCCTTTCAGTAATAGCTTTCTCAGCCAGCAGTGTCGTACAACCAGCTCTCACCATGAAACTGCACTCTAACATTTCCTAGCCTACTGCAAATGACTTCAGTTATACCGTTCTGTGTGTGCAGTGCATTAGACAGAGGTCTCACCGCTAAACAGTACTGTAATATTTCCTGGGCCAGTGCAAAGTATTTCAGCTCTGCCGCTGTGCAGTGTGTCTCACAATACCCTTTCCTTGGTGGGGTTGAGATAGCCACAGTTACCAGCACTATCCACTGGCTTTAGAGTCTTCTCCCACTCCACACAGCCTCTATTATCTACAAGTCTCTGCGAGCGGTAAATTACCCCTAGGTATCAGCGCAAGACAGCGAGTTAATTTTTTCAAGTCACAGCATAGAGCCTCCGCTATCTACAAGTCTCTGTGTGCAGTGAATTAAGCCACAGTTGTCAGTGCTGTACAGTGGGGTAATTTAATTGGGCCCTGCTCTATTCTTAATCCGCCATCATGAGGAGTAGGGGTAAGGGTCGAGGACGCGGATGTCCAAGTGAGGGTATGGGCACAGGCCGAGTTCCTGGACATGGTGAATCACAGCCGGCTGCTGCGGGATTAGGAGAGAGGCAAGTTTCTGGGCTCCCCAGCTTTATATCACAATTTACGGGTCTGCGTGGTAGACCTTTATTACAAACAGAGCAGTGTGAGCAGGTCCTGTTGTGGATGGCAGAAAACGCATCCAGCAATGTATCGACCACCCAGTCTTCTACGCAGTCCACTACTCCCGGCCTAGGGACTGCAACTCTGAATCCTCTGGCTGCTCCTCCTCCTTCCTCCCAACCTCCTCACTCCATGAAAATGACATATTCTGAGCAGGCAAACTCCCAGGAACTGTTCTTGGGCCCAACTGGTGTTGGGTCCCTGCCATGAGTGGGAAAAAATGGTTCCTCTCACCTGAGGAGTTTGTTGTGACTGATGCCCAATCTTTGGATAGTTCCCGGAGTCTGGGTGATGAGGCTGGGGACTTCCGGCAACTGTCTCAAGAGCTTTTTGTGGGTGAGCATGATGAGACACAGTTGTCTGTCAGTGAGATAGTAGTAAGGGCAGTAAGTCCGAGGGAGGAGCGCACAGAGGATTCGGAGGAAGAGCAGCGGGACGATAAGGTGACTGACCCCACCTGGTTTGCTAAGCCTACTGAGGACATGGCTTCAGAGGGGGAGGCAAGTGCAGCAGCAGGACAGGTTGGAAGAGGCAGTGGGGTGGCCAGAGCAAGAGGCAGGGCCAGAGAGAAGAATCCCCCAACTGTTTCCCAAAGCACCCCCTCGCGGCAAGCCTCCGTGCAGAGGGCTAGGGGTTCACAGGTGTGGATGTTTTTTAGTGAGAGCGCGGATGACCGACGAACAGTGGAGTGCACCCTGTGTCGCACCAAGATCAGCTGGGGAGTCACGACTACCAGCCTCACCAGCATGCGCAGGCATATGATGGCCAAGCACCCCACAAGCTGCCACACAGATCCAATCCCCCTCCCAGGACACAGGCACAAGCGCCTTCCGGCCTGCACCCACACCCTCACTTCCACCGTCCTCCACTCCATCTAGCAATGTCTCTCAGTGCAGCGTTCAGCTGTCGCTAACACAAGCGTTGGAGTGAAAACGCAAATACGCCGCTACCCACCCACATGCACAAGCTTTAAACGTGCACATTGCCAAATTAATCAGCCTGGAGATGCTGCCGTACAGGCTTGTGCAAATGGAGGCTTTCAAAAACATGATGGCGGCGATCCTGCACTACTCGGTCACCAGTCGCCACTATTTTTCCTGGTGTGCCGTCCCAGCCCTACACTAGCACGTCTCTCGCAACATCAATCGTGCCCTCACCAACACGGTTACTGGGAAGGTCCACTTAAGCATGGACACGTGGACAAGTACTGGCGGGCAGGGTCACTATATCTCCCTGACGGCACATTGGGTGAAGTTTGTGGCGGCTGGGACTGAGTCAGAGCCTGGGACCGCTCACATCCTACCCACACCCAGAATAGCAGGTCCTTCCTCGGTGCTGGTATTTGCTGCTTTTCATGCCACCTCCTCCAAACCCTCCCCTTCCTCCTCCTCCGCCATATCTACCTCTCAATTAAGAAGTGTGAGCACGTCGCCAGCAGTCAGGAGCGCGGCAGTACAGCAGTGGGCAAGCGTCAGCAAGCCGTGCTGAAACTAATCAGCTTAGGTCACAAGAGGCACACGACCCCCGAGCTGTTGCAGGGTCTGACAGAGCAGACTGACCTCTGGCTTTCATCGCTGAGCCTCCAACCGGGCATGGTCGTGTGTGACAACGGCCGTAACCTGCTGGCGGCTCTGCAGCTCAGCAGCCTCACACACGTGCCATGCCTGGCCCACGTCTTCAATCTGGGGGCTCAGCGCTTTCTGAAAAACTACCTCCACTTGTCTGAGCTGCTCGGCAAGGTGCGTCGCGTCTGCGCACATTTCCGCAAGTCCACCACGGACACTGACCCCCTGAGGGCCCTGCAACGTCGGTTTCAGCTGCCAGAGCACCGACTGCTGTGCAACATGCCCACACGCTGGAATTCTATGCTGCACATGTTGGCCAGGATGTACGAGCAGCGTAGAGCAATAGTGGAATACCAGCTGCAAAATGGCCGGCGGAGTTTAGTCAGCCTCCACAATTCTTTACTGAGGAGTGGGCATAGATGGTAGATATCTGCCAGGTCCTCGGAAACTTTGAGGAGTCCACCCAGATGGTGAGCGGCGATGCGGCAATCATTAGCGTTACCATCCCGCTGCTTTGCCTGCTGAGAAGTTTGCTGCTAAGCATAAAGGCTGACGCTTTGCAGTTGGAACAGGTGACGGGGGATAACAGTTTATGGCTTGATAGCCAGACCACCCTCATGTCTATATCTCAGCGAGGTTTGGAGAAGCAGGGGGTGGGGGAGGAGCAGGATTAGGAGGGGGAAAAGACAGCTGGCTACACTGCAGAGGGTACCCATGCTGCTTGCCTCTCATCTGTTCAGCGTGTATGGGCTGCAGAGGAGGAGGAGGATCCTGAAAGTCATCTTCCTAGTGAGGGCAGCGATGTGTTGCGTACTGGTACCCTGGCACACATGGCTGACTTCATGTTAGGCTGCTTTTCCTGTGACCCTCGCGTTAGACGCATTTCGGCTAACACGGATTACTGGCTGTACACCCTTCTCGACCCACGGTATAAGGAGAACCTTTCACTCTCATTCCCGAAGAGGAAAGGGGTTTGAGAGTGATGATATACCACAGGGCCCTGGTGGAAAAAGTGATGCTAAAGTTCCCATCTGACAGTGCTAGTGGCAGAAGATGCAGTTCCGAGGGCCAAGTAGCATGGAAGGAGCGGGGATCAGGCAGCATGTCCAGCGCAGGCAGGGAAACACTCTCCAAGGCCTTTGCCAGCTTTATAGATCCCCAGCAAGACTGTGTTACCACTCCCCAGTCAAGGCTGAGTCGGAGGGAGCACTGTGAAAAGATGGTGAGGGAGTACGTAGCCGATCGTACCACCGTCCTCCGTGATGCCTCTGCTCCATACAACTATTGGGTGTCAAAGCTGGACACGAGGCACGAACGTGCGCTGTACGCCCTGGAGATGCTGCCCTGCCCTGCTGCTAGCGTCTTGCCAGAGAGGGTGTTTAGCTCAGCTGGGGGAATCATCACAAATAAGCGTACCCACCTGTCAACTGCCAGTGCCGACATGCTTACACTCAAAGATAAACAAAGGCTGGATTTCCCCAGACTTCTCTTCTCCACTGGCGGAAAGCAGCGGAACCGAATGATTCTTTTCGCTGCAACAGGAAAAAAATGCATCCTCTATCACCACAAAAAAAGGGGGAATTAGCTGTGTTAATCACTCTCGGATATTATTACTCCTACTCCTACTCCTCCTCCTAAAACAGCATGTCATCACGCTGAACTGCCAATTTTTCTGCGGCCCAAAAGGCTCTGCTTAGAAGATTTTACAATTTTTCAACGTTTCAAAAGTATTGATACTTTAATAGACACCAATTTTTTTTCACAGGGCTGCCTCCAGGCTCTGTTACAAATTAAGCAACAGCTAGCTGTATCTTTAAGAAATGTTTATGGGTTTCACCTGCCCTCGCGGTTGAGCAATTTTTCAGGGGTGCACTTGTACTCTTGGTACACCAATTTTTCTGGCCCTCGCGTATACTGCTATGTAAATAATTTTTCTACTGAATGGTTTGAGAGCTTCACCTATACTTTTGCTACAGAAATGTTACTGGGTCCACCTATACTCTTGGTACACCAATGTTTCAGGTGTTCGCCTACACTCTTGCTACAGAAATATTACAGTTGTCTGCCTATACTTTTGCTACAGAAATGTTACTAGTGTCCGCCTATGCAGTTTCTACTGAATGGTTTGAGGGGTTCACCTATACCTTTGCTACAAAAAAGTTACTGGGTCTGCCTATGCAGTTTCTACTAAATGGTTTGAGGGGTCCGCCTACACTCTTGCTACAGAAATGTTACAGGGGTCTGCCTATACTTTTTCTACAGAAATGTTGCAGGGGTCCGCCTATGCAGTTTCTACTGAATGGTTTGAGGGGTCCACCTATACTTTTGCTACAGAAATGTTACCGGGGTCCACCTATGCTCTTGCTACAGAAATGTTACTGGGGTCTGCCTGTACTCTTGGTACACCAATGTTTCAGGGGTTCACCTACACTCTTGCTACAGAAATGTCACAGGGGTCTGCCTATACATTTTCTACAGAAATGTTACTGGGGTCTGCCTATACTCTTGCTATAGAAATGTTACAGGGGTCCGCCTATGCAGTTTCTACTGAATAGTTTGAGGGGTTAACCTATACTTTTGCTACAGAAATGTTACTGGGGTCCACCTATACTCTTGCTACAGAAATGCTCTTGGGCTCCGCCTATACTTTTGGTACACCAATGTTTCAGGGGTTCCCCTATACTCTTGCTACAGAAATGTTACAGGGGTCTGCCTATACGTTTGCTAGAGAAATGTTACTGGGGTCCGCCTACGCAGTTTCTACTGAATGGTTTGAGAGGTTCATCTATACTTTTGCAACAGAAATGTTACTGGGGTCCGCCTATGCAGTTTCTACTGAATAGTTTGAGGGGTTCGCCTACACTATTGCTACAGAAATGTTACTGGGGTCCATCTATGCAGTTTCTACTGAATGGTTTGAGGGGTTCGCCTATACTTTTGCTGCAGAAATGTTACTCGGGTCCGCCTTTACTCTTGCTATGAAAAAGGTTACTGGGGTCCGCCTATGCTCTTGCTACATAAATGTTACAGAGTTCTGCCTATACTTTTGCTACAGAAATGTTACTGGGGTCCACCTATGCAGTTTCTACTGAATGGTTTGAGAGATTCACCTATACTTTTGCTACAGAAATGTTACTGGGGTCCGCCTATGCAGTTTCTACTGAATGGTTTGAGAGGTTCACCTATACTTTTGCTACAGAAATGTTACTGGGGTCTGCCTATACTTTTGCTACACCAATGTTTCAGGGGTTCGCCTATACTCTTGCTACAGAAATGTTACAGGGGTCTGCCTATACTTTTGCTACAGAAATGTTACTGGGGTCCACCTATGCAGTCTCTACTGAATGGTTTGAGGGGTTCACCTACACTCCTGCTACAGAAATGTTACTGGGGTCCACCTATGCAGTCTCTACTGAATGGTTTGAGGGATTCACCTACACTCCTGCTACAGAAATGTTACTGGGGTCCGCCTATGCAGTTGCTACTGAATGGTTTGAGGGGTTCGCCAGGTGTGCCTCCTCTGGGAAATAGGGCTGAAATATTGAATTGTGTGTTTTTTGGAATATGTGTGCATCCACTCAGTCAGCCTCTCCCTGATGGCACAAGGAAAGGTCAGGAGATAGTTTGGAGGAACCTCAAAACTGTGGGAACACACACCAAAATTTGGCAAGACCACGGAGCTGTATCTGTATACAGGACTGTCTATATTTCCACATGCTCCTCAAAACCAAAACAATTGAACCAGCTTCGTAAGAATATTATTTGTATTATTTTATCCCTTTTTTTAGAACTGTTCTGTATATACAGTATATTGTATGTTCCTCATCCTTTGTACATTACCATTTTTCTATAAGCTCTGCTACCATGTTCTAATAAAGCCTTAAACCTTTATTATTATATCCTTGGACTTTACAAATAATCCATGCAACCCGAACTATAGTAATTGTGTTTAGACTGTTGGAAACGGGAAATGTCTGTATACAGTCAGTGAGCAGAACCTAAGTGGCTGACCAATCTAGTAGTAAAATAATCAGTGGTGGAAGTGAAGTGTTTTGGGGCATGCAAGACAGTGCCTGTCTACAAAGAGAATATGGGTTGGGCATACACTTCATCCTGTAGCCCGGCTTGGATACTTTTCAGTTTCTCAAACACTGTAATCTCCATGATCTTGAATGATAGTTGAAGACAATATTATTTCTTTGATTGACCTTTATGTGTACTATATTGTGTCTTCTCTTTGAAGCCACCTCCATTGTTTTGGACTGCTAATAGTCATTGTGCTCACATCACACTCTTCTTCAAATTTTCCTGTCACAATTCCTGGAACGTACTTGCCTTCATATTGTACAATTAGAATCAGCTTTACTGAAATATCTGCAGCATGGAAAAGTAAGTCTGTCTCTATGTTGCTTAATTGTTGGTCATGATCAGGATCTAGGCATAGGCTTGGAGTATCATTGGACATTCACTGAAGTTTTACTATTACCATAAACCATTGTCTTACCACCCCTAGAAAAGTTTCTAACAATAGTATTTGCCAAAATTCTGCCAATTTAAATGTTAGAGTTATTTTACATGGGCCAATCATCATTCAGATTCTTGCAGGATTTGAACAATAATTTAGTGCAAATGCATACAGTAACTGAAAGACAAATAATTTGATCACTTATCGTCTTTTGTTCAGTTTCTACAGATATGAAAACTGGACAATCAGCCTGTGTAAACAGGTAGTCATCTCTGAAAGACTGCCTGTTTACTGTGAATGGAGATGGGCAGGCCCCAACATTCCCCAGACCACTCTGTTTCCATTCATTGACCGATGATGGCTCCTGTGTAAAAAGCACAGGAGGAATTATCACTGGGCATCACTGTTGGCATCTGGGCTCGACAATCATCTCTTGTAAAAAGACCCTTCATCGGGGTCCTAACAGCCGCATAGATGCAATCCTAATGGAGATTGATTAACGTAATGGCTTAATAAATGACTTTTTGTGGCATCAGTAACACCTCATTATTTTCCTCTGGTGATGAGCCTGTTGCAGCATGTGCTTTTGGTTCTGCAATTTATTTCAACTGTTGTCATGTGATAAAATCAACCAATCACAGGACTTCACACTAGGTTGATGTCCTACATTCGATAGTATCAGTATTTTCAGTAGATTGCTTAAGAATGTGTTATTGTTTCTTAATAAAAATAAATTGCTCATTCACTGCAGCCATCACCCTTACCTTGTCACTTACCATTTCTGCTTAATACGGAATAGCTGGCCCTGTATCTATATTGTTCTTTTTTTCATCAAAGTGGGTTAATATCAGCCCTGCGTGCTAATTTTGCTAATTTTCAAAAAATTACGACACAGCAAAATTCAAGGTTTTTTTAAGTAACAAATTTTATTGTTTTATTCGTAAAAATGTCAGACATAACTTTGTTGCTGAAGAGAAAAGCCTGAGCTAAAGAAAGTACAAACTAAATTTTAAATGCACAATGAGGGTATGTGATTAGGATCCATTGATTTTATTGGGACCCTCACGATCCCTAGAGCTGGGTAAGACACAGCAGCCCCTTCAAATATTCAACTCCACTGTCACATGAGCATAATACAGACACATTAATAACCCAAACTAATAGCAACGCTGATCCCTAATGATCTTAGACCTGATAATAAAACCTGCCACTGGACAGAACTTGTGGTTGAAATATGGGAGCAAAAAAGGTCCCTCAATCAAGCTTGCGTGAAACCTGCCTTAGGCTGCATTCACATGAACATATATCGGCTCAATTTTCATGCTGAGCCGATATACGTCGTCCTCATGTGCAGGGAGGGGGAGGATGGAAGAGCCAGGAGCAGGAACTGAGCCCCCGCCCCCTCTCTGCCTCCTCTTCACCCCTCTGCACTATTTGCAATGAAAGGAGGCGGGATGGGGGTGGTGCTAAGTTCTGAGAATTAGCCCCGCCCCCGTTCTGCCTCTCCCCATTGCAAATAGTGCAGAGGGGCGGAGAGGAGGCAGAGAGGGGGCGGGAGCTCAGTTCCTGCTCCTGGCTCTTCCATCCTCCCCCTCCCCCCCTGCACATGAGGACGACGTATATCGGCTCGGCGTGAAAACCGAGCCGATATACGTTTGTGTGAATGCAGCCTTAGAGTGAGTTCTACCTTAAAACTTTGTGAATACACTGCAAGAGCATCGCCTACATTAGATGCTAAAGCAAAAACCTCATCTCACCTAATTTTATATAATGTTGTGTATAAATGTATAATTCATAGCACCAAGAGTTATGTGATTGATCTTGTGAAGCAAGAAAATCTAACAGGTGAGCCAAGTGATGTGCACTATAATGTATTATCAATTCAGATGCTATTAGAATATTGTAGATACCAGTTATAGATCATATTGTATTAATCATATTACATTTCTGAATATGTAGTAGTTATTTTCCAGTATACTGTATCAATTTCTCACAGTTTAAGATCTCTGTTTGGTGTCCTACAATAAGAGGTTTTATTGCTTCCTCCCAGTGGATAAAAATCTGTCCTGGTCCTGTGAAAATCCAGAGCTGCACAGCGTTTTATAGTTACTGGAAAGTTTTCAGAGCCGAACTACTATGTCTTCATTACATGACCTGGACAGATTTTATTAAACGGCTGCAAACCGAGATCTTGAGGATGCAAGACACAATTTTCTTCCAAAAAGTTGTACATTGCATTGTAGAATGAATAATGTTTGATGCAAATGTAATATTTCTTTGATTATGATTTAAAGATTTTACCAGTAGTTAATGTGAAGCTCAAATCTAAGATGTGAATATTCATCATTCAGGTAAATACTGTATTAGCTGTATACTATAATACAACTACATTGCAAAATATATGGCTGCAAACAGAATCAGAACGCCAAGAATCTTAAGAGCGAATCTGAATGGGCAGTGAGAATCCTTGGCGCCGCTACATCGTGTCATTGTAGGCTTGACGATACGGTCATGCATGGTAAGAATTGCTTTCCTTGCATCCTTCCACTTCCCGGGCCCACTCAGGCGGTACTGGTATGGAGCGCATGGCCCAAAGAACATCTCCCAGGCCAGCTTAGGATCCGTCAGAAATAGCTTCTTCACATTAGGCTTGCAGCCTATCTCTTCTGCTATTTCATCCATATGATTCACATAATCGACTTGTATGGTATGACGCTCACTTTCGACGTACCTGTATAAAACATGCAGCAGATATTTTTCCTTTGAATCAGCTATATACACACATGAGAAGGTTCATCTCTGAAGTAAAATAAGAGGTTCAGCAGAAATGATACAATGATAAGACATAAAAGACAATAAGGACTAGTTTGACAAGGTAAAATTTAAAATGCACATTAGTCCAGATAGAAGCAATATAGGGGGTTCTAAGATCAGGGAGAGTTCTGGTAGGGGTTGACCTTATCAGGACAAAGGCTTCATGGGTAGGATTCACAGCCCAACACTCAGGGCAAACTGATGACAAGTACTAACCCCAAACCTCCAGTTTTTCCCACCCTTAGGTGAGTATATTATGGGTACATTTTTGGGCCACTATTAGATGAGTGTTCCTGCCCAACCCTGGGTCTAATGACCCAAACTCACAGCATCATAGATATCAATGATACTGTGGGTTTGGGTTAGTACATTGATGATCGGCCTGAGACATTTTTCATAATATGCCCGTGTGACAGTGGCCTTATGCTATCCTAATAACCATTCAGATAAACGGCCAGAACACTTTGAAGCAACATCTGAGAACAGACCATTTTTTATATTTAAAAGTATGTTGCCATGTGACTTGCTGTGCGTTCCCAAAACTCGTGTAGAGAAGTATTTAGGTTGCATTAGTGCTTTCATAGTTTCCATGTGAATCTATGGAGAATTTAGGGCACAGATAACAGATGGTTACTTTTGGATTCTGTTAACTCATTGTTAGCATCATCTTTTTAACAGATATATTAACAGTTTCAATGCAAAAATATTTCCCATCCCCAAACACCTGCTGTGCAGCTCCATTCCTTTCTATGGGGCAGACAGAGATAGTTGAGTGTAGCACTCAGCTATGTGTCTGTACCACTGTGTGGAGCGGAGCTGCTTCTTTGCATGTGTGACCAGCGGTTTCATTCCCCACTACACTACAGAAATGGGATCCTACATCTTCAACCGTGAAAGAGAGGGGACACTGGTGCCCAATTCTTGGGATCGGTAGGAGTCCCAGCATTCGGACCCCGATCTATCAGCTTTTGCCCATCCGATGGATGGTTGAAAACTTAAAAAACAAAAACATAAAAAATACAATAAAGCGGAGAGGCACCAAGATGGAAGTTTTTGCATAGGCTCCGTCTAGAACAGGACTCTAAGCAACATCAAAGCGACTCCAGAAGAACAAAAAATACACCACAAGCTGCAGGAACCTACCAGGAACCCAGCAATGGCAACAAGGAGGAGAACAACAAAAGTTAAACCTGCCAGGCTGGAGGATTTCTTCCCAGCGCGCAGCCCCCCCTCTGACATGGCACCGGAGGACGTGCTGGCCGACAGCTCACAGACAGCGGAGGTGCAGGAGGCTCCGATCCCAGCTAACAAAGGTGAGCGAGGGGACACTGCAGAGGGGATAGAGGAGACAGGAGATGCCCCAGAGACAGGAAAAGAGATAGGAGCAAGCAACCCTCCCCTGATAGAAGACAGCATAAAGCGCTCTAAGGGAGATAAGATGGCTTCGGACACGCTGTCACTGAGTGCCCCCTCCCCCACAAGCAGTCCCGAGAAGCAGAGGCAGAGAATGTCAGATAACACATGCATAGAAGCCCCTGAAGTTCCTGCAAATGCTCAAAATAGCAAGAAAGAGAGCAGGCTAGCTAATCTATCAGCCTCAGATAAGCCAGCCTCAGTGTTATATATTAAAGAGATAGTACTAGCTCTGAGAGAAACTATACAACTAGATCTAAAAAGCCTAACATCTCATGTTGACACTTCAGTTCAAGAGGTTAACAACCGTATAGAAAAAACAGAAACAAAAATGGGAGAGATAGTTAATCCCACAACTCCTTGATTGATGCCCACTACGAATTAGAGGGGACTGTTGCCAAACTACAACAAAAATTAACGGATCTTGAGGACAGAAATAGACGTAACAACGTCAAACTGCGAGGTGTCTCAGAAAAAATCTCCAACTCTGAAATAAAGGGATTTATCACACGATTCCTTAAAAAGATCCTCCCGAACATCCCAGAACAGGAGCTGCAGATAGACAGAGCCCACAGACTCCCCCTCCCAAAGTTCCTCAAGGAAAATACACCTAGAGACATCATAGTACGCATACATCATTACAGCACCAAAGAAGCACTCATGAACACTGCGAGAAAGCTAAAGGTGCTTCCAAGTCCTTATGCTGACATACGTCTATTCATAGACTTGTCACAAGCTACTATGGAGGCGAGACGTAGTTTTGCAGCTGTAACAACGGCATTGAGAGAGGCAAATATTCCCTACAGATGGGGCTTCCCCACAAAAATCATCGCTACAAAAGCTAATACAGTATATGTATTTCACAGCCCCTCTACAGCTATGGAGACACTAAAATCGTGGGGCGTACCAACCCCCGCCCCTAAACAAGTTCCACCCTCTACCTCCGAGAAAAGCAGTTCCGACAAATTTGGAAAATAAAGCTAGAACAAGAAGAAGGAAGAAAAGATCCCACTAAATTTTCCCTCTTTATGTTCCTGAAAAGGAAAAAGAAGAAAAGCAACCGTTTAAAAACCAAAGGACACTTAAGGACACATTAAATCTACAGTCCATTCTGGAATACAGAGATGTGAGTCCTCTCACTTTAGTGACTTTGACCCCCCCCACCGAACATGCAGGCACAAGCTTGTATAATCATTTTTTTGAAGGTTTATTGTTGTTTCACCTTGCGTCTCATGCAAAAACCCGCTACCAGTGAAGGAACAGTTACAACTTGTTCAATACTATCCTGTGCGGTATTCTCTTCACAGGGCAAAAACACTTCTGGTAGCAAGGTTGATACTGGTAATCTGATGCATTACTCGTTTGTTGTTGTTTCTCGTTTTAATTATTTTTTGGCAGATAAACACAGATACCTCCAGTCTTCCGTCCTCCCGTGCAAACGACCCACCATGCGAAAATGGCCACAAAATTGATGTCTCTGAACGCCAATGGCCTGAATTCCCCTTACAAAAGAAGCTCCGTGTGGAGAGAAGCATGCCGTCTCGGCGCGGATATAGTATGTATCCAAGAAACACATTTAGTAGACACAGACAGTCATAGAATGACACACAAAAAATTCCCCCAGGTTATACAAGCCTGCGCACAAAAGAAACATGCAGGAGTGCTGATAGCATTTAGAGACACAGCCCCGCTCAAAATTGACAAACAAATATGTGACCCAAAAGGACGTTACATAGTACTGGTGGGCACGCTAAAAAACACACAGGTCACTATAGCTAACATATACGTCCCAAATTCAAACCAAATCAAATTTCTAAACAAAATAAACAAAAAAATAAACAAAGTAGCCAAGGGATCTATAATCATAAATGGCGATTTTAACCTGGTACCAGAGAGATCTGTCGACACCACAAGCGACAAAGTGAGAGGGGGTATGTCCCTAGGCAACTGGATAAAGAAAGCCGCACTTTTTGACACGTTTAGGTGTCTCAATGCCTCCGCCAGGGAGTACTCATTTTTCTCTGCAAGACATAGGTCCTTTTCTCGCATAGATCTGTGCCTGGTAGACAGGTCTCTCATAACCTCTACAATCAGGGCTGAGGTTGGCACAATAACTTGGTCGGATCACGCCCCGATACTGACATCTCTGGCAATTGGGGGATTCCGCCACCTTCATAAAATGTGGAGAAACAATACTTATCTAATGAAAATACCCAAATTTCAAAAAGATATCCAAAACGCAATTGAAGACTACTTCACTTTAAATAATACGCCTGATGTAAGCCCTGAATTGCTCTGGACAGCACACAAAGCTTACATGAGGGGTATCCTTATAAAACTAGGAGCTAGGTACAAAAAGGAAAAACTAGAAAAAACTGATACCTTACTGACAAAAATCCAACAATTAGAAAGTCTAGCCCAGACTAATGCAAACCAGCAAATATATAACGACCTATTCAAAACAAGATTAGAACTGCGTAGGGTGCTGCAAGGGGATCACGACAGGGAAATAACCTCCCAACGTGCTAATGTCTACGCATCCTTAAACAAACCCTCAAAATGGATGGCTAACCTGACAAAGAAAAAGACGATTAAAACTAACATCCCATACATTTGGAACTCAAAAAACAAAGAATTTAAAATATCCCACCCGAAACAAATATTAGAAACATTCCGCCTATTCTATAGTAAATTATACAACTTAAAAGATGACCCACAAACTTCCCACCCTAACAACGAAGATATAGAAAAATTCCTGAATAAAATTAAACTACCATCAATAAACTCAGTCCAAGCCGCTAGTTTAGATCGCCCAATAACGGTATCCGAGGTGGCGGAAACAATCTCCTCCATGAAAAACCAAAAAGCGCCTGGCCCAGATGGATATTCGGCAGAATATTATAAATGGTTCTCAAACTCCCTATCTCCCTACTTGGGAAAACTCTACAGTTCAGCTATGGAAAAAGGATCGTTTCCTGAAGAGATGCTCCAGGCTACGGTGGTAGTGTTGCCCAAACCAGGAAGAGAGCCAGACGATCCAGCAAACTTTAGGCCCATTTCCTTGCTCAACACAGATGTCAAGATATATGCAAAGATATTAGCAAATAGATTACTCGATGTCCTACCGAGTGTTGTGCATTCTGATCAGGTGGGTTTTGTAAAGGGGCGGCAGGCCTCGGACGGCGCAAGGAGGGTTCTCAACCTTTTATATTCCTCACAAATCTCTAGATCCCCAACAACTATGATAGCTTTAGATGCAGAAAAAGCTTTTGATAGGGTTCATTGGGGATATGCGTTTCAAACGCTAAATAAATTTGGCCTCGGGGGGGGGTGATTCGCGCCGTCCGGGCCCTGTACTCCTACCCCACAGCTCGAGTGTTAATAGATGGCGACATTTCAGATAAATTCACCATTTCCAATGGTACACGCCAGGGATGCCCACTTTCCCCTATACTATATGTCCTCATGGTGGAACCCCTGGCCGAAATCATAAGATCCTCTATAGAAACAAGAGGAATTCCTCTAAACTCCCGCCAACACAAAATTGGCCTATTCGCCGATGATATTATCCTCACATTAACACACCCCCTGGAGTCTTTGAGAGCTGCCTGCCAGATCCTCGAACATTTTAGCAAAGTATCCTACTACAAGCTTAATGTTGACAAATCAAAAATACTAGGCATAAACATCCCACAAAGCCTACAGCACGCAATCCAATCAGAATTCTCTTTCAAATGGGGGGCTGACAACATCCCGTATCTGGGCATATTACTTTCTGCGGACATAAATAAACTAGAGGGAATTAACTATATTCCACTCTTAGAAACAATCCAAAAAGAAATCGACCATCTATCAAGAATAAATTTATCTTGGCTAGGCAGGATCATGACCTATAAAATGAAAATATTGCCAAAAATTTTATACCTTTTCAGGGTCCTGCCGATCCCCATATCAAAAAGCACAATCAAAAAACTACAAGCACAACTATCCGCATTCATTTGGAAGGGAAATAAACCACGATTAGCCCTTTCAATCTTAGCCTCAAACCGGAGGAAAGGAGGCGCAGATATACCTAACCTAGAAAAATATTTTAAAGCTACTATCCTGAACCAAACCAGATGCTGGACAAAAAGAGACAACACAATGGCCTGGGTAGGCATGGAAACATGCCTCACAAAAACCCCCAAAGGACATCTACTGCTACTTGGCGCATCACTCGCGGCCATGTCAACCAACCTTGCCCTAAACATCCCTCCCAAAAATTTGCCTCTTACAGTGGCAGCCTCCCTAAAAATTTGGGAAGAATACACAAAAAAAGTAGCCACCTACGATACCCACAAAAAACCAAAACTGCCAATTGAAATACTAAACTTGTTTATATCTGATTTAAGAATTGACACCTGGAGAGTAAGGGGAGTGGAAAACCTAGAGGACATAATGACAGGAGAGGAACTAATACCTTTTGAAATCCTACAGGAAAAATGTAACCTTCTCCAAAAAGACTTCTTCAATTATAGCAGAATAAAAAATTTCCTTAAAAAGTCTCCTATATATAAGATAAAAATCCCGATGGAAGTCCAAAGAAAGATCACATCAGAACCCCTCCTGGGAAAGTCCGAAACCAGATATTTCTATGATATTCTGACAGGCAACAACAAATTACCCAAAAAAACACATATGCTTAGTTGGGAAAACGAACTGGGTACAGTTATTTCAACGGAATCATGGGAAAAGGCGTATAAAACGGCATGTGGCTCAACCAAAGGTCTGGGGATACTGGAAACACAAATTAAAGTAAATCTGAGATGGTACTACACACCGTGCTTGTTGGCCACAAGATTCCAAAACACCAATGACAAATGTTGGAGGAACTGTGACCAAAAGGGTACTCTAACGCACATATTTTGGGCATGCCCTGCTCTTGAGAGATACTGGGATCTTATTCTTAATCATCTAGATGAAATTCTAAAAACCCGTATCACAAGATCCGCAAAACTAACCTTATTATTGGTTGGCTTAAATAAATACCCTACAAAAATTAGATATTTGCTGGGTCATGCCCTTATGACAGCAAAATCTCTCATTGCGAGAAGATGGAGAGAGCCCACACCTCCATCCTTTGGGGAATTCAGGGACCGTATGGCAGAACAACAATTATTCGAAAAGTGGATAGCACTAAGAAACAACTCTTTAAAAAAACATAAAGAGGCATGGGAGCTATGGAGGTAACTTTATTAGAAAAAGTTAAGGCTGCACAAAAATGCCAAGTTCATTCAATACGATACATGTTGTATCGAAGTATTTCTTTTATATACAATTTCTGAAAATGTTTATCCGTTCTAATATTATTGATATAAGGAAAAAATGGGATCTGACAATTGCATGATTTAGATAGAAAACAATAACATAGTAATGTTAACATGTCTGCAACTATTACATGTCTTATAAACTGTGTGTATATTACATGTCTATATCCCAAATAAAGATTTAATATTGAAAAAAAAAAAAAAATACAATAAAGCAGTCACTTTGTAGACATTAAGTTATAAAGGCTAATGCTAGCTAAACAATCAGAGTCCACTTGTCATTTGGAGCATTTTTTCTCAGCATTTCAGAATTGCCCATTATTTCTTATGGGAGGAAAAAAAAGCATCACACTCACTTGTAAATGAGAGTACAATATGACTTTTTTATTTGTACTATTGTAACATGGTATTTTCAAGTTGCATGTAAAGCAGTGCGATGTAATGCATATTTCTCACAAAATGCATTCCAATCACGAGATTAACATGCGCGATACCCCTATGTGTAGCACTGCTGACAGCAGACGCCTGATAAGCTCATGTGGGCAGCACTGATTAATAAAACAAAACAGCATGTAGTGTCTTAGACTACCAATGCATACTAGTGCTCAGTGAACATCATGTAGTCAGAGAAAGGGTGCAGCCATCTTCGTATGTCCAGGTCCGGAGGGTAACTTTATAATCCTTTCACAATTACAATTTGACAAGCTATTAGAGATGAGCGAGCACCAAAATGCTCGAGTGCTCGTTACTCGAGTCGAACTTTCAGTGATGCTCGAGAGTTTGTTTCGAGTAACGAACCCCATTGAAGTTAATGGGCGACTCGAGCATTTTTGTATATGACTGGTGCTCCATTAAGGTTTTCATTTGTAAAACCTGCAAAACCCAAGAAAGTGATGGAAACGACACAGAAACGGATAGGGCAGGCGAGGAGCTACATGTTGGGCTGCATCTCAAGCTCCCAGGTCCCACTATTAAGCCACAATAGTGGCAAGAGTGAGACCCCCCCCCCACTGTCAGCATAAAGATCGTTCTCCTCTGCCTCAGCTGTAACAGCTGTGGCAGAGAAGTACGATGTTAGCCCATTGAATTCAATGGAGCCAGCAATACAGCTGGCTCCATTGAAAGCAATGGGCTGCCGGCGATTGCGGGATGAATTGTCGGGGAGGGCTTAAATATATAAGCCCTTCCCTGCAATTCATCCAGAAATGTGTAAAAATAAAAAAAATATATACTCACCTTGTCCCGGAAGAACGATGTTAGCCCATTGAATTCAATGGAGCCGGCAATACAGCTGGCTCCATTGAAAGCAATGGGCTGCCGGCGATTGCGGGATAAATTGTCGGGAAGGGCTTAAATATATGAGCCCTTCCCTGCAATTCATCCAGAAATGTGTAAGAATAAAAAAAAAATATATACTCACCTGGTCCCGGCAGACGGAGTTCAGCGCGGCCGGCTGCAGTTCTCCTGAACTGTTCTGAACAGCTGTGAGTAGTATTCAGCAGCTGGGGATTTAAAATCCCCGCCTGCTGAATGAGCTGCCTCTGATTGGTCACAGCCTGACCAATCAGAGGCAGCTCTCACTCACACCCATTTATGAATTCATGAATGGGTGAGTGAGTGCTGCCTCTGATTGGCTCAGCGCAGGGCCAATCAGGGGCAGCTCTCAGCTGTCATTCAGCTGAGAGCTGCCTCTGAGCCAATCAGAGGCAGCACTCACTCACCCATTCATGAATTCATGAATGGGTGTGAGTGAGAGCTGCCTCTGATTGGTCAGGCTGTGACCAATCAGAGGCAGCTCATTCAGCAGGCGGGGATTTTAAATCCCCGGTTGCTGAATACTACTCACAGCTGTTCAGAGCAGTTCAGGAGGACTGCAGCCGGTCGCGCTGAACTCCGTCTGCTGGGACCAGGTGAGTATATATATTTTTTTTATTTTTACACATTTCTGGATGAATTGCAGGGAAGGGCTTATATATTTAAGCCCTTCCCAACAATTCATCCCGCGATCGCCGGCAGCCCATTGCTTTCAATGGAGCCGGCTGTATTGCCGGCTCCATTGAATTCAATGGCTTACAGCGTTCTGCCGGCACAAGGTGAGTATATATATTTTTTTTTTTAACACATTTCTGGATGAATTGCAGGGAAGGGCTTATATATTTAAGCCCTTCCCGACAATTCATCCCGCAATCGCCGGCAGCCCATTGCTTTCAATGGAGCCGGCTGTATTGCCGGCTCCATTGAATTCAATGGTCAGTGCTCGTTTAATCGAGACGAGTACCGCGTGGTGCTCGTCTCGAGTAACGAGCATCTCGTGCACCCTAACACTCGAACGAGCATCAAGCTCGGACAAGTATGCTCACTCATCTCTACAAGCTATTAAAGAAACTCTGTCAGCTCCATAAATCAAAGTTATGGGGCTGGGGCACAGAGTCTGGGTAAATTTAACTCTCATACTCTTTCCTCCCCATTTCTCTGCTGTCCGCCCACAAAGACATTAGTCGTTGTCCATAGTGGACTACTTACATGTGTACTCATAATGAAGAGGACTAGTAGCATCATTATGAGCACGCACATAAGTTCACGGCTGTATACACCTAATGGCAGCTTTGTGGATGGACAGAAGGGGAATGGTAAGAAAGAGTGGAATCCCTGGATTCAGCGCTCCGACCCTTGTAGCCTATTGGTTTAGTTTATAGGAGCTGGCAGACTTCCTTTTAACTCCTCTCCAATGTGTGACGTACATGTATGGCCTAGGAGGTCAGTAGTTCCTGCATTGTGATGTATATATACAGAGCTGGTTACCAAGAGGCGCAGAAGGGGCTATAGATGTCACTGTCAATGCAGATTTTGGCATCTATGGGGTTTGAAGAGAGGGGGCTCTTTTCTTTACCCATCAGTACCCTCTCAATTAGATCGTGGGGTGCTGATGGTTGGTATGGCTTGCTTTTCACACAATTTTTTAGTTTATGAGCGACTACTGCCACCTTGTGGGACAAATAAATAAATCACCTCTGCTCTCTGGTATAATGCTACTCTAAAGACACTTTTATAATGGTAAAAAGCACTCAAAGAAGAACACTATGGTTTAAACAGCTTAGGCAGAAGTACATTTTCCTCCACATTGGCCAGCTTGATCCTCTCAATACTCGTTTCACTTTCTTTCTTTTTGCGAACATGGCGAGAAATAATAAAAGGCGCAAAACCCTCCTAAAAGGACATCTTTTTTTGCAGCTGTTGCTACCCAACAACAGGGAACAGATACTACTGATTCTGCCAAATCATCAACCGTAACTCAAGAGTCTCAGCTTTCACCTCACCTAATAAAGATACCCAGAACTTGTTGCCCAAACAAGAGTAGACTTCACCTTTTTCTTCATTTCAAGGTATCAAAATAAGCTCCATACCACCACGCATCTCTTCCACACAAAAGAGCTACTCTCAGATCCCCAGTCTTCACCAACCAATAAAGAAGCAGTTCACATTTTACCTGGGGCACTAAAAGCTGTTTCAAGATCTTAAAGATATCATTCAGAAAAACATTAAATAAGCTGTTTCCTCTATTCATAGCAATATCATAGCCATAGGAGAATGAACTTCAGGCAGACTTGGAAGATATACCAAGAAGAGTATTATAAGATTCAGAAACCTTCGAGAAATGGTTTATAACTCAGCTCGCAGAATTCCTAACAGATATTTTTTGTCAAGTGAAGAATAAAAACAATTGTTTGGGAGTATGTGAAGTTACCTCCAGATGTAATGAGATTTATTGCCAAACTAGTCTATTACTTTAACCCATTAAGAACCCGGTGTGGTAAATATACGGCGCTTGGTACTGGGCTTAAAGCACTGCTGATAGTACAATTATGGCGGCACTTTAAGCCTCCTGCCTCTGCAGGAACAGGTTATCAGCTGTTAGTTACAGCTGATAACCCAGAGGAGAAGGCAGGAGGGGTTTTTAACCCTTCCTGCCTTTCCTTTCCCGAGTACACAGTGCTCAATGAGCGTTGTGTACTAGAAAGTGAAAGCAGAACTGTAGCTTTCACTATGGGAGTCGGGAGAAGTCATGTGACCGCTGAGGTTCCCTGCTACAGCAGAGCTGGAGGGTCAAACTAGACCCTGGCCAGCTCTGCCAGTGACTAATATCACTACAGGGGTTGTTTTGCCCTTTAACTGGGGCTTCTACGGATTCCCTCAGCTACAGTGGGAAAGTGTCAAGTAAAAAAAAAAAAATGAATGTCCCCCAGAGGTCTTATACGACGTCATGGGGCACATAGATAGTAAAAAAAACATGATAACATACACAAGTAAAACAAAATAACAGAATAAAACAATATATACTTAAGAAAGAAAATAACACAAAGCCGACGCCAACCAAAACCATCGCTGTACGCGCCCTGTAAACCAAGACCACACATACTATATATCAAAACATCCTAAACAAATAGAGGAACCCACTCCCATAGTTTATTTTTGCATAAATATACTAAATAAAAAAACAAACTATAAATGTTAAAAAAATCTTTTTTTTAGCATTTTACCCCCAATAAAACTAAAAAAAGCAGGGAAAAAAGTCAATGAAAAAGATATTTACAAAATCGCCCTATATGTCACGGAAAAAAACGCAGTAAAAATAATTTTGGTACCTAAAGGAAACAAAATAGGGCAGTAAAACCACCACATAGGTAAAATCCCTAAAACATGTCTGGTCCTTAAGGTACAAAACAGCTTGGTCCTTATGGGGTTAAAACCAACAAGTATACACATTATGGGGTATAAGAACCCCTTCCTCAGTACTTGCTGGGGATACACAGCTTAATGCTGACTGATCCCTGAGCGACGGATCCTGGCCGATCAACTAGTGATGACTAGAGATGAGCGAGCATACTCGTCCGAGCTTGATGCTCGTTCGAGTATTCCCGCGATCGCCGGCAGCCCATTGCTTTCAATGGAGTCGGCTGTATTGCCGGCTCCATTGAATTCAATGGGCTAACATCGTTCTGCCGGGACCAGGTAAGTATATATATATTTTTTATTTTTACACATTTCTGGATGAATTGTAGGGAAGGGCTTATATATTTAAGCCCTTCCCGACAATTCATCCCGCGTACGCCGGCAACCCATTGCTTTCAATAGAGCCGGCTGTATTGCCGGCTCCATTGAATTCAATGGGCTAACATCGTTCTTCTCTGCCACAGCTGTTACAGCTGTGGCAGAGGAGAACGATCTTTACGCTGACAGTGGGGGGGGGGTCTCACTCTTGCCGCTATTGTGGCTTAATAGTGGGACCTGGGAACTTGAGATGCAGCCCAAAATGTAGCTCCTCGCCTGCCCTATTCGTTTCTGTGTCGTTTCCATCACTTTCTTGTGTTTTGCAGATTTTCACAAATGAAAACCTTAGCGAGCATCGGCGATATACAAAAATGCTCGAGTCACCCATTGACTTCAATGGGGTTCGTTACTGGAAACGAACTCTCGAGCATCACTGAAAGTTCGACTCGAGTAACGAGCACCCGAGGATTTTGGTGCTCGCTCATCTCTAGTGATGACCTATTCCTGTGGATGGCTGCGACTGGTTAACGCAGCACCGGCTTTCATTGGCTGACGCCGCGCTGAGTTTAGCCAATCAAAGCATTAGCTTTCTGGAGGCGGGGCATTGAAGCCCCGCATCCAGAAAGCAATGCTCTGTCGGTGTGGAGGAGGGAGCGACAGCCTGCAGCAGTGCCGGAGGGGAGTATTGATTTTTTTTTCCTACAGCATATTCCTGGCGTATAAGTCTACAGTTGTGGGTCGTTTTATAGCCCAGTCGTCTTATACGCCAGAAAATACGGTACTTTACATACATCAAAAAAATTGAGGTCTTCGTTTTCCCTCAGTCATACACTGCTATAGAGCCACCATTCCAGACCAACTACCAGTCACCACTCTAGACTCAGATTTCTATGGTTAAATGATTATCAAACAATTGGGTGTCCATTGAAAATTTTAGGGTAGGCAAACTCTTCTACCCTTCTTGCTGTTGCCAATGTCTGGAGGGAGTGGCAAAAAAAATAAACTAATCTCCTTCTGCATACACAAAACTGCCAGATGTTGCAATTGAAAATTAAATTAACCAATTTTGGGTTAACCAGCACATTTTACTATTTTCAGAATTCACTACTAGATTCAACATCTCTCAATCATACTTTTTTTTAAAAACTTCCAAGTTAGTCACTTTCTAAAACTTATTTCTCCTCCTACAAGAATTACTATCCCTTATAAACTTGACGTCTGGATTTCATTTCTCTGGGGCAACAA
This sequence comes from Eleutherodactylus coqui, assembly GCF_035609145.1. Taxonomy (NCBI): domain Eukaryota; kingdom Metazoa; phylum Chordata; class Amphibia; order Anura; family Eleutherodactylidae; genus Eleutherodactylus; species Eleutherodactylus coqui. The sequence goes on along the minus strand of NC_089839.1, from coordinate 250,798,057 downwards.
TAAAGGCCTCTTCTTGCTGCCATATTTTAAATCATCCTTTGATAGACCCTATGGAAAACACCAATTAAAAATGGGAATATGATCTAAAAATTCAGATCTCAGATGTCCAATGAAGAGAGGCATATTCTCCAACTATTTCTGTCTCTAAATATATAAACCACTTTGAAAATTCAAGAAAAGTATTGTATAGATGATATCTAAATCCTCATGCTCTTAATAAAGTCTCCTAGATTTTCTCAATGCTGCTAAAGATGTGGCTTGAGAAATGGTACCCTAATGCATTTATGTGGGATTGTCTACGTTTCAAACCTCTGGAGTCAGGTTTTTCAACTAATTTCAATATTTAGCATCATCCAAATTCAAGCCAATCCTGCCTCAGCTTTGATAAACATAGATGCTGAGCAATTCTCTTCTACCATGCACACTCCCTTACTCCATATTTGGATAGCATGCAGAACCATCATTGGAATAGTAATTCAATTCCTTCCAATTCTGAAATGATGAGATCGTCAAATAATAACTGTTGCTTTGAAAGCATGCATTCAAGTGCTCTCAATAAAAAAGAAAAATTCAGAAGAGATTGGACAGACTGGCTCCAGAGTTTTTACTGCCATATGCCCACTTTAATGAATCAGTGCTGTTTTTGTATTTACACTCAATGTATGCCTAATCCATAAACTCTTTCTATTTTTATTGATTATTATACCCACTTGTTTAAATCTCATTTGTTCAAACATACTGTTCTTATTGCAGTTTCTCATTTAGGGTGGACACCCACTGGCGATTTTGTTCTCTATTGCGCTGCGAGAGCAAGTGAGAACACTCACCTAGCAGTGCGAGAAAAAAGCTGGGATGACGCCGGGATATCGCCAGTCTTTTCAATGGGGCCAGCAGCGCTAGCCCCATTGCAAAGATAGAGAGAATACCGCGGACTGTGACAGCTATGGCAGAAGTGCAGCATGCTATCTCATTGCTTTCAATGGGATCGTCGCTGCTGCTGGTCCCATTGAAAGCAGTGGTTTGTGGCAAGCCCTGCTGTATGATTTTCATGCATGAATAGCTAAGTACTAGCTGTAATTGGCTGAGCACTCAGCCAATCAGCACAGCCCTTTCAGGAGGTGGGGATTTTTAAATCCCCACCTGCTGAAAGTGCTGGACAGCAGTGTTGGGGAGCCAGCCGGAGGACGTGTCTGAGAGGCGGAGAGGTGAGTAATTTTTTTTTCTTTTTTTACCACTTATTGATGATTTTCAAGGAAGGGATTATACTTCAAGCTCTTCCCTGAAAATCACACTGCAGGATTTGTCACAAATAGCTGCTTTCAATAGGACCGGCAGCAGCGACGATCCCATTGAAAGCAATGGGATAGTATGCTGCACTTCTGCCACAGCTGTGCCAGAAGTCTGCGGTATTCTCCCTATCTTTTCAATGGGGCTAGCGCTGCTGCCACTGGCCCCATTGAAAAGACTGGCGATATCCCGGTCTCATCCCGGCGTTTTTCTTGCGCTGCGAGGCGAGTGTTTTCACTTGCTCTTGCACCGCAAGATAGAAAAAAATCGCCAGTGGGTGTCCACCCTTACTGCTACCTACCATGTTTTATTCATATGCTTAAGTTTATCTTGTTGTTATATTTGTTAAGAAACTTATAATAAAAAAACTTAGTGTACAAAACAAAACAAAAAGTTAAACCAGTACAATGACAAAGCTACTGTTTTTTGCATTTCCTCTCCCTAGCCCCCAAAAATTCAGCCCTGATGTTCTCCACACAGTTTATAATATGCCCCTACATTATAAAGGGACCTAGAACTAAGATTCCAAATAATACTGCTTCTTATAACCCAGAAAAATATCCTAAAATGTGTTAGTAAATAAAAAAATCCCTTACAAAATGATACCAAAATACAGTGAAGCTATGATAAATATTACCTATTAAACAGGATGGGGCGCCCGGTGAGTATGAAAGATACCACCCCAGAGTTCTTCTTCCCTCAACTTTGAGCACCATAACAGTTTATGGGGCTCAAAGGGGATTACAGTGTCTCTGTAACTATTATATATGTTATGAGCATCTGTCTTACAAGCAGAAAAATTCTAAATTTACAAATTACATATTTTTCAAAATTTGAAGTACGAAGTGTCACAAAGATAGCATCTCAGAATCAATTTTATAAGTAAAAGCATTCAAAAATATCCACATAAAGTAATACATGTGAAATTTGAAAGATATGAATTGGTAAAGGAGGTCAAAACTGTCTGGAAGGGGTTAAGCATGAGCTGTATTTATACTACAGATACCAACCTCTTCTCCCGGTCTTCTATTCTCTTTGTGTTCATTTCTTTCATTTCACTCATAGATGGCAACTTACTTAAACCTGGAAAAACAATATTTGAAATCGTGCATCAGCAATTATATAAATCATTTATTTGATCATTACTATCTTATTAGATAAAGTATTACCTTTAAAGACTCTTGTTGCCCAGCGAGCCTGAATCTCAGAAACTGGCATTATGGCTCCGATTGGTTGTATCAAGCCAATGAAAGCCAGAGTTGGTTTTTCCAGCTCTGGTGGAAATACCATTTTATACAAGGAGAGTTTGTTTTTTACGACTTTTATGACAGATTCATCAAAAAAAGGGTAAAAAAATCTGTATCCTGTCGCAAAAATCACAACATCTATGTCTTTCTCCACCGTCCCATCTTCAAATATGACGTCCCTCTCCAGAAACTGTTTAATGTTGGTCTTCATCACCACTTTCCCAGAGATAATGCGATTGGGGAGATCATCACTGATTGTAGGATGTTGGTGGATAAACCTGCATAGTTAAATAGCAAAGGCATAACTGGTTATTTTTTACTTAAAACTAGTTAACTAACAACATGACATGGAGCTGATATTTTCGTGAAGTTCAAAAGGTTTCTTTTTCTATGGATATTATTGATGTCTCCAACTGAATATTCTTTCATGAAACAAAGTTTTAGGCTCTGTTCACATCTATGCTAGGCATTCGGCTTTTCTGTTCCGTCATAGGAACAAAAAATAGAATGAGCCGTTCAGGCGCTAACTTGGATGAACCAACTCTGGGAGAGGAGTGACCCTGTGGTTAATAATCTCACTCTCTTTGTGGAGAATTTCCAGAGAGACTTTGACGAGCCAGGATATACTACGTTAGCGGCCTCCACACTTTTAAGGTTGCGAAAGATCAACGGTACAGTGGGCCAATATGCCATAAAATTCCAGACCCTAGCCTCCGAATTAGGCTGGAACAAGGAAGCTCTGGTGACAGCCTTCTGGGAGGATCTTTCCGGTCGCATTAAAGATGAGCTGGCAGGTTGAGATCTCTCCTCCCCCCAGGACACTTATTTCCCTGGCTACCAGGACTGATCTAAGTTTCCAGGAGAGGATGAGAGGTAGCCCAGGAAAGGAGACCATTTCGACCATTGTCCAGGTCTCAGGGGTCGCTGCTTGCTTCTCCTGCCTCACAGTCTCCTTCCACAAAACTAGAGCCTATGCAAGTAGATAGACTGAAGTTGACCAAGGAGGAACATAAGTGCCAAAAGGTCAATGGTGTGCATTTACTGTAGTGACAAGGGGCACGTAATTCTGATCTAGCCTCTCAGGCCAGGAAACTTCCAAGCCTAGGATCTGTAGGGGAGGCGGTCCTAAGTGAAGATGCATCCTCTCTCAGAATAAACTTTCCTGTGTCATTGTCCACCCCTGGTATTCAATTCAGGGTTTCAGACATCCTGTACTTGGGGTTGGCCGGGAATTTCCTGCATCAGGCCATGGTGGATCATTACTATATTCCTATCCACTCGAGAGGCCGCAAGCGGTGACATTCATGGATGGAAAGCCCCTTACTGGGGTCATGCGTTTCGTCACGGTGCCCCTGGATCAAAGGTTGGGTGTGCTCCACTCAAAGAATTTTGTAATTGGTTCTCACAAGATCCACTAGTTCCTTGCTGCTCGGCCTGCCATGGTTGCCTAAGCATAATCCCACCTTGCCATGTCAATTGTACATCTCCAGTAAGACCGTTTCACTGCCCTGTTACGTCCAGACACCTCCTTGGTCTGCTTGTGCCCTAGTCAGACTTTGTGGATGTCTTTGACAAAAAAGGAGGTGAATTGTCTGACACCCTTCCATCCTTATAACCTTCCAATCACCCTTATGCCAGGTTCCACACCTTCTTGGGACAGAGTATACCCTTTGTCATTACCGGAGACCCAGACTATATCTAAATATGCCAGAGATCATCTGGATTGAGGATTCATCCACAAATCTTCCATCCCTGCAGTGGCCAGATTTTCTTTCTAAAAGGGATGGGTCTCTCTGTACTTGCATTTACTACCGGGGCCTGAATGCTATCACTGTCAAAAATAAATACCCGCTACCGCTAATCCCTGAACTGTTTAACCATCTGTGCGGGGCCCAAGTCTTCACAAAACTTGATTTATGGGAAACCTACAACTTGATCCATATTCTCAAGGGGGACAAGTGGAAGACTGCCTTCAACACTCGAGATGGTCATTACGAGTACTTGGTAATGCCCTCTAGGTTGTGCAATGTTCCAGCGGTTTTTCAAGAATTAATAATCATCTTCAGGGATTTCCTTTATGTGCAGGTTATTGTTTATTTGAATAATATTCTCATTTTTTCCAATTATTGAAGTGAGACTTACCGGCTTGTAGTTACCAGGCTCTCCTCTTGATTCCTTTTTGTGTATTGGTAGCACATTGGTAATGCGCCAATCTAGTGGTACAACCCCAGTCTCAATAAAGTTCCTAAATATAAGAAATAGTGGTGTGCATCACACCACTAAGTTCCCTTTGGGTGTATTGCATCTGGACCCAGTGATTTGTTGATTTTAATCTTTTTAAGCCAACTCTGCACTTCTTGTGTCAGGCAGGTAATATTTAGTAGGGGGTTCATTTCATTCCCTTGGATTCCATGTGACATTTTTCTTTTTCTTTTGTGAAGATAGTTGAGAAAAACTATGTAATATATTCACATTCCTCCCATCTTCTTCTATCGTTTCTCTTGCATTATTTGTTAAAGGGCCAGTAATTTGAATGCAAATCATTTTATCGCTTATATAACTGAAAAATAGTTTAGGGTTATTTTTGCTCTCTTTGGATATCAGTCACTTAATCTTTTCCTTGCAGTTTTTATCTCTTCTTACATAATTAGAAATCACCGAAGGGAAAAACTAATCTAAAATATAACCTTTATTACCTGAATTAAAATTTCGGCGAAGTTAATAGTAGACAGACAAACATATATTTCACAATAGCACTGTGTTCACAGTGAAAAATAGGTGATTGATGAAGAGGTTTATAGCATATAGCTACATCCTCAACTTAAGGGCTATATCCCCTGTTCCGGTTATTCATCCATATATTAGGGGGACTCTATTATATCTCTCATCCCTCTACATTAAATAGAGCACCTCTGACTAGTCCATATCTGAGGCCCCTTCCCCCATCATGATAAATCAGATCTCCATGGGAAAGGGGCCTCAGATATACAAAAATCTTTTAAAAAAAGGGGATAATACATCAGATCTCCAATAAGAATTTTTAACCCCCTATATGTATTGGAACAGGAATATATCAGTGTTTCCTCTATATAAGAGAAACGTATGTGGATGTGCTGGGTTTTCTATCTCTGAGCACAAGTGAAACACCCTGACATTCAATGTCTTCGCATGAATAGAATTTGTAGCACTTATGTGAATATCATCTAAGTGATAAACACTAATGTATATGCTCTATGCAATCTTACATCAATATGTAACCCTCAATAGATCATTGAAGTCTATACAAAACTTCTTGATATAGGTCATCAGCGACAATACCGGGATTACATAGATATGCTATCCTTGCCTGAATAGTAGGAAGGAGCGTGCTGGAATGAATCTGTCGCTTGATGAATCTATATAAGATAAAACGTACTTAGGTCATCTGGTAGACTTCTTAGACATCTGGGGATACTTTTAACAGCACATCATCCTCAGCTGTGCTTTGTTGACAACCTACCTATGAGATAGCTGACAAGTCTAACTGAAGAATTATTTAAAGTGATTAGCGAAGTCAAACATTTGAAAATTGGATGTCGGGTGGACTAGTCAGAGGTGCTCTATTTAATGTAGAGGGATGAGAGATATAATAGAGTCCCCCTAATATATGGATGAATAACCGAAACTGGGGATATAGCCCTTACGTTGAGGGGGTACCTATATGCTATAAACCTCCCCACCAATCACCTATTTTTCACTGTGAATACAGTGCTATTGTGAAATATATGTTTGTCTGTCTACTATTAACTTCGCCGAAATTTTAATTTAGGTAATAAAGGTTATATTTTAGATTAGTTTTCCCTTCGGTGATTTCTAGTTTTCCATTTTGGGATTTTTTTCTGCCAACGGTGACTTTCTTACATAATTAGTTTTCTTCCCTGTATGATGTTAGCGCTTCTTCGCTGCCTTCTTGTTTTAGTAATTAAACGCTTTCTTTTTTTTTCATTTATTCTCCCCCTTACAGTTTTGTTGAGCAACATTGGTTTTCTTCTGGCCATAGCGCTTTTGTTTTTAAAGGGTATGCACTGCTCACATGAGGTATTTAGAATGTTTTTAAGCATTTCCCATTTGTCACCTTTACTGTTGTTTTTGTTGGCCTATAGAAAACCCCTTTCGGAAGTTGATTAGTTTTCCTTCCTTGTATTTCTACCTATAGAGATTCCAACTATTTATCTCTTACACCTATATTTCTCGTAGCCTTGGCATTAAGTAGGAATTAGCATACAGACATACCCCTTCCCATTTCCGGTTCATATGGTCTCTTCTAAAAAGATTGCGACCCTGTAAGTTCACCGGCCAGTCACATTTTTCAATAAGGCATGTTTCCGTTATCCCAACTATATCATAATTTTCTTCAGACATTCTCTCTTTAAGCTCACCCACTTTACTGATCAGACTTATTGCATTTGTTGTCATACATTTCATACAGTTGTGGTTATTGTTCGCATTTACTATGCTACTTATGGCCCCGTCACCTGCTCTGTTAGTTCTAACTATACTAAACACTTCCCCGGCTCGCCCCTATTTTCATTCCTAATTCTCAGGTCACGGTCTGCATGGTCTCCCCCCCCCCCCCCCATCTCTGCTGTTGCTCTCCCCCAAGTCCCTAGTTTAAAGACTCCTCCAACATTTTAGCCATCTTCTGCCCCAGCACAGCTTCACCATCCCCACTGAGATGAGGCCCATCCCTACAGTAAAACCAGTAGCAGACAGCAAAGTTAGCACAGTTCTCCAGGAACCCAAATCTCTCCTTCCTACACCAACTCTGGAGCCACTTATTCACCCACCTAATCTCCTGCTGTCTTTCTGCTGTGGCTCGTGGTACAGATAGTATTTAAGAGAAAACTACCTTGGAGGTCCTTGCTGTGAGCTTAGATCCCTGAAATCAATGTGTACCATGACCGCTGTATCCTCACCAGCTCCTCCCAGTAATCTGTCAACCTGATCCGCAATGCCAGGGAGGCAACACATTTAATGATCCCGGTCTGCTATGTTACAAAATACTGGCTACCAAATTCTATAGATGTTTTATTCTGCCATATTTTGTTTAACATATCCTCCACATTGTGTGCTGAAGGCTTCATATTCTTGGGGGAAAAAAGTAGCTTTCACCTGTGCTTGGGCTTTAGGCCAAAGATTGCATGGTCAGCCCTGGCGTTGGCTTTAGATTCCAGCACAGTGTTTACTAGAGATGGGAAAACATCTTGAAGTATTGCAAAGAATCGTGTAAAAAGGACAATATCCATTGGAAGGCCATTATCATAAACACGATTAATAAGCCACGCTCCTCTCCTGGTGCTGAGATAAAGCTGAAAGATAAAGTAAATAAGAGCAGTAATAATTACATTTCCCTATTTTACTGTGAATCTAGTGATTTTTACTAGATACTTTTTTTTCTAGTATTTGCAATATTTTATGTATTTTGCACCATGAATTAAAATTATTACTGGACTTGCAAGTCTTGTACGATGCCTTCCAGCGATACTGCAGCCATCAAGGAAGGTCGTATTTTATCCCCTTAGGCCTCATTCAGACGAACATACGTCTGCACAAAACCGCGCATCTACTAGAACCATTGGTTCCCTATCGTGTGTTGACATGTCCGTATTTTACAGGCGTGTAAAACACACATACCCGCAAAACATAGGACATGCGTGCACCATAGATCCGTGCCGTACGTAAATATTCCTTGCAGGTAGTCCCTTCATCACTGAACACTGACAGCACTATCACAGTGTCCAGTGACAAGGGGACTCCCTGCGGGGAGTAAAGAATCCCCAGCTACAGCTGTGACAGCTGTGGCAGAGGATCCAAAGCTCTCCCATGGATTTCAATGGGGATGTCGCTGCCAGCAGCCCCATTGAAAGCAATAGGATGCCAACACCCCCACAGTGATTTTTGGGGAAGGGATTTAAATATAAGCCCTTCCCGGAAAATCATCCCTAGCTGTAGTAAAAAAAAAAAAAAAAAAAATATATATATATATACATACATACATACACTCACCTGGTTCCCGCTGCCGGGGCTCAGGCATGTCTAGTCGCTTGCTCTCCAGCATTGTAATGAAGTTCTTTCATCAGGCAGGGATTTTAAATCCTCGCTTGCTAAAAGGGCTGTGTCTGATTGGCTGAGTGCTCAGCCAATCACAGGCAGCGCTCAGCCATTCATTGAATGACAGCTGAGTGCTGCCTGTGATTGGCCACAGCACTCAGCCAATTACAGGCAGCACTCTGCCATTAGTTGAATTCAATGAATCCCCGCCTGCTGAAAGAGCTTTAGAGCAGTGCGGGGAGAACAAACGGCTAGACGGTCCTGAGCCCCGGTAGCGGCGGACAGGTGAGTATATATATTTTTTATTTTTTACTACAGCTATGGATGATTTTTCAGGGATGGGCTTATATTTAAAGCCCTTCCCTGAAAATCACTTTTGGGGTTGCCAGCAGGCCATTGCTTTCAATGGGGCCGCCGGCAGCAGCGGCCCCATTGAGAGCAATGCTGCACGGAGCTTCGTTTACGCCTGTTTTGGTATGTGCATGGACGCACGGATTCGTGCACACCTATGCATGTTCAAATGCACACTCATGTGAATGAGGCCTTTTAAAGGGGTTTTCCAGGGAGAATACTATTGATGACCTATCAGGACAGGTCATCAATAGTTAATCGGCCGGGGTCAGTCGTCCGGAACCCCGACTGATCAGCTGAGCGGGCGCATGCAATCAGCACCGCAACAACAAAGAGGTTGGAGCAGCAGTCTCTGTGATGACCTCCGTGTAGTGGCTGGCGCTTGTAACTGTAGGCATGTCTCAATGAAATCAATAGGAGTCGTGTCCGCAATTACAAGAGCCAGACACTATAAGGAGGTCAGCGCAGAGGCTTCCACTCCGACCTTTGTGCATTTGGAGCGGAAGTCTCCGTGCTGACATTCCATGAAGTGGCTGGCACTTGTAACTGCAGGCAGGGGTCTCATTAATTTCAATAAGAGCTGTGCCTGTATTTACAAGTGCCGGCCACTACATTGAGGTCGACGCGGAGGCTTCTGCTCCGACCTCTGTGTTATTGCGGCATGAGCCCGCTTAACTGATCAGTCGGGTCCACAAGTGACTGACCCTGGCCGATCAACTATTGATGACCTATCCGCTCCTGTGTTAGGTTTGTGTTGCTATGCCTCATTTTGCCTAACCTACCGGGAAGACTTTCTTCTTTTCCAACCACTCAATTTGGGGTCACATGTGGCTGCCGAACTACAGGTAGAAAACCAGTCAGCTGCTTCACACACGAGATTTCTCTTACTTCTAACCTTATTCTTTCCTTTTTACCTGTTTAGTCACTGCGCAGAGTTCAATGGCCAGATCCACTGCTGTGTTTCCGATGCCGACCACAATTATTTTTTTGCCCTTAAATTCTTCAGGTGATTTGTAGTCACGACTATGAAAGTACTGGCCTTTGAAATTTTCAATTCCTGCAAATAGAAAAAAAATTAAAGTTTTTTTTTTGTTTATTTCCATCTGTTTACTTTGTCTGGACGCACATTGGAAAAACTTCTGTTTTTTTAACCATTCAGAAGATGTACAAATTTAACATTGAGGAACACTTTGTTTTCCTACAACTAGCCAAGATTGCAAAGGCTCATAGGAGTCAGAATGATAGATACCCCCACAAAGGACCCAATTGAAAAAAACCCAAAACACCCATTAATGTATTCACTGAGGGGGGGGGGGGGTGTCATGAGTATTTAGAGGAGACAAATAAAATTTCATATTTTTGCAAATATGTCATAAAACACTTTTTTTTTCTGTAGTGCACATAAAAGTGAGGATTTGCACCCAAAATGGATACCCCCATTTGTCCTGTGTTCAGAAACATACTGATTGTGGCCCTAATCTTGTGTCTCTATGCACAACAGGGATATTTGGTCTAGTTGTCCAGAAAAGAAAATTGAAGAGAAGGTTGGCAACCCTGGGCCTAGACTACCTTGATTTTTAGTATTGTGTCCAAGTTACCTTATGGTTGGTATTGGTATCATTCCAATGATATATAACAGGATAAAATAGGATAGTACTCTTTGGCAGTTGGAAGTACCTGGAAAGGTCTCAAGTTGTAGGTTTGGAGCGGTGTGATGACCAACACACACCATTACGGCATCAAAGACTTGTGTCTCCTGTTTTCCCTCATGTTCTGTGGTAACATCCCACTGACCAGTAGTTGCAAAATCTGGACGCTTCTTAACACTGCAAACGGATGTCTTGTAAAATAAGATAACAAAAATGTATCAGTGTTTGCAAACTTTCAGTCTAGCTTTATTTCTAAGATACAAATAATATGGTAATATATATTCATTGTATAAAATAAATCAGGAACTAAGCACCCAGATCCCTACAAACAAAGCAAATTTAATTCTTTAATAGGGATGAGCGAGTATACTTGCTAAGGCACTAATCGCTCGAGTAATGTGCCTTAGCCGAGTATCTCCCCGCTCGTCCCGAAAGATTCGGGGGCCGCCGCAGCTGACAGGTGAGTTGCGGCGGGGAGCGGGGCAGAGCGGGCGGGAGAGAGGGAGAGAGAGATCTCCCCTCCGTTCCTCCCTGCTCTCCCCCGCAGCTCCCCGCCCCGCGGCGGCCCCCGAATCTTTCGGCACGAGCGGGGAGATACTCGGCTAAGGCACATTACTCGAGCGAGTAGTGCCTTAGCGAGTATACTCGCTCATCCCTATTCTTTAACCTTTAATGGAAAAATGGCACATTGAATGTTTTTGATCAACATAGCCAAAAATAGAGAAATTCAAGTATCAGACTATTATGCTCACATGGACTATTATTATTGGGCTCACATGGTCAGATTCCATATGCGGGAAGCCCACAGCAGATTCTGGTTGTGAGCCTGTCCGGTGACCCGGCATACCTGAAAAAACTGTACTGTGAATGACAGTGACGACTTGTAGGCGGTCATGTGCAGTACCGTTTTTATTTTTGTTTGCATTTTCTGTGCTGTTGCTTAGTGATGACACAGGTAACGTAGGCTGCACATTGGACGTTCTCCATTGACATCAATGGAGGTTGTCCGCTGGGATTCCGCAGCAAAACAGAGCATGCCGCGAGTGTGCACGAAAAAGGATTTTACTACGGATCGCTGGCACAGATGGCAATCGCGGAATCCGCAATACAAATCCGCCCATATGAGCCCACCCTTAGTGGTCAGTGTGAAAACTACAGGATTTTAGGAGGTTTTCTTAAACATACATTGTGACATCAAAACAAAAAATTCTCCACAATTCTTAAAACATATGTTTAATATAACAGCTGTATTTATATAGTAGGCAATTTAAGGCTCATTTACACAACCATGATTTTAGTGCATATTACACACGTGATACACGGCCACATTACGCGCGGTGAATGAAGTCCACGAAAGTACATGGACTTTCATTGATCCATTCCCATTAGCATGTAAACAGTTCGCGTAGATACATGCATAAAAATATATATTGCAACGTGCTCTATTTCACCACATACCAGCTAGCCTATTCTTTTTTTAAGGGCAGTGTATGCAACGCTGCCTATACACAATACATTGCAAATGTTTGACGATACATATGCAACCCTGTTATGAAACCAAATGGGGAATTAAAAGAAAAAAAAAGTCACACTGCGCATGACTGTGTGCATGTGATACGCGGCTGTGTGCAGTGCACTTACTGCCATCCACGGTCTCTGCCGGCTCACATAGACCGGTAAAACCTTACATGACCCACACAGCCCTTTGAATGAGCCTTTAAGGCTAGGGTTACTTTGAAACTTTTGGTAGCAAGGCTTTTTTCCATGGAGCAATCAAAACAAAAAAGCCATTTCAAAATATTTTCAGAAGAGTATATGTAGGTCACTGTTTTCTAAAATCACTCAGAGATCTTATTACGTAGTGATTCATTTGACTGTTGCCATTTCAAGAGTTTCAAAGTATTCCTACAGATGGCAATTTCGTAACAATTTTGTAGAATAAAAAGTCTTAGTGTAGCTCTAGCCTTAGGCCTCATGGACACGTTTAGTACGGAGTCACTATAGAGCACCATGCAATTTCATGGGGACCTCTGTATATAGCTCCAGTTTCATATACAGGCTTATTCTTTTAAATTCTGTAGGAATCTGTCAGAACAACATGGCATGCTCCATCTAATGGCTTACTGTACCAATGCAGCAGCAGTAATGTATCTCGCATTTCAAACTATATGGCAACAATCATGGTTTGCAAATTGCATATAATCATCAACGTGCAGGAAAATCACAATGTGAGCTGGGGGTTAGCACAACATCAAATCCAGTTGGGTTTTTTGCAACTTCAATGGTGTGGTAACTTGTTGCAACCTGTAGCTCGCACTGTGACTCCATTTTCAATGGCAGTGCGGTGTTGCCAAGTTATACAATAGTCATGTAGCCAGATTATTTCACTAGGCTAATACTTATAGCAATTGATACTGATTATTACCTTGAACTTGATATATTTCTTAAGTTGAAAGTGTTCCATGTATTTATAAAAATATTCCAGCACTTTGGAGTTATGCATGTAGTTGGGATATTCTTCAGGCATTGGGTAGTCGCTGTAGCACATCATTTCCTTTGATGTATTTATAATAACAGACTTGTAAATGCTAGCTCTGGCTTCTTCAGGATCTGTCTGCAAGGAAAAAGATTGACATTTGCCAGATGTACAGTTCAATCAACAAAATACTAACCTGACAAAACTATGCCAAGATTGCAGTAACAGAACACAAGCACCAAAATACACAAAATGTAATAATTGATAAAAGGGGTATAAAGCATTTAATGCTAGTATTCATGCTGCTGTATTGCTAATTATATTTCTTTTACATAAACAGGAGATTCTTGGTGAAGGAATGGGTGTGTTCTTGTCAACATTGGCAAATAAATCTGATCCCAAATGTGGGCGAGGGAGGATTATTATAAACAGGAAAAATCCCGAGCTTCAGATAAAGTGAACACTATTAAAATACTGATAAAGCTTTGCATCCCATTGGGTTGTGAAAAGGTAAGGTGATCAGACATCCCAGTTTAGGCATGACCGTCCCGCTTTGGTACCCTGTGTCCTGCTGTACCCAGCGTCCCTTAGTAGGACATCCTTTTGTCGAGCGTTCTGGATGTCTGCTCACTATGAAAGTGATTACCAGCAGGGGTGCAGTGGCATCCCAGCTGGAAATCTCTCAGTTGCACTGCTACAGGTGCACAAACTGACAGCAGTGTGTGGTCACCGGGGTTCCTCCCCCCCTGACCACTTCCTCCTTAGTACCGCAGAAGGAGAGGAAAAGAAAGGAAGAGTCTGAGCAAACACTTCCAGTAGCGCCAAGCAGAGGAGCAGTGGCACATTGAAGAGTCTTTAACAGCACTATCTACTGCTGCATATTTCTCTACTCTAGATCTAACCAGTGGTTATTGGCAAGACCCTTTGAATGAGTTAGACAGAGAGAAGACAGCTTTCACTACCCCCATGGGCGTATTTAAATTCAATTGCATGCCGCTTGGGCTTTGCAATGCCCCAGGAACATTTCAAAGATTGATGGGAATATGCTATGGGCATAAAAACGTTGAGTCAGTCTTGCTGTACTTAGATGAAATCATTGCATATTCAAAGACCTATGAAGATCATTTGCAGCACTTGACAGAAGTTTTCCAAGTTTTAGTAAATCACATTGTTAGTGCTGATGGAGTGTATTCTGATCCCAACAAGACTGATGCAGTCAAAAATTGGCCCACTTAATGAGCAAAAGCAAGCATTCCAGACCCCTTAAAGACAGACTAATCACCCCTCCTATCCTAGCATACCCAGATTATACTCTCCCCTTCAACTTGTACACAGACACTAGTTTTAAAGGGCTAGGCACAGTACTAAGTCAGGTCCAAGAAGGCAAAGAGAGTAGTTGCCCATGCTAGTTGCTCGCTGAAGGATCAGAAAGAAATAATAAGAATTATAGCTCCTTTAACCTAGAATTGCTGACGATAGTTTGGACAGTAGCAGAAAAATTCAAGGATTTAGCAGCTGCAACATTCACCACTTATACAGATAGTAATCCAGTAGCTCATCTAAATTCAGCAAAACCCTGCGCACTAGACCAGAGATGGCTCTCCAGCCTTGCAATTTTCAACTCTAACATCAAATACAGAGCTGGAAAAACCAACACAAATGCTGACACTCTTTCTAGGTTACCCGAAGCAATATACTACTCCCCTGAGTGGGAAGAAGTAGAAATGCCCAATTCTGAAGCTCATCAGGCTCAACAGCGTTGTCATTCCTATAGCAAATAACTCTAATCTTCCTAGTGATTCCACTGATACTCTTTAGAGATTTTTCCTGCAGCAGGATAGAAGAACGTTTGGTGAACTATAAGAATATTTGTTATCTAGAACTATACCCAAAGAGATCCTTTGCAAGTCTTCTGATCTGAAACTACGTCTCTGGAAACAAGGAAAAGACTATTTCTTTAAAAAAAAGTCTTATCCTAAGAAGTTCCACTGATCCTGTATCTGGCAACCATGTTCATCAGATTCTAATTCCCAGCCAAGATGCAAGTCAAGTACTGTTAGCATACCATAATCAGTCAGGTCATTTTGGAGTACATAAAAGTGAAGCTACCATAGGGCAGAGATTCTATTCGATTGAAATGCACAATGACACTGAAAAATGGTGTCAGGATTATACTGTGTGCGAGACTCACAGAAGTGCTAAGAATGACCAAAAGGCCACTTTTCATCCAATTGTTGCCAGCAAGCCTCTTGAAGTTTTGGCCATTGATCATCCTAAAATAGAGACTAGCGCCTCTGGATGCAACTATGTACTCACTCTTATTGATCATTATACTAAATTCACCGTGGCTGTTCCAATAAAAAAACTTAACTGCAAAAACCACAGCAACTATTGTTTGGAAGCACTTCATTCTCAATTACAGATGCCCCAATAAAAACTGTTTGACAGAGGTTCTGCATTCAAGTTCCAACCAATTCAGGAACTATGTGATGTTTACCATTGTAAAAAGTTGAGAACTACTGCATATCCCCAAGAGAATGTACTATGTGAAAAAGCTAATCAGACAATCCTCAAACTGTTGAGAACCATTCCTCAGAGACAATGAGCTCATTGGCCAGTGTTGTTACCTGAACTAGTATACACGTCTAACACTCCACACTGCTCTACTGACTATACCCCATACTACCTTATGTTTGGATGGCAAGGAAGACTACCTGCTGATTTGAAGTAGGGTGTTCAAGTTTCTGACAATACAAATCCTTTGCCTAAAACTGAATGGGTTCAAGACCATCAGCATTGCCTCAAAAAAGCTGAAGACATTGTGGACAACCACCTGGAAAGAGTCCGGAATAAACAATCCAGAGACTTTAACAAAAGTGTCCACGCCACAGATCTTCAAATAGGAAACAGTGTATGGTTAATGAAAGAGCACCATACTGGGAAATTGGACTCAAGATGGGAATTACAGTCCTATACTATTGCTAATGTAATATCTGCTGAAAAAGGACTTTACCCTATAACACAGCCTAATAGACATGTTCAAGTGCTGCATCGTATCCGATTAAAAGTTTTTTTGGCCCAGTCATCATTAGGATCTACATATTTAGTAACAGAAGAAATTGAAACAGAATGTAAAACTGAGACGGATGAACGTCAGAACACTAAACGTGCCTCACCATTTGACATAAATAATTAGATACTGTGGTATCAAAATCCCTTTTCTAGACTGCTGTATCAACAACCAGGATCTGTACTGTCACCCCCAATACCACAAAAAATTCCAGCATGTGTACCACCACCATCACCACCAGTTCCTATTTCACCTATCCCCAGAAGGAGACTTTCCGGAATACCAGTTCTGAGGTAATCCACCAATAGTACGTGGACAACTACCCCTGCATTTGCAGGACTAACTTTATTGAATTTATTAAATCCCATGGATTACAAATACCCTTTAACTTATTAACATTTGTTCAGAAAGGTTTGTGCCCTGAGGGTCTTCTTAGAGAAAAGTTAAAGCAATGTGCAACGCTCAAGTTTATGTGCCTTAAGAGACTTCTTGATGGGTTTTACTATTACATGTGTTGTTTATTGCTCACCTCTAACATGTTGTTTACACAGACATGGAACTGTGTCTAATTTGCACCATACAGACTTATTTCTACCCTTGTGACAAGGCGGCCACCAGTAAAGGCTTGCCAAGCGGAATCTCCGGTCATCTTGCATGTTTCTTTTTCAGGTTATTGCATGCATATGGACTCTAACAGCACTGAAAAGTAGTGGTGTGAATATTAAATAACCTGTGAATTCCTTCCCTTACAGGTTGCCTACTGTACAGTGCATGCTTTACAAATGTCATTCACTGCATTAATATGTTTATGCAACAACTGTCTGAATGTGGGGAGAAGAATACTGTAAGGACCCCATAGCAAGCTGGGACTTAACATTCTATCTTAGCCCAATGTATTCCTTGAAAATATTTGCAAGTTTTCTAATTCCTAAAATAATGTGCTGTCACTAATACCAGTAAGTACACTTCTCCATCCCTCGGACCTCAGTACATGCTGGGGATGGCTGTGTTTTAAATACGGGTGAACCGTAGTGGCCCAGGGGATGCTAACTACTTGGCAACAGCTAGCTGTTGATTGGCTGCTTGTCATGCTAACCCTGATTGGTAGAGGGGGAAGGGTAAGAGCCAAGAGCAGGAAAATGAACAGTGTGACGCAGGATGTTTGGAGAGAAAGAGTGGGAGAGAAGACAGAAAGTGAAGGAGGCATTAGAGGGAGTAGTGAGGAGGTTGATGTTCGAGTAGGACCTGAGAGGAGGTGTACAGCAGGGTTGCGGATGATTAACATTGTCCGGAGGAAAAAGCAAGCTTCCCAATTCAAGCGCAGTGTGGAGAAGAACGTTTGGGACTCATCTACACAACAGTGAGTTGCATGAGATAACTATTCTTAGGATAACATAGCAATTTTTCATTGTCTGTTGGACCTGTTGAATACTGTGAAGTCTATGTACTGACTGTGTCTGGAGGAAAGCATGGCTAGGAGGCATCTGAAGCTCTCGCTGTCTCAAGTGCCATTATAATGTAGTGGCCTAGAGTTAGCGGGGCCCCTCTATAAGAATGAGTGTGTTTGTCTCATGCAATTGTATTGTCAGTGTCTTTAATGTGTGTGAATTTGATGTGTATTGCACCTCTGCAGCACTGAATGGGTTAATATCTGGGTTATGTCTCGAAATTGTATCTTGTTGTGTGTCACGTGATCGTGTTATGCATATGCTTTACAAGGTGAATGCAAGGGAGTGAATTAGAGAGTTTTGCAAAGGTCTTTCTTGCAAAGCAGTCCAGAAGAAATGGTCTTGCAAGAGTCTGAGTTGGAGTCTTGGGAAGAGAGCCTTTTAGTGAGTAAGAGAGACCATTCTTATGAGGATTCCCAAGATGGAAAAGGCTGAGGGATGGCATAATGTCTGCCCTGGGAGCAAATGACGAATGCATCTAGGATGTAGGGTGATGCCGCCGTCGGCCCCATTGAAAACAATGGGCAATGTGAGGGCATACCCAAAGATAGAACATGCTATGATCTGTTTTCTTAATCGTGGTGCGGGAAAAGAAAAGTTGCTCATATGTATGGTCTTGTTCAAGAGAATGCGGTTCATATTTGTGCGTCTCGCTACACATAAATCTAGCATGATTTTCTCAGCCTTGTGAAAATGACCTGAGAGCTTATTCACAAGTGCATATATCGGCTGCCATTTTCACGGTGAGCCGATATATGCTACCATCTGATGCATTGGATTCCAATGCATCAGATCACACTGGCATATTCCCGCGTCATAAAATAGCCAGAAAATATAGCGCCGGGCGCTTTTACACTGGCAGCAAAGATAGACATGTAACTATCTTTGTGCCTGGAATACATCGGCCGTTGCATAGGTTCCTATAGGAGTCAATGACAGCAGTCGGAGAAGGGAGGTGGGAGGGAGTTTAGCAGCGCAACTGCTAAACTCCCTCCCCTTTCTCCCCTCCTTTCTGGCTGTTAGTAATGAAAGGGGGCGAGATGGTGCCAGAGTGAAGCTCTACCCGGCTCCACCCCCTTCCATTGCTGGCTGTAGACAAGGGGTGGGGAGGTGGCAGGTGCTTAGCTCCACCCCCACCCCACTCACTCCCATTGCCAATGGCCGGAGGGAAGGAGTGAGGAAGTGAGCTGGCGAGGGGGAGGGAAGGGGAGGCAACGGCATTGCGGCCTCAGCATATATGCGTCAGGCCCATGCTGTCTGAACTTGCAGATGTTAACAGCTAAGAAAAATATATTTATCGAATGGAAAGAGGGGAGAATATCTAAAGAAGAATATAATGCGGTCTGCAGAGACTGTAGGGCAAGTGTCAGAAAAGCTAAAGCTAATAATGAATTGAGGCTTGCAACAGAGGCCAACAGCAATAAGAAAAGGATATGTCAAAAGCAAAAGAAAAGTCAAAGATGCTATTGGATGCTTTCAATATGAAAATGGTGAATTGGTTAAGAATGATATTGAGAAGGCCGAACTTTTAAATTCCTATATTGTATCTGTTTTCTCTCAGAAAGTAGATGGAACATCAAAAGAATGCAGGCTATCTATAAGCAGAGAGATGGTGAGGGAACACTGAGCTAACGTAAATGAATTCAAGTCTCAAGGTCCAGATAAATTACATCTTAGGATACTAAAGGAGGTAGCAAAGGTAATTGCTGAACCATTCGCCATAATCTTTGAAAATTCCTGGAGAACAGGAGCATATTAACACATGCGCCCATGTGCTTTTGCCCTCCGACATTAACAGCAATACAGTCTGACCTAGTACAGCTTCCATTGTCACTGCAGTAATGATAGTTTGCTTCTTATGAACAGACCACTCTGAGTTACTACACAGAGTTACTGCAGGCTCCAGTGTTGGGGTTCTGGAGCTTTTGACAGACAAGAGGTGAATTATCTTCACTCTGAGCATTCACTAGGTATGAATTCACCAAGAATGTGCTTCAGGTATGTGAGCCAGCAGTGCTGCAGCTCCACGTATATCACTAGTTTGTAAACCTTCTGTAATGGTTCTGTTCATGAAAGCCCCCTATTCCACATACTATAGCCAATAGACTTTGGCTTTGCTTAGATCTGCGCTAATATTTCAGTTGTTTTTGTTTGTCATAGGTGTTAATGCCAGATTCAGCACTTCACTTCCACAAATGGTGCCTGACAGACTCCATTGATTATACTGGGAATTGTCAGATTTCCCTCAAGCCGCCCGGCCATTTCCCAAGCAAAATAGAACAGTATGCTGCGTTATTTTTTTTCTGGAATTTTCTACTGGAGGTTCCAAATACATGCAGATGGGAGTATAGCTTTACATAGTAGAGGAATGAGAAGACTGAGCAGACTATCAATCCTTGTGTGAGAGGCTTCCCTCCGCTGTACCACAGCCTGCAGTCACAGGAATGTGAAGAATTAAACAGACCATTGCTCTATGTGCATTAGGCTCCTTCCCAATAGAAACTGTACATAAACAACCCCAGGGATAATTGAGAAATATCAAGAAAATGGTGCATATAAAAAGGCATTTGCAAATTTTAATAACTTCATCTAAGGGACCATATGACATGATTGAGATGGAAAAACCCATTTTATTTTTTGAACAATCTCTTTTATTGCAAGAGAATAATTGAGATGTGAAAAATTCAAAACAAAACATAATGAGTAGAGATGAGCGAACACCAAAATGTTCGGGTGTTCGTTATTCGTAACGAACTTCCCGTGATGCTCGAGGGTTCGTTTCGAACAACGAACCCCATTGAAGTCAATGGGCGACCGGAACATTTTTGTATTTCGCCGATGCTCGCTAAGGTTTTCATGTGTGAAAATCTGGGCAATTCAGGAAAGTGATGGGAATGACACAGTGACGGATAGGGCAGGCGAGGGGCTACATGGTGGGCTGCATCTCAAGTTCACAGGTCCCACTATTAAGCCACAATAGCGGCAAGAGTGCCCCCCCCCCCCCCCCCCACTGTCAGCATAAAGATCGTCCTCCTCTGGCACAGCTGTAACAGCTGTAGCAGAGAAGAACGATGTTTGCCCATTGAATTCAATGGAACCGGCAATACAGCCAACTCCACTGAATGCAATGGGCTGCCGGCGATCGCAGGATGAATGGTCGGAAAGGGGTTAAATATATAACCCCTTTCCTGCAATTCATCCAGAAATGTGTTACACTAAAAATATATACCGGCGTATAAGGCGACGGGGCGTATAAGACGACCCCCCAACTGTCACCTTATACGCCGGTAATACAGTGGAGCAAAGAATAAAAAGCATTACTTACGTTTTTAGATGATCTGCGGCGCTCCTGCAGGCTGTCACTCCCTCCTGGTCCACGGCAGACAAGCTTTCTCCACGAAAGACTTTAAATCCCTGCCTCCAGAAGCACATGTGCCTTCAGCCAATCACAGCCAATGACAATGATGTCATTGAATGGCTGTGATTGGCTGTGTTTCTGGAGGCGGGGATTTCAAGCCTTGAAATCCCCGCCTCCAGAAACACAGCCAATCACAGCCATTCAATGACATCATTGTCATTGGCTGTGATTGGCTGAAGGCACATGTGCTTCTGGAGGCAGGGATTTAAAGTCTTTCGTGGAGAAAGCTTGTCTGCCGTGGACCAGGAGGGAGTGACAGCCTGCAGGAGCGCCGCAGATCATCTAAAAACGTAAGTAATGCTTTTTATTCTTTGCTCCACTGTATTACCGGCGTATAAGGTGACAGTTGGGGGGTCGTCTTATACGCCCCGTCGCCTTATACGCCGGTATATATTTTTAGTGTAACACATTTCTGGATGAATTGCAGGAAAGGGGTTATATATTTAACCCCTTTCCGACCATTCATCCTGCGATCGCCGGCAGCCCATTGCATTCAGTGGAGTCGGCTGTATTGCCGGTTCCATTGAATTCAATGGGCAAACATCGTTCTTCTCTGCTACAGCTGTTACAGCTGTGCCAGAGAAGAAGGATTTGTCTTCTATATGTTCTCAATGGGGTCAGCGCTGCTGCCGCTGGCCCCATTGAGCGCATATAGAATGCATCCATAGCGAGCAGCGGGAGGGGCAGATTTCAATACTCGGGTGACACCTTATCTCCCCAGCCACTCACAGCAGGGGGGTGGTATAGGGCTTAAACGTTGCAGGGGGAAGTTGTAATGCCTTCCCTGTCTTTATATTGGCCAAAAAAAAGCGCTAACGTCTCAGGGAAGAAAGTTTAATTTACCAGAACACCGCATGGTGTTCGTTACGAATAACGAACATCCCGAACACCCTAATATTCGCACGAATAGCAAGCTCGGACGAACGCGTTCGCTCATCTCTAATAATGAGCCACAGTACATACGGATAACAACTTGAAATCGATGCACAGATCCAACATGTATAAATTTTCAACAGTAGGATGACTTGTTAGGTTATTCCTAGTAAGTTAAACACATAAATCATTCTTCACCGACAAGAACTTTACTGATACTAAAATGTTAAATTTTTATTAATATTCATTAAAAAAGAGTCATATGCATATCTGCACAAGTAAATCTTGGAAAATGCTTATCTGTCCCTTTAGTGTTTAGGACATAGCTACAGTGGCTATCACCATCATTTATGTGTGTAGCCAACCCTTCTCTTCTTTTTCAATACCCACATAAACTCTGGGTGTTGATTAAACAAGGTGTGAGTACTTAATGTTATACTTTCTATGTGTATGCAACGTCTCATCTGGGAATATCACACTTATTCGGAAGCCAATGTAATTGTGATATTTACAGTCAATTTTATGGCTATATACGAGTATGAGACTTTATTCAAATAATTCAATCCACAAGTCTCTTTACATCCATCAACGCGTTTCTATGACACTGCATCAGCGTGTCATTTCATCAGGATGGACTGGTTGCGTACATTCAAATTCATACACCTCTTTTATTTAGATTTGTGTTTTTAAATTGATTTTACTCATAGAGCCCAAGTAGACTGCACTGATAATGTCAGATCAGGGTTCAGCGCGTCAGCCCAAAAAAAGGAGAAAAACCGCCGATGCTTTATTAAAGGCAGTCTTATGGTTCATTAACGCTAGACGCTCACGTCTCCTCTTGAAACCCAGTACATATTGGGTAAATGCAGATATCTACAATTGATGTGAGTAGACAATCAGTGCATCAGCCCCTGCTTACTACAGTTATAGCATATGCAGGCTGCTCCAGCTGAGCACACGTTTGCTTTTACAAAAAAGGCAAGCCCACATTTATGGGGCATGTAGAATCAAACAGAGCCCACATCAAAGTGGCCAGATTTGTCCACTTACAACCGCAGTTGTGCGGTAGGAAGAGCTTAGAAAGCCCACATTTACGGGGCAGAAGAGTACAGATGCCCACATTTACGGGGCAGAGGAGTTAGAGAGCCCACATTTACGGGGCAGAGAGAAGAAGGGTGGGCTCTCTAACTCCTCTGCCCCGTAAATGTGGGCATCTGTACTCTTCTGCCCCGTAAATGTGGGCTTTCTAAGCTCTTCCTACCGCACAACTGCGGTTGTAAGTGGACAAATCTGGCCACTTTGATGTGGGCTCTGTTTGATTCTACATGCCCCATAAATGTGGGCTTGCCTTTTTTGTAAAAGCAAACGTGTGCTCAGCTGGAGCAGCCTGCATATGCTATAACTGTAGTAAGCAGGGGCTGATGCACTGATTGTCTACTCACATCAATTGTAGATATCTGCATTTACCCAATATGTACTGGGTTTCAAGAGGAGTAGTGAGCGTCTAGCGTTAATGAACCATAAGACTGCCTTCAATAAAGCATCGGCGGTTTTTCTCCTTTTTTTGGGCTGACGCGCTGAACCCTGATCTGACATTATCAGTGCAATCTACTGGGGCTCTATGAGTAAAATCAATTTAAAAACACAAATCTAAATAAAAGAGGTGTATGAATTTGAATGTACGGAACCAGTCCATCCTGATGAAATGACACGCTGATGCAGTGTCATAGAAACGCGTTGATGGATGTAAAGAGACTTGTGGATTGAATTAATTGAATAAAGTCTCATACTCGTATATAGCCATAAAATTGACTGTAAACATCACAATTACATTGGCTTCCGAATAAGTGTGATATTCCCAGATGAGACGTTGTATACACATAGAAAGTATAACATTAAGTACTCACACCTTGTTTAATCAACACCCAGAGTTTATGTGGGTATTGAAAAAGAAGAGAAGGGTTGGCTACACACATAAATGATGGTGATAGCCACTGTAGCTATGTCCTAAACACTAAAGGGACAGATAAGCATTTTCCAAGATTTACTTGTGCAGATATGCATATGACTCTTTTTTAATGAATATTAATAAAAATTTAACATTTTGGTATCAGTAAAGTTCTTGTCGGTGAAGAATTGTTAAAAGTTTATAAGGACTCATAGGCCACTGTGACTTCTAAACACATAAATCATGTATACTATTAAGAAGATTCTGAAGAACAATGTTGAAGGACATCATTGTGAACAGGACATCCCTCCTGAAACTTTAGGCCCGGCTTTCTGACCGCACTAGGCCTCACTAGGGGTCTGTGTATCCAGATGCCGAGTGAACCTCAGAGCCGCAGGCTCCACAAGAGTGTCTCACCCTTCTGAATCCTGACCCATTGCCCACTGGGAGCATCCGTGAGTGGGTATGTTGCAGGAGGAAAAGGCTCTTGCGCCAACAGTGCCAGACAAACTTACGGGCCTTCCTGAAACTCAAACCCTTGGCTTTCGCCAATACTTGGCTTAAATGGGCATCTAAGTCACAAGGCATTGCATGGGCCATGGAGTCGCTAGGCCCATATTTCAGACCCGCATACCTGATGAAGGTTTACCCTCCTCCTCTGACCAGGACCCAGCAGGAAGCCTAACCACATCCGCGGACAGGTAGGCTTTTCTGAAGAGGTTTTTCATGTCTCTAGTGCTGGGTGGGCCTCCACGCTTCCCCAAAACTTTCTGTCTGAGCTTGCAAGACCTCTCCAGGCTTATGTGTACTAAGACTGTGGGCAGGCTGTGGGGCTTTCTGGCCCAGTTGGCAGAGTCATGGAGGCAAATTAAACTGCAGCTGCAAGCTGGTAGATTATTCAGATGGGGCTTTCACTCCTCTAGTATTGGGTGAACCTCCAGGTTTTCTCAGAACTCTATGTCCAGGCTTGCAGATTTCGATAGGTCTCACAAGGCCTCTGAGCAGCAAGATGCTGGAAGTACTGCAAAGTTTAAGGCCCCAGCAGTGGAGCAATGGGTTTTCCAAACGTGTCTTTTCACCCTCTGATCCATGTTCGGGTCTCAGTGGGATGTTTCACTACTGCTGCGAGCAGGCCGGCCACTTTAAGAGCTTCTTGCAAGGCCTCACAGCTTTTCCAGACCTCCAGGCCCTGGTTTCTCAATCCCACTAGACCTCACCAGGCCCCTGCTCATTAATGTGTCGTGCAGGCCTTGGGACCCCTCTTTTTGTTCCTCTAATCTTAGAGGAGAAATCTATCTTTGCATTGAAGTTTAACAATCACTGGAAAAGTGGATGATTGTGGATTTAGTTTTTCTACATGGACCGCATCCATTGAAGACATCTGCTTACTTTCCTGGCTTAACTCCCGCCATCCCCTTCCAACCCCTTGGTAAACCACTTTTAATACTGGAAAACTCCTTTAGTATGTTCAAATGGGGTGGAAATGCTACGGAATGTCCGCAGTGTAAAGTTTGCGGCAAATTCTGCAGCATATCCACATCCAAAAGTCAAAGTCCACACAATTGGAAGTGGCATCACCTGGCCAGCAGCTCAGTGCTCACTGGAATCATCCAAGGTCTGAGATGTGCTGACAGTGCAAGCATTGCAAGGTAAAGGGAGCGCCGTACCTACTGAAATCAGACTGACTCTTTTTTGGATTTTGAAATGATGCAGAATTTGCTGCAGAATTTATCATTGCTAACATTCCACAACATTTCCACACTATGTGAACATACACAAAAAGGCATTTAGAACCAAAAGGCAGACACTGCCAGCTTCACATGAACCAAGCATATTTTTGTGTGCACTTGTGGCATGTATTTGCACGATGGTTGTTGCATTTTGGTGCACGCCTGTGCGTGTTTTATTGTATTTTTTAATGCACAAGTAGTGGGGCAAAACTAATATGTGAAAGAATAAATATGTGAAAATACCTTAAATCTCCAGAGTCCACCAATATCGTCACTCCTTTCAAAGCATGTTGGCTCTAGGCCTTCATCAAGACAGCACTTAATTGAAGGTAGTCCGCTGCAACCAGCGCCGATAATGGCAACTTTTTTAATCATGGTGGATTGTTGAGTTTAGCTAGAGAGAACAGAACATTGTTAGGAAAGTTAGATCATCATCTCAGACAAAGCTTCCAATGCATATTGTCACAATGGCCACTCACTGCACATGACTTGAATGCAATAACCTATCCCACTGGGCTAGAAACTAGTTATGGACACCCCAAAACCAGTCCACATATACATATAAAATGTATTAAGCCGTGAAGAGGTTTCATTCCTGGAAATATACAAGTTCACCCAAGGACAGAATGAATCTGTCTAGCAAATATGTTAACTTCCAGCACACTGGCATTCAAATGTCAACACAGCAAGGCTATACTTTTCCTCTTTGAGGTTGTAAGTAGGTTAAGAGCGGCGAAGAACAAACGTATCGAATTTAAAGATGTAATAAGTGATTACAATGCTTATAAAAGGCTACAAAAATGCTGTAATAAAATGGCACATCTGTAAAGACAAAACAGTTCTAAAATTAAAAAGGAATAAAAAAGAATTACAGCTGTCTTACTAAACACATCGGTGAGATCTCCAGGGTAGGACATCTGCCGAATTTGCACAGATCGGCAATCTTGGTGCCCCCTGAATGTTTTCACCCGAGTACGGAAGTACTCGAAAATCGCGGTGCTCGATTAAGTAATTACTCGAAACTAGTATATTCGCTCATCTCTAGTGGTGAATTTAAACATATTACTGCATCCAAAGTTTATTTCTCACAAATATGTGAATGTAGTTAAAAATAAGGCACTGAATGTACTCTAAAGGCACTTTTACCAATGATTGTAAATGGGTGTTTATTAGAATACTTGTTCATGTGTTTTCCCCATGTAAATAGGGAAGCGATTGGCGGGCAAATGAGCAAATGCTCATTGTGGACCAATTGGCTTGTTTATGTGAGCATACAAATATTCGCTCATCACTTGCATATCTACAAATATAAGTAGGGAATTGTACAGCCGGTGACGGATAGCTGTATGGGGACTAATAATCACATTAATAATCATTTGTCTCCATACCAGGTTAACCTCTTCTATGTGTCAACGGCAGTAAATGAGCGACAATTGTCATGGCAAACAATAAAGTTGCCAGTACACATTAGCGTAAAGTTGATGGAAGTGGCCATTTTTAGCCAAAAGCATCTTTCATCATGTGAAATTTAACAATGTGCAATTTTAACCGATGACTGTCCTCTTCTGGAATAAAGTCAGCCATGTTTGTAATTTTCGTCTGAGGGAAATGAGCTTTCGTGTAAAAACAATCTCTGTTTGAAGAAAAGTTCCCAGAAAGATTGTTTATCTGTCACCCAGTATCACTGAACATGTCTGGTCAGTCTGAACAACTCCAGTGGTCAATATGGACTAAAATGTGTATGGCCGTGTCTAAAAAGTGAATATTCAACAGTTCAATCACCAACCTACTTCTATCTAAGGTGTATGGCCACCTTAAAGGGCTGTTCCAGGGAATTACTATTGATGGCCTATCCTAAGGATAAGTCATCAGTAGTTAGGGTCTGCCACTAGGGATCCCTGGCCGAGCAGCTGATCGGGTAATCGCTTATCAACAACACTATACACAGGGGTATGGAGTAAAAGCGGTTGCTCCGACTCCTGTGTAGCAGCCAGCGCTTGCAACTACAGGTGTAGCTCTCATTGAATTTAATGAGAGCTGTGCCTGTAGTTACAAGTGATGGCTACTACACAGAGGTCAGAACAGCATCTTCTGCTCCATACCCTTGTGTATAGCGGTGGTTACAGCGGGCGCCCAATACACTGATGGGCCAGGGTTTGCAGATGCAGATCCCAGTCGATCGACTATTGATGGCCCATCCTGAGAATAGATCAATACCGTTTTCATGGAAAACCCCTTTAAGACTCTCGGACAATTTGGAAACCTTCACAACCAACCTGAAAACTCACCTGTTCGGAAAGGCCCATAACCTACAATAACCCTGCTGTCACTACATTACCATCTGAGCAGCTCCTTCCATTGTGGATTAAAAGTACCCATACACATTAGACTAAATGTAATGCTAATGAATGATTAAAACTAATATGACTATTCATCAGGCGAAATTTAACAGCAATCTTTTCAACTGACTGTTGACAAACAAACAAGTTGGCCTCATGTGGAACTATTATCCAATAGGCAGACTAAAGATTTACTTCATTTTCAAATGATTGTTGAAAGAATATGCCTAGAAAGACTTCTTCACCCACTGTCATTGAACATGTATAGCCAGTTTAAGAAACCATGAAGGCCAATATGGACTAAAATATATGAGGCTGCATCCGAGACACTAAAGCTCACCAGCTAAATGTTCAATCAATAGTTGTTCAATTAGCAACCTGCTTCTGTCTAGTGTGTGTGGCCACCTTAAGCCCTCCCAGGCAGGGGCTTTTGGCCTTTTGTAGTCCGTCTCTCACTGAACTGTACTTTTGGCTTGTTTGTCTTGTCTCTTTCAAATGGTTGAATTCATGGTACTAAAAAATTAATGATGATAATACTTGAACATGATTGGATATGTACATCAAATTCTTACAGTAAGAGTTTGCAAATTTCCAACCTACAAATGTTTCTTAAGCACAGATACTTTCTTTAGCTAACTCCTTGTAGGTTTGAAACTATGAAGCTGATGCTGGGGATATTTACATCAACTTTTCTTTTCAATAATTTTTGTCGGATTTTATCAACTTTTAATAATGATGCAGTAAAGAAGAACCAGCTTTTAAATCTTACCTAGATTGTACATGATGCTGAAGAACTACAAAGATTAGTTTGACAATCAACTGATATGGAGAAAGCCCATACATAGAGGGATCTTCTCTTAACCCTTTGCAATCCAATTTTGGATTCAGGGTTTCCTAGGGGGCTTTCTCTTTCTGCCATTATACAATGGTGCCATCTGCTGACTGGAAAAAGTACTGCAGTATGTGACATGCTAGAGAGGCCCCCGACAACAGAGTGTCCAGTAATCTACAGTAAGAATACCCTGCTGGACGACTTCCAACATCGGAGCTGTGCAGCCTTCACTCAGAATGTCTTTAGACGTCAGACAGTGGATTGAAAAGGGTTGATAGGTCAATAGTTGATCAGCTAGGGTTAATCCCTCAGAAACTTGGCTGATCAGCTGTTCAGGCTCTTGCTGTCTGAGCCATAACACATTGTATGGAACTGAAGCACATTGCTCAAACCCTTGTGTAATGGTCAACGCTGGTAATTGCAGACACAGCTCCCTCATTAAAATCAGTGAGAGCTGCTCCTGCAGTTACCAGCGCTGTCCACTGTACAGGAAGTCAGAGGAATCTGCTCCCTCTCCATAACATGCTGTGCCGCTGACAGCAGTCATCAATAGTATTTGCCCAGAAAGTATCTAAGAGAAGGAGCACTCAAGGCATTTATTAGCAACAGTCTTAAAGGCCCTTTTAGACACGATTATCATTCAAAAAATCGTTTTAATGAGTGAAAGTGAATAATTGTTCAGTCTAAATAGGTGGCAATGACCGAACTAATCATAATTGTTCACTTTTCAATCGGCATTTGTTTTACACAGGCATAAAGCTCATTGTTGGCTTGTTCTCGTATTGTTCAGTTTAAATAGTGCTTATTCAGTCATTCTCATTCACCTAAGACCCTATACAGTGAATGTGAGCCACTGAATGATTTCTCATTTGAATAAGTCAATGATGAACCAACCTTTATAAATAGGCTGCCCGAGTGAACTCTGACACCCTTCACTCATTCAAACGATAAATCAACTTGTCTAAACGGACCCTAACGTAGCAGCTGAAATGTTACTACAGTCCCTTTAACTAGTTCAGTGATACAAGGGTTTACAGTTTTGAACGTTGTAGCACAGTTGCAATCACTTTGGCAGTACTGACTTTACCCTTAGGCTAAATTGTCTGGGCCAGTCAGCCCTGGCAAGAAACAAGTTTACCAAGTTTACTTTCTCTATCTAACGACACAGTAAGCTTTTAAGAGCAGTTTCTGTGGCTTGAATTGCTTATAAGGGCTTATTGTGGCTTTTTTTAACCTTACGCTATTTACTTTCAGCTTGGCAGTTCATTTGTATGATTTCTACATTAGTTTTTTTTTGTCATCCTACACTGATGGTTCTTAGGGCTGCGTAGAGTAATTAGGATAAGGTTCTGGCACAGGGTTGCTCTCATCAGGGCGTTCACCCTGTTTAGGTGTAGAGGAGAATCAGGGCACAATAGGGTTATTTTAGTTCTACCTTCCATCTGTGATTTTGTCCTGCTCTTTATTGTCCCAGGGGTAAACGTGGGTTATATCATTTACATTGTGCCATTTATGCCTGTTGTATTGTCAATCAACATCTGACTCCCACTATTTAGTCTTTATTTTGTGATATGTTGTTGTATTTATGAGGTAGTTTTTTGGTGTCACTGATTTTAGTGGATATTTAATAAAAGTTATGTTTTATTATTTAGTCTTTTGCTCATGACATTGATAAAAGCTTCAAGGACTTCACTCATGGTTTACGACCAGGCCACATCCAACTTTGCATAAGACTCATGTACTTGATGATTGCTACACCTTTGCGGCATCACAATAACAACTTGAGTGGCACACTTCTCCTTTATATCTAATCTGAGACCTCCATGTGGGGCACAACCTGTCCTCATTCATCCATCAAACACATATGTACCAACTTCCAATAACTTCCAATGACCGCAAGGTCTTGGTTCACTTTGGCAGTACTGACATTACTGTTAGCCAAAATTGTCTAGGCCTGTTAGCCCTGGCAAGAAACAAGTTTACTTTCTCTCCTTAATGACACAGTAAGCTTTTAAGGATAGTTTATGTGGCTTGAATTGCTTATAAGGGCTTATTGTGGCTTTTTTTTTAACCTTACGTTATTTACTTTCAGCTTGGCAGTTCATTTGCAGGAATTCTATACTAGTTTATTTTGTCATCCTACACTGATGGTTGTTAGGGCTACGTAGAGTAATCAGGATGAGGTTCTGGCACAGGGTTGCTCTCATCAGGGCGCTTACCCTGTTTAGTTGTAGGGGAGAATCAGAGCACAATAGGGTTATTTTGGTTTTATCTTCCATCTGTGATTTTGTCCTACTTTTTAATGTCCCAAAGGTAACCGTGGGTTATATCCTTTACATTGTGTCATTTATGCCTGTTGTATTTTTAATCAGCATCTGACTCCCACTATTTAGTCTTTATATTGTGATACGTTGTTGCATTTATGGGGTACTTTTTTTGGGGTCACTGCTTTTAGTGGATTTTTAATAAAAGTTATGTTTCATTATTTAGTCTTTTGCTCATGACAGTGATAAAAGCTTCAAGGACTCCATTCATTGCTTACGACCATACCACATCCAACTTTGCATCAGACTCATTTACTTGCTGATTGCTACACCTTTGCGGCATTACAACAATAACTTGAGTGCCCCACACCTCCTTTATATGTAATCTGAGACCTTCATGTGGGGACCAACCTGCCCTCTTATTCATCCATCAAACGCATATGTACATTCCAGCACAGTGGCCTGGTGCTGTACAACTTCCAATGACCGCAAGGTCTGGGTTCACTTTGGCAGTACTGACTTTACTCTTAGGCAAAATTGTCTGGGCCTGTTAGCCCTGGCAAGAAACAGGTTTTCTATGCAGGATTTCTATATTAGTACTTCTTGTCATCCTAAACTGATGGTTGTTAGGGTTACATAGAGTAATTCGGATGAGATTCTGGCACAGGGTTGCTCTCATCAGGGCGCTCACCCTGTTTAGGTGTAGGGGAGAATTAGGGCACAACAGGGTTATTCTATTTCTACCATTCATCGGTGATTTTGTCCAGCTATATATTGTCCATGGGGTAACCGTTGGTTATAAAAGTTACATTGTGTCCTTTACACCTGTGGTATTATCAACCATCATCTGACACCCCCCCCCCCCCCCCCCCACACACACACACGCACTATTTAGTCTTTATTTTGTGATAGGTTGTTAAATTTATGGGGTAATTTTTATGGGTCACTGATTTTAGTGGATTTTTAATAAAAGTTATGTTTTATTATTTAGTCTTTTGCTCATGACAGTGATAAAAGCTTCAAGGACTCACTCATGGCTTATGACCATGCCACATCCAACCTTGCATCATACTCATGTACTTGCTGAATGCTACACAACAATAACTTGAGTGCCATACTCTGCCTTTATATCTAATCTGAGACCTCTAAGTGGGGCACAACCTGTCCTCTTATTCATCCATCAATCACATCTGTACCACCCAGCACAGTGGCCTGGTGCTGTACAACTTCCAATGACCACAAGGTCTGGGTTCAAGTCCAGCACAATACTCATGGAAGTCAAAAATAAGCCTGTTCTATAAATCCAACTGCACAGTCACACAGAATTTAGAAGTTGCATAATAGTCACCGTTAATTACCACAATACAAATCTAGAATATTTAATAATGCCATGCAGCCTGGAAATACTCACCTATCGCGGCAGTGTCTATCCTGTTCTTCTACAATAATTGCTTAAAAAGCATTGTAGCATTTAGTATGCTAAACCCTGATACTACTTTCTCTAAACACTAGTACTTGTATTATTTTTCTTAATATGCCTCAATACTTTACCATTCTCGCAAGCTATTCCCTGGTCTATTGTGGCATTCTAAGACTTTCACCTCAATAATATAAGCATTTATACATTTTTTCCTAACAATTAGCAGCATTCTATATAATCACTACAATTACACTCTAACTATAGTATTTATCTAACTACAAAAAGGTTAACTTTTTCTATATCCCTTATACACTTTTGGTACCCTTAAGGATCAGCTGTAATCTACGAGGAAAGAAGTATTCAATTTTCCTGCAGCACCTCCACAGGAAAAATGGAGCATTACATAGTATCGATTAGTATGAATCGCTTACCTGTGTAAGGTCACAGGTAATCTTCTGTAGTTCGTTGTTATTGTCTATACCAGGAAATAAGACAGGCAGTCCTTAACTATTCAAATGCTGGTAGAATAAGTTAACACTTTTCCCAAGGACTTGTCATGTGACAGAACAGCTACAGCAGAAGTTTTACTCCCAAGACTCTGGTAACACTCTACAGACTTCTAATAATGTCCTATACTTGTCTCACCTAAGCCTCTCACTTGGCTACTCTCTCAATAGACACCTCCTCTTTTGCAGCCCCCCAAATACTCAATCTCTTCTCAACTATGGGTTAAAAGGGTTATTCAACATTTTAGAATTGGTGGCCGATTCTCCGGATGGGCCATCAATATCTGATCATTGGAGTGTGGTGCTCAAAATCCGTGCTGATCAGCTGATTGAAGGAGCCATAGCACTCATGAGAGCACTGCAGCCTTTTCAATTTTTACATCTGAGCATGAACCTGGCCACTTCAATTGGCCAGGCCTGTAGTGCTCAGAAGAGCTTCTGCAAATTATATAGCATTCTGGGTACAAGCAGGTTTGTTCTCAGATGTAAAAATTGAAGAAGCTGTAGCGCTCACACCAGAGTGATGGCCCTTCTAAAGAGCTGATCGGCGGGGATCCCGAACATTAGACCCCTGCCAATCAGATATTGATGATCCATCCCGAGAATCGGCCGTCAATTTTAAAAGATTGGATAACCCTTTTAAAGGGCCACTCCAGCAAAAACAACCTTTTTCCATCACTGCCTGCTCACCATAACCCTGACTGTACTCCACCCGGTTGTCTGTCCACCGCCATTTCAATATCATTTATAACAAATAAAGAAATCAAAAATCCTGGAGACATTTTCCATATCCATACACCTGTGTGATGCAGGACAGAACAGATCCTTCAGAGTGAGAGATCCAAATCCCTCTCCACTTTGTTTTCCTTTGCTATGCTTTTTTTCAGGACAACTTAATTGAGATTGATGGAGATTTTGCCTGAGTCTCCAGCTACCCATTCATATGAGATAAAAGCTGTCTGCAATGGCCCATCTTCATCATCCCAAATTAGAGAAAATAAATACGGCATGATGGGCCAAAGTTGGTCAACTCTTTGCTACTTTGTGCAAGCTGCAGGAAGTTATTTTTCCTGTTGCCAAATATCTCATGGACATATATATAATTTATATAATTATGGTTTTGGTTTAACTTTTTTCAATGTCATTTTTTTACTTGTAATAGATGTATTAGCTATGGGATGTTTGTTGTCCCGTTTCTGTTTCATAGTACTCATTTTTTTTACAATCTATTGTCTCATTGAAAGCAGGGCAGAGTGTTATTCTTTCACCCAAAGGTGGATTAACAGCTTGATTGCTTATTACTGCTGTATAATGCCCTCAATGCTGCTGTTGCTGCCTCTGATGGTGTGCTACAAAGATAGGGGAGCAGATCTTATCTTCTATGTATAGGAGATCTCATGGTAGCTAGTCTCCACCCACTAGCTCATGGAAAACTAAGAAGAGATGGAGCCTGCAGAGGAAAAAACTGGTGAAAAATTCCATAGACAAATTATATAATGGCCAGAAATAGTTCTATTCCTTAAGAACACAAATGGCAGCTTATTTTCTTTTCAAAATGCCTTACTATGGCTATTGCAGGAATTTGAAATCCTCAATTTTACATTCATTTTACATTCAACTTCATGAGGTCAGGAGGAACTTCCTGATCTAGCCTAAATTTGGGTACATTTCAAGGACACAGCAATTCGATTGTCTAATATCCTCTTTCTGGAAGATTTGCAATTGTTCACCGATGCTTAAGGGCTCCTTTACGTTGCTGTAGTTGTGCATGTATGTGCGCAGCGCAAAACTTGCATGCACAATACGCAGAAAATAGAGCCATTAATATCAATGGGTTTGTACACATTTTTTCATTTTGCAATGTCCATTAATCGCCCGTGTAAAAAAAAAAAATGGAACATGCTCTATTTTGTACACATTGGTGCATCAAATGCCCGAAAGGCGGCTATGGGAAGTTTGCAAATGCATGCTCAATTTGTGCACAGATGTGCAATATGCTGTGCAATTTTGTGAAAAAAGAACACATCTGCACTTCATTAGGCTAAATAACGTTTTGAATCAGGGCCGGCGGGAAGGGGGGGGGGGTGTTGCATGTGCATATGAACAGGCCCTGCACACGGAAAAAAGGACAGTACAATGCACAGACACTCACGCGAAAGCTTCTCTTTCATGGTGCAAATGCATTGTGCTGAGGCATGCGCATAAACCCATCGGCCCATGTGAAGGAGCCTTAAGGTCCAATTGTTTCGATGCCTTTTTACAGGGCAGTGATGTGTATGTGGCATTAGACCTGGACCAAT
Source organism: Eleutherodactylus coqui (assembly GCF_035609145.1). Classification (NCBI taxonomy): domain Eukaryota; kingdom Metazoa; phylum Chordata; class Amphibia; order Anura; family Eleutherodactylidae; genus Eleutherodactylus; species Eleutherodactylus coqui. The sequence goes on along the minus strand of NC_089839.1, from coordinate 250,762,809 downwards.
GACATTGCAAATAACCTAGTTATATTAGTACCTTTCTCAGTTGTGGCTTCTGCTACATTATAAGGTCAGTTTAGGCCACACATTATTCTCTTTCACATTGCAGTATTTTGAGAAGTATTTTGCAATGGTATTTGTAAGTCTAAACTCGGCATTGGACCAGAACATGGGAGAGACAAATCTTTCTGTTACATTCTTTCACCATTTATGTTCCACTCCTAGTTTTGGCTTACAAATCCTCAAAATACTGACCAGAGTCCTGCCGTGTGAAATTGGCCAAATCAGCTTCAGCTTTTTGTTTGTCTTAATCTTCAGGGATATCTGGCGTGCTCTACTCTGTACAAAATGTTGGCCAGAGTTTGCTTTTTCCTAAGCTGTTGAAATACAAGCTACTTAACCCCTTATCTACCTGCCTAATTTAGGATTTTGTTTTTGATAACGTTTACCATGTGTTAAAAATTAACAATGATCTGCGTCAGCATGATCATAGTGTTAGATTAATAACAAATGAAGTATCAGTTTCATCGTAAGCTGTTTTATTATTACTAGATGGATCTGATGCTCGCTACATGAACATAAAATGTTTGGAAAAATGGTTGTTGGGAACTTCAAAATCTGCTTGGTAAGGTGACTATTCAAAGTGTCACTTTGTATTTGGAGCAGATATCTAATATAAAAAGCCTACAAGAGTAGCTCTGCCTGTCTGTCTAGCTCGCTCTCTCCGAGAGTGCGAGCGCGAGAGAGAGTGCGAGAGTGTGCGAGAGAGAGCGAGAGAGCAAGAGAGCGCAAGAGAGCGAGAAAACTAGAAAAAATAAAAGCTCGGCACCTGAATTTTACGAAAAGCTCGACTCGAATAACACGAACTCCAGCATTTGGGTGCTCGCTCATCTCTAGTCAGTATGCATTTTTCTATGTGTGTGTAAGTGTGTCTGTGTATGTTTGTGTATGTGATCAGGGCATATAAGGGGTTAAATGGCTGTGATTGGAGCTAGCTCCAATCCTAGCAGTTAGGGGCCCATCAGACAGGTGATTCCCTGCTATACCTGTGCCATCTGTGCCAGGTTTCTGATCTAGTGCCTTAAAAGGCATGTGCATCAGAATGAAGCCCAATAGTGAGCACCATAAAAAGGTATAGCGATACTCACCAATGGGTTTAAAGGGTATTCCCATATGAGCATTTAATGGCTGAGATGAGAAACCCATGGCTGGTTTATCTACAGCATCGTCAGATGTTACGGAAACAGCCAACTCAGCAGCTTTATGCCGTTTCTGTAACTCCAACTCAAGTAAATGGGTGTTAAGAAAACAGCATAACACCGCTTGCTACACTGTGTCTGTAGAACGAGAGTTATAGAAAAAGTATAGTGTGCTGTACCTTGGTGTTTTGGATTGCCCATTAACTTCTATAGAAATTACAGAAACAGGTTAAGACCGCCACCTTGACTGTTTCAGTATCACCTGGCAAGGTGGGTGGAAAACCAGCCGTGGTTTTCTCATCTCAGTCAAGAAAAGCAAGGATGGGACAGCCCCTTTAATAATTAATACTTAACCAGTTTTTTTAAGGCTTTTACATGTGGGTGATAATTGGGTACAAATATTCATATGGATGTTTGTTTGTCCAACTGTCAGTGCATGTAAAGCCACACCCTGTCAACCAGCAAAGAAGCAAACACTTGTTTGTCAGCTGATTGCATCTTCTATGTGAATGGGGGAATGTGCTACCGACAGAGGATTCTTTATGCGGGATGAATGGTTGCATGAATTGGCCTATGCAAAGGCTGGGTACAGAAGGGCTTATCTCGATTTTTTTGCAGAGGTGGCCACGCATGTGCACCTCTAATCCATTCACCTCAACTTGGCCATTTCTGACAGATGAGGAATAACTTGCTGAGATGTACATATAATAAAATAAATTTACAGAATAGAGAAATTTATTAAAATATATATGAGATGGGTTACAACTAGAGATGAGCGAGCACCAAAATGCTCGGGTGCTCGTTACTCGGGACGAAATTATCGCGATGCTCGAGGGTTCGTTTCGAGTAACGAACCCCATTGAAGTCAATGGGCGACCCGAGCATTTTTGTATTTCGCCGATGCTCGCTAAGGTTTTCATGTGTGAAAATCTGGGCAATTCAAGAAAGTGATGGGAATGACACAGCAACGGATAGGGCAGGCGAGGGGCTACATGTTGGGCTGCATCTCAAGTTCACAGGTCCCACTATTAAGCCACAATACCGGCAAGAGTGCCCCCCCCCCCTCCCAACAACTTTTACTTCTGAAAAGCCCTCATTAGCATGGCATACCTTAGCTAAGCACCACACTACCTCCAACAAAGCACAATCACTGCCTGCATGACACTCCGCTGCCACTTCTCCTGGGTTACATGCTGACCAACCCCCCCGCACGACCCAGTGTCCACAGCGCACACCAAATTGTCCCTGCGCAGCCTTCAGCTGCCCTCATGCCACACCACACTCATGTCTATTTATAAGTGCATCTGCCATGAGGAGGAACCGCAGGCACACACTGCAGAGGGTTGGCACGGCTAGGCAGCGACCCTCTTTAAAAGGAGCGGGGTGATAGCCCACAATGCTGTACAGAAGCAATGAGAAATAGAATCCTGTGCCACCACCATCAGGAGCTGCACACGTGGGCATAGCAATGGGGAACCTATGTGCCACACACTATTCATTCTGTCAAGGTGTCTGCATGCCCCAGTCAGACCGGGCTTTTTAATTCATAGACACAGGCAGGTACAACTCCCTATTGTGAAGTTCCTGTGGACCGACAGCATGGGTGGCTCCCTGGAACCCACCGGCGGTACATAAAAATATCCCATTGCAGTGCCCATCACAGCTGAGGTAGTAATGTCATGTTTAATGCAGGTGGGCTTCGGCCCACACTGCATGCCCCAGTCAGACTGGGGTTCTTTACAAGTGGAAACAGATGCATTTATAATTCCCTGTGGACCCACAGCATGGGTGGGTGCCAGGAAGCCACCGGCGGTACATAAAAATATCCCATTGCATTGCCCAACACAGCTGAGGTAGTAATGTTGTGCTTAATACAGGTGGGCTTCGGCCCACACTGCATGCCCCAGTCAGACTGGGGTTCTTTACAAGTGGAAACAGATGCATTTATAATTCCCTGTGGACCCACAGCATGGGTGGGTGCCAGGAAGCCACCGGCGGTACATAAATATATCCCATTGCATTGCTCAACACAGCTGAGGTAGTAATGTCGTGCTTAATACAGGTGGGCTTCGGCCCACACTGCATGCCCCAGTCAGACTGGGGTTCTTTACAAGTGGACAGATGAGGGTTAAACTCCGTGTGCACCTACAGCATGGGTGGCTCCCTGGAACCCACCGGCGATACACAAAAATATCCCATTGCATTGCCCAACACAGCGGATGTAACGTCAGCTGTAATGCAGGTGGCAAAAAATTCATTTGATTACACTGTAGGCGAGGGCCCACAAAAATTGCTGTATCAACAGTACTAATGTACATCCAAAAAATTGGCCATGGCCAACCAAGAGGGCAGGTGAAACCCATTAATCGCTTTGGTTAATGTGGCTTAATTGGTAACTAGGCCTGGAGGCAGCCCAGTTTAACGAAAAATTGGTTCAAGTTAAAGTTTCAACGCTTTTAAGAGCATTGAAACATATAAAAATTGTTTAGAAAAATTATATGAGTGAGCCTTGTGGCCCTAAGAAAAATTGCCCGTTCAGCGTGATTACGTGAGGTTTCAGGAGGAGGAGCAGGAGGAGGAGGAGGAATATTAGACACAGATTGATGAAGCAGAAATGTCCCCGTTTTGGATGGTGAGAGAGAACGTAGCTTCCATCCGCGGGTGCAGCCTACGTATTGCTTACGTATCGCTGCTGTCCACTGGTGGAGAAGAGAAGTCTGGGGAAATCCAGGCTTTGTTCATCTTGATGAGTGTAAGCCTGTCGGCACTGTCGGTTGACAGGTGGGTACGCTTATCCGTGATGATTCCCCCAGCCACACTAAACACACTCTCTGACAAGACGCTAGCCGCAGGACAAGCAAGCACCTCCAGGGCATACAGCGCGAGTTCAGGCCACGTGTCCAGCTTCGACACCCAGTAGTTGTAGGGGGCAGAGGCGTCACGGAGAACGGTCGTGCGATCGGCTACGTACTCCCTCACCATCCTTTTACAGTGCTCCCGCCGACTCAGCCTTGACTGGGGAGCGGTGACACAGTCTTGCTGGGGATCCATAAAGCTGTCAAAGGCCTTGGAGAATGTTCCCCTGCCTGCGCTGTACATGCTGCCTGATCTCTGCGCCTCCCCTGCTACCTGGCCCTCGGAACTGCGTCTTCTGCCACTAGCGCTGTCGGATGGGAAGTTTACCATCAGTTTGTCCACCAGCGCCCTGTGGTATAGCATCATTCTCGAACCCCTTTCCTCTTCGGGAATGAGAGTGCAAAGGCTCTCCTTATACCGTGGATCGAGCAGTGTGTATACCCAGTAATCCGTAGTGGCCAGAATGCGTGTAACGCGAGGGTCACGAGAAAGGCATCCTAACATGAAGTCAGCCATGTGTGCCAGGGTACCTGTACGCAACACATGGCTGTCTTCACTAGGAAGATCACTTTCAGGATCCTCCTCCTCCTCCTCTTACTCCTCCTCAGGCCATACACGCTGAAAGGATGACAGGCAAGCAGCATGGGTACCGTCAGCAGTGGGCCAAGCTGTCTCTTCCCCCTCCTCCTCATCCTCCTCATGCTCCTCCTCCTGAACGCGCTGAGATATAGACAGGAGGGTGCTCTGACTATCCAGCGACATACTGTCTTCCCCCGGCTCTGTTTCCGAGCGCAAAGCGTCTGCCTTTATGCTTTGCAGGGAACTTCTCAAGATGCATAGCAGAGGAATGGTGACGCTAATGATTGCAGCATCGCCGCTCACCACCTGGGTAGACTCCTCAAATTTTCCAAGGACCTGGCAGATGGCTGCCAACCAGGGCCACTCTTCTGTAAATAATTGAGGAGGCTGACTCCCACAGCGCCGCGCAAGTTGGAGTTGGTATTCCACTATAGCTCTACGCTGCTCATAGAGTCTGGCCAACATGTGGAGCGTAGAGTTCCACTGTGTGGGCACGTCGCACAGCAGTCGGTGCACTGGCAGATTAAACCTATGTTGCAGTGTCCGCAGGGTGGCAGCGTGCGTGTGGGATTTGCGGAAATGTGCGCAGAGCTGGCGCACCTTTCCGAGCAGGTATGACAAGTGGGGGTAGCTTTTCAGAAAGCGCTGAACCACCAAATTAAAGACATGGGCCAGGCATGGCACGTGCGTGAGGCTGCCGAGCTGCAGAGCCGCCACCAGCTTACGGCCGTTGTCACACACGACCATGCCCGGTTGGAGGCTCAGCGGCGCAAGCCAGTGGTCGGTCTGCTCTGTCAGACCCTGCAGCAGTTCGTGGGCCGTGTGCCTCTTCTCTCCTAAGCTGAGTAGTTTCAGCACGGCCTGCTGACGCTTGCCCACCGCTGTGCTGCCACGCCGCGTGACACCGACTGCTGGCGACGTGCTGCTGCTGCTGACACATCTTGATTGCGAGACAGAGGTTGCGTTGGAGGAGGAGGAAGGTGCTTTAGTGGAGGAAGCATACACCGCCGCAGATACCACCACCGAGCTGTGGCCCGCAATTCTGGGGGTGGGTAGGACGTGAGCGGTCCCAGGCTCTGACTCTGTCCCAGCCTCCACTAAATTCACCCAATGTGCCGTCAGGGAGATATAGTGGCCCTGCCCACCTGTGCTTGTCCACGTGTCCGTTGTTAAGTGGACCTTGGCAGTAACCGCGTTGGTGAGGGCGCGTACAATGTTGCGGGAGACGTGGTCGTGCAGGGCTGGGACGGCACATCGGGAAAAGTAGTGGCGACTGGGAACCGAGTAGCGCGGGGCAGCCGCCGCCATCATGCTTTTGAAAGCCTCCGTTTCCACAAGCCTATACGGCAGCATCTCTAGGCTGATCAATTTGGCAATGTGCACGTTTAACGCTTGAGCGTGCGGGTGTGTGGCGTCGTACTTGCGCTTGCGCTCAAACTGTGGCACTAGCGACGTCTGGACGCTGCGCTGAGAGACATTGCTGGATGGGGCCGAGGACAGCGGAGGTGAGGGTGTGGGTGCAGGCCAGGAGACGGTAGTGCCTGTGTCCTCAGAGGGGGGTTGGATCTCAGTGGCAGGTTGGGGCACAGGGGGAGAGGCAGTGGTGCAAACCGGAGGCGGTGAACGAGCATCGTCCCACCTTGTGGGGTGCTTGGCCATCATATGCCTGCGCATGCTGTTGGTGGTGCCTCCCCAGCTGATCTTGGCGCGACAAAGGTTGCACACCACTGTTCGTCGGTCGTCAGGCGTCTCTGTGAAAAACTGCCACACCGTAGAGCACCTTGACCTGTGCAGGGTGGCATGGCGCGAGGGGGCGCTTTGGGAAACAGTTGGTGGATTATTCGGTCTGGCCCTGCCTCTACCCCTGGCCACCGCACTGGCTCGGCCTGTGCCCACACCCTCACTTGGCCCTCCGCGTCCACATCCTCTAGGTCTACCCCTACCCCTCAGCATGCTGTATTACCAGTGATTTGATTTCCCAGGCAGGAAAGAAATTGGCGCAAGGCTGCACTCAACCGTAGCTGGTTGCGTCTGATTTTTTTACGTTCTCCACGCAGCACACACGTACCCAGAGCCCTTAGGACTGACACAGGCAGGGCAAATATACTTTCTTCCCTTTTGTTTAAAAGGATAGGCCCACTGCGTCTATTCACTGAATAATAATTTTAATAACTGTGTTGCGGCCCTGCAAAACTGTCACAGAACTTTACTGTTGCAGAGTTACTAACTGTGGCAGAGCAGGTATTTCCCAGGCAGGAAAGAAATTGGCGCAAGGCTGCACTCAACCGTAGCTGGTTGCGTCTGATTTTTTTACGTTCTCCACGCAGCACACACGTACCCAGAGCCCTTAGGACTGATACAGGCAGGCCAAATAGAATTTTTTCCCTGCTTTTTACAAGGAACACCCACACTGCGTGTATTCAATGAATAATGTATGTCTTCTGGCCCTGCCTACACAATTCTATCCCTGTAGTATTAATGCCGGGTGCAATGCTCTGCACAGCCGGTTTTGAGAAAAAAAAAAAAAAATGCAACACTGCTAACAGCAGCCTGGACAGTACTGCACACGGATAGATGTGGCCCTAGAAAGGACCGTTGGGGTTCTCGAAGCCTACACTAACTCCTAACACTCTCCCTGCCTAACCCCCACTTCTGTCCCTATTGCAGGGCGCAATGCTCTGCAGATCCAATTTTGGAAAGAAAAAAAAAAAATACTGTGCTATCACAGTACTGCACACTAGTAGATGTGGCCCTAAGAAGGGCCGTTGGGGTTCTTGAAGCCTACACTAACTCCTAACGCTCTCCCTACAGCAGCTCCAGCACGATAGTACTTTCCCTCAGCTAAGTCACAAGGCATGTGTGGCGAGCCGCGGGAGGGGCCGATTTTTATACTCGGGTGACATCTGATCTTTCCAGCCACTCACAGCAGGGGGGTGGTATAGGGCTTGAACGTCACAGGGGGAAGTTGTAATGCCTTCCCTGTCTTTCAATTGGCCAGAAAAGCGCGCTAACGTCTCAGAGAGGAAACTGAAAGTAACCGGAACACCGCGTGGTACTCGTTACGAGTAACGAGCATCCCGAACACCCTAATATTCGCACGAATATCAAGCTCGGACGAGTACGTTCGCTCATCTCTAGTTACTACCCCTCATTGTGCTCTCCATGATAAGAAACATTCCCCTCCTCTAGACTAACATTTATAGCTTCTTACCTAGCCAACCAGAACTAGAGATGAGCGAGCACCCAAATGCTCGGGTCCGCGTTATTCGAGTGGAGCTTTTCGGAAAATTCAAGAGCTCTACTCGAGTAACGAACCCCATTCACTACAATGGGATACTCAAGCATTTTTGTATGGGGCATCAAGCTCGGTAGAGAGGGCTCAACTCCAACCAGAACCCTACTGTGCACTGATGAGGGGAAATGACGTCTAAAAATAGCTGTATATACATGGGTATTTGATTTGCCTTACCTCCTTAATCATAATGCAAGGCCAAAAGGGCAAATATTGACTCATAGGGTAACTACTATTCCATAGGCAACAATATAATCAATCAGGTTTTACCACATGGTGTGGTTTTTCATTTTTTTCTTTCTTGAGTTACTATCAACAGATTTGGCAGCATGTAGGGTCATTGGCAGTTAGGTAATTGTGCAGCTTTTATTATTGAGCCTAGGACATTCAGCTAAACCACTATTAAAAGTACAAAACACATATGAAAAATGGCCAAGACAAATAATCATTAATCGCATTCTGCCTCTGGTAAAAAGATAGCTAGTCATAAACAGTGGAAAACGGCAGAGCATTATACAAGAAGCCAAGGATCATATTGCTTATGTATTACAATAGAGAGTGGGAAATAAGGTGCAGCCAGATAACTTAGCACTGCTTAACCCATTATGGACCAAGCACGGTAAACATATGGCGCTTAGTCCTAGACTTAAAGGGGTTGTCCCGTGCCGAAACGGGACAAACCCGATGCAGGGGTTTAAAAAAAAAATGGATAGTACTTACCCGAATCCCCGCGCTCCGGTGACTTCTTACTTACCTTGTGAAGATGGCAGCCGGGATCTTCACCCTCGGTGGACCGCAGGTCTTCTGTGCGGTCCATTGCCGATTCCAGCCTCCTGATTGGCTGGAATCGGCACACGTGATGGGGCGGAGCTACGAGGAGCAGCTCTCTGGCACGAGCGGCCCCATTCAGAAGGGAGAAGACCGGACTGCGCAAGCGCGTCTAATCGGGCGATTAGACGCTGAAAATTAGACGGCACCATGGAGACGAGGACGCTAGCAACGGAACAGGTAAGTGAATAACTTCTGTATGGCTCATAATTAATGCACAATGTACATTACAAAGTGCATTAATATGGCCATACAGAAGTGTATACCCCAACTTTGTTTCGCGGGACAACCCCTTTAAAGCCCCGCCAACAGTAAAATTATGGCGGGGATTTAAGCCTCCTGGCTCTGCAATTGATCAGAGACAGGACGGGTTGTCAGTTGTAAGTAACAGCTGATAACCCAAAGGAGAAGGCAGGAGGTGTTTTTAACCCTTTCTGCCTTTTCCTTCCCGAGTACACAGCGCTCAATGAGCACAGTGTACTGAAAAGTAAAGGTGGAAGTGTAACTTCCACTATCGGAGCCGGAGCGGTCATTTGACCGGCCAGATTTCCTGCTACAGCAGAGCTACAGGGTCTCAGAAGACCTTGATCACCTCTGCCAGTGACTAATCTCACTACAGGGGATGTTTTTCCCTATAAATGGGACTCCTATGGATTCCACAGCTACAGTGGAAAAATGTCAAATAAAAAAAACAAAAACAAAAACATGTGAATCTCCCCCAGAGGTTTTATATGACGTCATGGGAGACAGATAGTAAAAAACATAATTATATACAGAAGTAAAACAAAATTACAGAATAAAATAACTATACGTAAGAAAGAAAATAACCCAAAGCCGACGCCAACGAAAACCATCACCGTATGTGCCCTGTAAACCAAAACCATACATATTATATATCAAAACGTCCAAAACAAAATAAAGAACCCGTTCCCTTACTTTATTTTAGTGTAAATATACTAATTTAGAAAAAAAACTATAAATGTTAAAAAAATCATTTTTAGCTTTTTACCCCCAATAGAACTAAAAAAAATGGAAAAAAGGTCAGTGAAAAAGATATTTAAAAAATTTCCCTATATGTCACGGGAAAAAAATGCAGTAAAAATAATTTTGGTAGCTAAAGGAAAAAAAAATAGGTTAGTAAAACTACCACATGGGTACAATCCCTAAAAAGTGCCTGGTCCTTAAGGTACAAAACAGCCTGGTCCTTAAAGAGGGGTTAAAGAGACTGTCTACTACTTCTAGCTCTATAAGCGAAACCTATGGGCTCAAAATACTGTAGCTTAGACACTGAGTCCAGGGATGTAAGTGTTAGGGCTTATATACGGCGTCTCTCTGCAGGGGGAGGAGGCTGGAAGAGGCGGGAGCAGTGCTCTGAGCTCCCGCCCCCTCTCTGCCTCCTCTGCACTATTTGCAATGAGAGGAGGCAGGATGGGGTGGGGCTAAGTTCCGGGAATTAGCTCCACCCCCACCACGCCTCCCCTATTGCAAATAGAGCAGAGGGGCGGAGAGGGGGTGGAGAGTTGGCAGAGAGGGGGCGGGAGCTCAGAGCACTGCTCCCGGCTTTCCAGCCTCCTCCCCCTGCAGAGAGGGATGCCGTATATTGGCCGGCGTGAATACGTGGCAGATATACAGTTGTCTGAATAAGCCCTTATACTTATCTCCCTTATTGCCCTGGCGGGAAAGCCACCACGGCATTGAGCGGCGTTGCTAAGTAGTCCACCTGTTTTACTTTTACAATGGGCAGACTACTTAGCATGCCGCTCAATACATTGCATCAGTGGCTTCCAGCGCTCACACTGGGGAACAGCGAGGAAGAAGAGTATAAAACTTATATCACCGAACTCAGTGGGTCACCTACTTTCAGCACACAAGCTTAGCTTACATAGCTAAAAGGAGCTAACAGTCTCTTTAACTTCAAAGGGAACAAAGGATTGACAATGAAGACATTAATTTTGAAAAATGACACACCGAATATATACTGTAAATGAGTTATTGTGACTTTTTTAAAGATTTTAGAGTTAGCAGCTGTAGATTTGAGACAAGATGTCAATAATGCATTAGCTTTATTATTTTGACTATAATTCCTGGCTTTGATTTTCCGCAGCGCTTGTTCATATTTATATAAATCTAGTTATGTAACTGATCTTGGGGGTTATATGTCATGGCTGATCTAGCTGGGCAGTATTTTGCTTTGTTTAATTGACTCAAGTGAATATTTGAGAGCTATAATCTTAACTCGTTTTTCTTTCTTTTATCTGCAGCTGCTAAGTGTCCCCTTATATAAGCCTTATAAGCACACCCTAGTGGATGGCTGTATCTCAGGAGTCCAGTTATTGATAAACATTAAGGCTTAATGAGAACGTTTTGGTCTAGTATTTAGAGGAATGTAAAAAGTAATTGTTCAATTTCAAAAGAGTATAAATTAGGCAGCGCTCCAAGAAGGGGGCGGATAGTTGAAATTTTTTTTTCTATTTGGAAATCGAGAGGGATCTATTAACCAACTCACCCTGACACACCTAGGAACTCCCCTGGGGAAGGTTTGGTGGTCCTAGGGTGTCCACAATCCAAGCCGGCACATGAAATATATGGTTTCCACTGATCCTTAAGACATCCAGTCAGGAGAGGGTCACCAGGGGCCCCGATTATATAGACCATATATCGGAGTAAACAACCTAAAAAACTTTGGTGCTCCAGCAGAACAACCAGGAGATATGATGTAATGAGTGACTTACTTCACAGGGGTGTCTCATGTGAGATCACCCCCCTATCCGAGACAGCAGTATTGTAAACCGTGGAAATTGTCCGTAGTGAGCGGGACTTCAGATTATTAGCCCCTGCCCAGTCCCACCCCCTCCCATTGCAGACAACCAAAAAGTGGTGGAGAGGACGAGAGAAGGGGGAGGGAGTTTAGTTGTCATGCAGCAGTCATAGGCTAACATAGGAGTCTATGGCAGCGGCCGCCGTATTCTGGCTGAAGATAGTTCCAGAACTATCTTTTCTGGCTGGCGTAAAAATGCTTTTACTCATCTGTAATTTGCCCATCTGAACTGATGCATTGGAAACCAATGCATCAGATGGGTAGCCTATATTGGCTGGCTGTGAAAACGCGTTCTATATACGCTTGTGTTAAAGCAGCCTGAGTGTATAGGTCTTGTGTTGAGTGTGAAAAAAAAGGTGTAATACTTTTCAGTAAGGTTTTGCTAGCTTCACACATCAAGAAAATCAGTAGGTTCTTCTATCAAACAAGAAATAGACAAGTCTTGAGATGGCCACATAATTAAGATCACCTGCAATCAGGACACACCCATTCTTAAAATGGTTGATTAAAAAAAAAAAGAAAATGTATTTAGTTTTTGTTTGGGGCATAAATGACTCCTTTAGAAGGCCCCAGGCTGCCATAGAAACTAAACATCACCTTGCAATTGCATCAATGGGGGGGGGGGGGGGGGGGGGGGGCGTTCAGGACTCTCAAACTTCAATCGGGGAATTTAAATGCTGCTGTCAGAAATGATAGTGGCATTTAAAGGGTTAATCTTTGTTGCCATACAAAACTTACTTCCTTTTATTTTTTTCTAATAAAAGGTTGTTTTTTTTAAACTAATTTTTATATAATTTGTTCTCACAGAGGACGAGCATTCTACCAAGCTATGCCATAGGTACCAGTTGATAGGTAATCAGCCATGACGGCACTGGGGGTCTTCAGAAGCCCCCAGGCTGCTATGGAAACCAAACGCGTCATGAGGTGGTGTTCAGGATTAACCCCTTGAGTGGCGGGTTTCCTACCACCCTGTCGTGCCCACCAGGGCAGGTTTTTTAAAATGGTCTAATCATTGAATTTCAACTAATTTTGCAGTTGCGTCTCAAGAGCCATAACTTTTTTATTTTTCCATTGACATGGCCATATGAGGGCTTGTTTTTTGCGGGACAAGTTGTGATTTTTTAAACAGGGGGGAGGAAAAAAAGAAATGGGGAAAAAAGAAAAAAAGGGGCCATGTCATTAAGGGGTTAAATAATGCATTAACTTCCTTCTCTGGGTCATTACGACGCACACGGATACCACATGTGTGATTTGATTTTTTATTTTTTTTACCTAGTAAAGGGAGACAAGTGTTTTTATAATTTTTTAAATAATTTTTTTACTTTTTTTTTAAATTTTTTTTTGTCCCTTTAGGGGACTTCCACAGGGACCCATCAGGACCCCTGATCACATTACGGGGGTCCGATGGTGACAGCCCTTTACATGCTGCAGTCACATAGACTGCAGCATGTAAAGGGTTAACACAGCAGAGATCGGAGGTTTTCTCTGATCTCTGCTGTAAGAGCTAGTACCTAGCTGTCTTCTGACAGCCAAGCACCAAGCTCTCCCTGCCACAGAGACCATCGGCTTGCTTCTGACAAGCGGATGGTCTCTATGGCAACCTGTAAACAAAGCAGGAGATTGCACATCGGCAATATCTTCTGCTGGTTTTTCAAAGCCCTTGCTTTGTTCTCTGTGGGTCTGTGCAGGCAGAGCACAATGTCACAGCTTGTGGCATTGTGCTCTGCAGCTCCCATAGTGATACATAGCTCGGAAATCTTCCCGGCTATGTCGCTATGAGCAGTGGAGCTCGTCCCGGAAAATTTCCGGGCGTGCCACTCAAGGGGTTAAAGGATTCAAATGCTGTCAGAACCGTTCGTGCTGACTGCTCTGTTGCCATTGAGTGTCATCTGTAAGAAACAGCCAGCACTTCATCGTATGGAGCGCGATCGGCAACCAATCCCCTTCCATACAAACCCAGAACTCACAGGACGTAACTGTACATTCTATATCTTTAAGGAGTTAAATGGGTTTTCCAGGTCTTAGAAATTGATGATGCATCTACAGAATAGCTGATGGGCAGGGTTCTGGCTCCTTTTACCCTGGCCCATCAGTTTGTCAGACCAGCTGTCACCTTGTAGTGAGTAGGAAGCAGATAGCTCTGTACATTGTGCATTGGCCTAGTGTGGTATTGCAGGCACAACTCCTATTAACTTCTATGGGATGTGTGGCTGTAATACTATGTTGGGTCACTGCACAATGTATGGAGCCATCTGCTTTCTGTTCTGTTCAGAAATAACATCTGACGTGGCTAACAGATGTTCAGCTGGTCTCCCCTGCCAAACAGCTATTGATGATGTATCCTATAGATAGGTCATCAATTTTTCAGATCTAGAAAACCCCTTTAATTTCTCCACCACTCCAGCACCACTGGTCCAGTCCATATATATACTGATATGACCACTGTAGATGATGATTGACTGGAATAGTCTCATTCCATTAGGCAAGTCATTGCTTCAGGATGATAAATAGGAAACAGACTGACTGTTTACACTGAAGCAGCAGGGTCTTTAAAAACAAGTATTAGACCTTAGGTTATCATATTTCTCGCTTTTAACAGGCTGGAAACTCTTGCTGCCAAATATATTGCAAGAGAAAGGGTGGTTTTACACATGACGGTCTTGCTGGTTTTTAGACTATATTCACATAGTATTTCAGAATCCCTGAGGTTTTTTTTACCCAAAACCTAATTCAACCAAACGTTAGCTGTAAGGCAAAAGAAAAATATTAACATTATCATCAACGTTAACAATATTAACAATTATGAACAGCACATTTTTTGTGGTGTTTTTCACTTTTGCCACTTTTTGAGTCAGTGAAATCTCTTCAAAAAGCTACAAACTCTAGGCATTTTTGAAAAGGCTTCTCTAAAGAAAAAAAGCGGCTTAGAAAGCAAAAAACACAACAAAAACGTCTGTATAAAAACAAACAAATTTACTCTTACATAATTTACATTTCACAGCCTCAATAGCAACTGTTGTGCAATTTGAACTCAATGTGCCAACATTCCATTGGCTCATGTATCTTTTAGGGTGGTTCCACACATTTCCCTGTTTTATCCCTCAAAAAACGTTGTGACCAGATGTTAGTTTCCAGACAACAGAAAAATATGAAACGCTGCTTTTTTAAGGTGTTTTTTCTCACTTTAAGGCCTCGGTCAGATAAATGTTGTTTACGTGCTGCTAAATAATGTGTAAACACTGCTGACATGCTGAAATAAATCGTGTGAACAGGCTGCCTCTAGTTCTGTGAAGCAGCCCGGTCACACATCCGTGGTGCGGGATACGTGCTTCCACGGCTCCCATAGGAGTCTATGGAAAGCAGGCTACACAACGGCGCACCATGCAACTGACATGCAAATCCGTACTTGCTGTCCTAACTTTGTTAGAAGCACAGATTCTGCGCTTCTACAAAGCGTCCATGTGACCAAATCCATAGCAACCTATTGGTTGCTGCAGTAGCGCGAGAATGCTCACCTAAGGCTGGGCGCACATAGGGTGGATTTGCCACGGAAATTCAGTTCGGAATTTCGCCGTGGCAAATCCGCCTGCGGCCGCTAATTCCTACTTTGGCCAGCCATGTGGATGACATTTCCCAGGAATTTCGTCCACACGGGACGACAAATCCATTGCGGCAAAGCTGGCATTGCAGCGTGGATTTGCCGGCCGCAGCATGTTTATTTCTTTTTTTCTGTTGCAACCGCGCTCACCTCTATGGGAGCGCTGGCCACAATGGAAAAGCGTGCAGCCAAGCTGCTCTTAAACCCGCGTCTAAGCGCTTTCCCGGCGGAAGTCTCGTGGTTTTTCGCTGCAGCCAAACCGCAAGATTTTCCCTGGGAATACGCCACATGGGAACCCAGCCTAAGGGACCTCTCAACAGGGGTTGGAGTTAGTCCATATGGTTATTTCTGTGTCACAAGGTTATCCCTGTGGGTGTTGAATTCTGCATCTGTTAAAATATGTGCGCATCTACTTCAAAACCGCAAGATTCCATTCTGCAGCGGAATTGTTTTTGAGGATTTCTAACATATAGAGATGTGATGTTGCGCCTAAAATCTGCGGAAAACAATGCAAGAAATTCTGCAAGACGTCCTCGGAACGCATTTTGCTGTTAAAAATACACAAGATACACACTAGTTACAAAATTGCATCTACAATACATCCTATGGGAATTCTGTGCCATGTGAAACGTCTTTAAGGACGAACTCACATGGGTGTGTTTGCACGCGAACTTGCACTTTGTGGGCATGGGAAAAAAAAGCAGCATGCTCTATTTTAGTGCGTATTTGCTCACCACAGGCCCCATAGAAGTCTATGGGAGGTGCGCAAATTTACACTCAATACCAACACGATTGCTCAATGCGCTGCACAATTTCACAAGGAAGAGAAAACATTTCAATTATGCTAAATAGTCTTTTAAATCGGGGTATTGCTGTAGCCCACACACAAATGAAATGGCCCTGCAAGTGCAAACAGTACAGTAATATGGGCAAAAATGTGTGTAAAAGCGTGTCGATCTTGGCACAAATGCGCTGTGTTTACGAAAGCATTATTGCACATATGCCAGTGTGAGTGCGCCCTAAGGGTACAAATAAACAGTGTAAATGCTGGTGATTCAATACAGTGTAATTGCCTGCAGAAAAAAAACTTTTATATTACAAGCAATGGAGATAAGATTCTAAGAATCATCAACATGATACAGTAAATATTAGAATTGCAGCACAGCAAAACGTCTGTGTGCAGCTTCTTTACTGCAATAATTATAGCTTTTTTAGTTAATCGTTAATGTTCTGCAAGGAAAGTGATTAGTGAAAGCAATAAAAAGTAAAATGATAGATAAAAAGAACTAAAAACAAATACACAGCTACAATGAAACAAATGTAGCAACTTACAAAGGTCAAACACGTTTGTACTGACAGTAAAAAAAAAGTGACCTGTAAATCCCAAGTCCCTTTACTCCTAATATAAAACTTAGATCACTTACCCCAGTAGTTCTAACAGTAAGTTCTTTTTCGGAATAATGCTCTTTTTGACTAGCTATCAGTTTTAATACTCCTCCCGCCATCTATGTCATGCAGAACACAAACATGGAAACTGGAGGGCTGCCCTGTTTCATGTTAATATTTAGACAGTTAACTTGGCACACAAATAATCAAACCAAACTGAAAAGGAGGGGGAGTAACATTCTGCATTACGCTAACCTTACATAACACTGACTATGAACTTACTTGAACCCAAAATCGATGCTTCTAAACTTGCTTGAACCTAAAATCTGTGTGTTTAAACTTACTTGACTCTGAAAAATATGCTTGGGCTCAATGTCCACGGGCAAAATACAATTAATAAAACCTCGCCAGTCTTTCACACGCGTGATCCGCGCCCATAGGGATTTATTGGGCACCTGCAGATAATTAAACACCTGCGGATGTCATTTTTCCCCGGCACGTGGATCTCATATGCAAGAAACCACTCGCAGCATATTCCATTTTGTGCGGTTTTTCTGCACAGACGGCTCCCGCAGATTCCATTGAAGCCTATGGTAGTCATCCGGTCCGCCGGCACACCTGTAGCCGTGCCGCGGGACCGCAGGAAAGCAGAAGTTAAAAAAGAAAAGTGTGCACGGCACATGCACGCGAGCACAACTGCCGAAGACAGAAGATCCAGCTGCGATGGAGAGGAGACCCGCAGCATCCGGACAGGTAACTATAATCTATTTTCTTGGCCTCATGTCTGTGGGGCAGGAGGGACCCGCTGCAGGCCCAAATTTCCCCATGGCCATGAGGCCTTATAGTACTGCATGTAGTTTTCAGCAAATATCAGGGCAGCTTATGTTGTGGATCACAATTCCAAATTCATTGATGTACTTTATAATACAGTGAATAACTACTGTATTAGAGACACCTGATCTTTCATAGTTGGCATTTTCCTGTGTGAAAACTGGACATGTGACTCTGGAGTGCAAGATAAAATTGAAAAAACTGGATCGGTTTCAATAGGAATCGACATTAGAATAGGAAAAAAAAAAATCAAGCCATCTGAGAAACTTTGAACCTGGCACGGTTGAAAGTTTTAGACTAGCAGCCGCCAGTATTTAAAAAACTTCCAACATCGTAAAGCTTTTCGATGCAATGGACTAAGTTCACATGGGCCAGTGAAATATTGGGCCATGAATCACGATCCGATATCGTACTCACCAATATGTGATTTCCACACGGATGCAAAGCATTTTTATATCAAAACCACCTCTCATCGCTTCGGCGAAGTAGCGATCCTCTGCCACGGCTGTCAGGATCGTGGAGTTTCTCCCATTGTTTTCATTGGGGAAACCTCGCATTACTCAAGAATATGACTGCATTCAAAACAATGGGGTTCAAATTCCTGCGATATTTGTGCGTCCTGCAACGCATTAATCTTGCACGATTTTCTCAGTCGTGTGAAAACAAACTTAAGTGTCTAACAAGAATGATGTGATCAAGATAAAACATTTAGCAAAAGCGGATCCTGCTGACGTAATCAAGTTGACAAAAATGGTCAGAGGTGGATGTCAAGAATCACTGACGAACAGGCGGTGCCCAGTTAGGCAAATTGCAGGCAAATACAACGCTGGTGCTCCAACTAATGGGTCAGAATGCATAACTTGAGTACCATTTTTGTCTGAGGGAAACAAAGGCTGGTCTCCAGTGGGCAAAAAAACAAAAATTGGATCATTAAGCAAAGTGAGAGCTGCTAAGCACGCAAAGTTGAGACCCTACCACATCAGTTACTCATGGACTACAGTTGCCCAATATAGTAAAGCGTGTGAAGTACGGGGAGTGGTTGCAGTGAAATTTAGGTCAGCATCAGGGACTGTTGTATATCACGTGGTTCGCAGACAAAGTGTGGTTCTATCTGTGTGCCCATATGAACGCCCACAACTAACCCATATGAAATCAATGGAAAAAATACTGCATCCTGAAAAAGTGTGTGTAATGTGCATTATCTTGTTGCCACATGGACCTTACACCTGCTCACTTTTTCCTATGGGCAGTGTCGCATTAGGGCACCTAGAGTCCATTGTGGCTCTCACAGGACTCAGAGACTCATCCTGTTTGTGACGCCAAAAACTGTAGTGCCCACAGACCATGGAGGGTGTGAGTGACAGCAACAGGGCAGCATCTCTGCTACTCTCCCTCTCATGGGGCATGCAGCCTGTGGGAAAGGGAACCCTGCAGTGTGAATGGTGTTCCTAGTTTGCCATTTGCTGCTACCCACGAAGTCGGGTAGGAGAAGATGTTGGATTGTCAAGTTCGTGATGCCAGTCCATATATAGGCAGAGTCCAAAATATTAAAAACGGGAACAAAAATAACATAAAAGGGAATGGTCCTATCCCCTGAAGTGTAGTACCTCAGTGCGCTGTTGGTGGTGGGAAAGGAACAACAGGAGTCAGGATTAACGGCAAACCATGGGAATACTTTCTTTTCAGAGAGTACGTAGATTTCAGACATTTAACAGGACTTATTTGCTTAAGATAGACAGTTACAGGCACAGGTACAGGAACACAACTCTGTACCCTCTTTTTCTTAGCTCCCTCAGGGTGATGGTAAGAGTTTGGATCTTCTGCTCTTTCTCTCTCTCTTCTCCTTCATACATGCCTTCTTGTTGGTACTCACACTTTCACCTTCCAACCGCCTTGTCTCTTCTGGTCCTCCTACTCCATCCTCTGACCTTTCCTAGACTGTCCTCTTCTTATCTCATCTTCTCCCTTTCTTTTTTTGACTCCTCCCCCTCCAGCTATTTATCTCCCTCCTCTCTGCCAATCCAGGGATCTAACTAAACCTGACACTTGAAAAAGGCCGTGCGGCCGAAACGCGTTGTGTATTATATATCATTTTATTTTATTAAAATCGTGGAACCTGTTCATCATTGTTGATCGGTGCCATTTCTGATACGCCTATTGGGATTAGGAGGCGCCTACCCTAAAGGCGCCTCCTTGAAGTAAGTGACATAATTTTAGTCTCTTCAGTACATTCTATTTTCATTGATTCTACGGTGCGAGCGCTGAGGTTTTTTTTCCCTTTTATCCCATTTAATCCAGGGATCTAACTAAACCTCTAATCCCAGGCACTCTCTCTCTCTCTCTCTGGATGATACGACTGTTACCAGGTGGATAGAAAACCCAATGGGAAAGGGTCTGTCAGTACAATGAAAACCCAGTGGGGCATGGAGAATAAGAAAAATAAATAACAGCCGCACAGCTTAACATGCACAATGAATTAACACATTTTAAACCAGAAGTAGTGAGCTTAATCCAGGTCACTACACCAGTAAAATTTATTTTGGGATGGCAGCTGAAAAGATACCTGCAAATATTACCTGTGTAAATTGCTGTAATCTGCCTATTAATATTTATCACAGTGGGTGTACTTCACCATGGGCCATTTGTGTGGTGAGGTTGGGGTCCACTCCTGGCTCAGGGTCCACAGGGGAATTCCCACGTTTTCCTGTGGGCCAGTCTGAGCCTGCCTGTGGAGCCACTTAAAGAGTAAACCCTTTGCCAATAAACCCTGCACTGTTACCCCACTGAGGAATAGCATTAGACATGTAATTGCTGCAGTAAATGTGGGCATGTTGCAGTACACTTTCAAAATGGAGTGCTGAGTTCAGACTCTTAGCTTGCCAAGAACCAAGGTAGATAACAGTATTTACTCTTTTTGGATATTATTGTCCCAAACAAATATTGCGTAATTATTGGGCTGCACTTTGAGTGAAACACCCTACAGATATAAACTTAGTTTAAAAAAATACTTACTTAGTGTATATATTTCTTTGCATTTATATGGTCCAATAGGAGGGACAGAAGATAAATGGGTGGCAGGCATACACGACCAGGTGAAGGCAGCCACTACTCCACAATATTTGTAGAAAAAAGGATAAAATAGGTCAGCACTTCCCAATAGAAATCTACCTATCTACCGCCCATTTACCTTCTGTCCCTCCTATTGGACCATATAAATGGTATCCTACCTTCCCTGGTTTTATTTGTAGGCTTAGTCCCAAGAGAGGAGGATTCTTATAAGTAGGTACCCATCTTTCCCAAGTTAAGATTAAACCACCTGGTATTAGCGGTAGGACTAGTGATGAGCGAGCATACTCGATAAGGGCAATTGCTCGAGCGAGCATTGCCCTTAGCGAGTACCTGCCCGCTCGAAACAAAAGGTTTGGGTGCCGGCGGCGGGCATGGAGCTGCGGGGGAGAGCGGGGAGGAGCGGAGGGGAGATCTCTCTCTCCCCCCCCCCCCCCGCTCCTCCCTGCTGACTGCCGCTACTCACCGCTCCCCCGCGCCGGCACCCGAACCTTTTGTCTCAAGCCGGCAGGTACTCACTAAGGGCAATGCTTGCTCGAGCAATTGCCCCTATCGAGTATGCTTGCTCCTCTCTCTAGTTAGGACCCATCAGATAGCTTGGTCACCTGGACATTGGTAAATGGGCCAATATGATTTGATCAAATTATATACCAAGAACCTTGCATTATTTTATGTGGTTAGAGTATTATAGGCAAGTATACCTCTGATAGTAAATGTACTTTGCATGCTGTTGCCATTCTTTGGGTTCTGCTTCTATTGTATGTTGCAGCCATGGTTTAACGTGCACCTATAGATTCCTGTTGGGAAGTGTTGACCTATTTTATCGGTTTTTTTGTACTGATTCTGTGGTACAGCTTGTATAATACTCCAGATCTGCATTCACAGCTCTGCTGGTTGAAACTGGAAATAATAGACATTCTTTTTGTAACAGATGTCTTTAAAAACTCTGCTGACATTTTCTTTTATTGTTTCCATTTTGCTGATTCATTATGAGAGCAGGAAAATGGAATCCTTGCCAGGGTACCCTCCTGCATTTTCACAGATTAAATAGCACAACATGCTATTGTGCAGCGTTCAAGGAGCTGGCTCCAGCCTAGGAAACAGCGGAGTAGAGTTTGGGCCTTGTCATGGTGGCTCTACCATCTCCCACCCAGAGGGTAACCAGGGATAGGTCCAAAGAACCGAGGGCAGGCTATTAAATATGGAAACCCACTGGTAGATTACCTTAGTCCTTTTGTCATGCCTGATGCCATCATTCCATCCTCTGTGGTGAATCCAGTTAGCAATAAAGAGTCCACACACAGGGATTTAACTTTCAGAGCCAAACCGGAAACGGTCGGTGAAGCTTGCTTACTGGAACAACTTTGTACAGTTCGGCAATACACGCCAGCAGGAAAGCAGAACAAAACACAAAGTGGAATGACAGGGAGGATTCACGGGTAGGCAGGACAAACCACAGTCCCATTATCTGTGGGTCCTGATCCCGGCAACACACTTCTGTCTCTCCTGAGCTCTCTACCGGTCATCACTCACATTTGGCAGTAGGTATGTTGCATGACGGCTCCTCATTCTCTCTCAGTCCTTCCTATCCATCAATACAAAGGTCTGAGTGCATTGGGACCAGGGCATTCACAAGGCATCTAGTCGGCCTCTTCTATCCTGGTGCTCCTCTAGGGACTGAGCAAAGTCTCTCCTACTCACAAGCGGTACACTCCAACTTCAGCCCACTATGATTAGGCTGGGATGTTTCACATACTCCTGCAAGAAGACTAACTTCTTCTCTCCTTTTTCTTGCTCTCCTTTTTCTTCCTCCTATTTTTCTTTCATGCACCTTGCAACCACATTTATATCACGAGATCACATGACATACAAAAGATACATTTCCAGACATAACCCAGACAGTAACCCATTCATTGCTGCAGCTAGGCAATAGAGATGAGCGAGCACCAAAATGCTCGGGTGCTCGTTACTCGGGACGAAATTATCGCAATGCTCGAGGGTTCGTTTCGAGTAATGAACCCCATTGAAGTCAATGGGCGACCCGAGCATTTTTGTATATCGCCGATGCTCGCTAAGGTTTCCATTTGTGAAAATCTGGGCAATTCAAGAAAGTGATGGGAACGACACAGCAAAGGATAGGGCAGGCGAGGGGCTACATGTTGGGCTGCATCTCAAGTTCCCAGGTCCCACTATTAAGCCACAATAGCAGCAAGAGTGCCCCCCCCCCCCCTCCCAACAACGTTTACTTCTGAAAAGCCCTCATTAGCAATGCATACCTTAGCTAAGCACCACACTACCTCCAACAAAGCACAATCACTGCCTGCATGACACTCCGCTGCCACTTCTCCTGGGTAACATGCTGCCCAACCCCCCCCCCCCCCCCTGCACGACCCAGTGTCCACAGCGCACACCAAATTGTCCTTGCGCAGCCTTCAGCTGCACTCATGCCACGCCACACTCATGTCTATTTATAAGTGCGTCTGCCATGAGGAGGAACCGCAGGCACACACTGCAGAGGGTTGGCACGGCTAGGCAGCGACCCTCTTTAAAGGGGGCAAGGCGATAGCCCACAATGCTGTACAGAAGCAATGAGAAATATAATCCTGTGCCACCGCCATCAGGAGCTGCACACGTGGGCATAGCAATGGGGAACCTATGTGCCACACACTATTCATTCTGTCAAGGTGTCTGCATGCCCCAGTCAGACTGCGTTTTTTTATAAATAGTCACAGGCAGGTACAACTCCGCAATGGAAATTCCGTGTGCACCCACAGCATGGGTGGCTCCCTGGAACCCACCGGCTGTACATTAATGTATCCCATTGCAGTGCCCATCACAGCTGAGGTAATGTCATGTTTAATGCAAGTGGGCTTTGGCCGACACTGCATGCCCCAGTCAGACTGGGGTTCTTTAGAAGTGTACACATGCAGTTACAACTCCGTGTGGACCCACGGCATGGGTGGCTCCCTGGAACCCACCGGTGGTACATAAATATATCCCATTGCAGTGCCCAACACAGCTGATGCAACGTCAGCTGTAATGCAGGTGGGCTAAAAATTAATTGGATTACACTGTAGGCGAGGGCCCCCCAAAAATTGGTGTACCAACAGTACTAATGTACCTCAGAAAAATTGCCCATACCCAACCAAGAGGGCAGGTGAAACCCATTAATCGCTTTGCTTAATGTGGCTTAATTGGTAACTAGGCCTGGAGGCAGCCCAGTTAAAATAAAAATTGGTTCAGGTGAAAGTTTCAACGCTTTAATGAGCATTGAAACGTATAAACATTGTTTAGAAAAATTATATGACTGAGCCTTGTGGGCCTAAGAAAAATTGCCCGTTCGGCGTGATTATGTGAGGTTTCAGGAGGAGGAGCACGAGGAGGAGGAGGAATATTATACACAGATTAATGAAGCAAAAAGGTCCCCGTTTTTGATGGTGATAGAGAACGATGCTTCCATCCGCGGGTGCAGCCTACGTATTGCTTAGGTATCGCTGCTGTCCGCTGGTGAAGAAGAGAAATCTGAGGAAATCCAGGCTTTGTTCATCTTGATGAGTGTAAGCCTGTCGGCACTGTCGGTTGACAGGCGGGTACGCTTATCTGTGATGATTCCCCCAGCCGCACTAAACACCCTCTCTGACAAGACGCTAGCCGCAGGACAAGCAAGCACCTCCAGGGCATACAGCGCGAGTTCAGGCCATGTGTCCAGCTTCGACACCCAGTAGTTGTTGGGGGCAGAGGCGTCACGGAGGACGGTCGTGCGATCGGCTACGTACTCCCTCACCATCCTTT
Organism: Eleutherodactylus coqui; assembly: GCF_035609145.1. NCBI lineage: Eukaryota > Metazoa > Chordata > Amphibia > Anura > Eleutherodactylidae > Eleutherodactylus > Eleutherodactylus coqui. The sequence goes on along the minus strand of NC_089839.1, from coordinate 250,738,570 downwards.
TACAGTGCTCCCGCCGACTCAGCCTTGACTGCAGAGCGGTGACACAGTCTTGCTTGGGAGCCAGAAAGCTGTCAAAGGCCTTAGAGAGTGTTCCCCTGCCTGTGCTGTACATGCTGCCTGATCTCCGCGCCTCCCCTGCTACCTGGCCCTCGGAACTGCGCCTTCTGCCACTAGCACTGTCGGATGGGAATTTTACCATCAGCTTGTCCGCCAGGGTCCTGTGGTATAGCATCACTCTCGAACCCCTTTCCTCTTCAGGTATGAGAGTGGAAAGGTTCTCCTTATACCGTGGGTCGAGCAGTGTGTACACCCAGTAATCCGCAGTGGCCAGAATGCGTGTAACGCGAGGGTCACGAGAAAGGCATCCTAACATGAAGTCAGCCATGTGTGCCAGGGTACCTGTACGCAACACATGGCTGTCCTCACTAGGAAGATCACTTTCATGATCCTCCTCCTCAGGCCATACACGCTGAAAGGATGACAGGCAAGCAGCATGGGTACCCTCAGCAGTGGGCCAAGCTGTCTCTTCCCCCTCCTCCTCATTCTTCTCCCCCTCCTCCTCCTCCTCAACGTGCTGAGATATAGCAATGAGGGTGCTCTGACTATCCAGCGACATACTGTCTTCCCACGCCTCCGTTTCCGAGTGCAAAGCGTCTGCCTTTATGCTTTGCAGGGAGTTTCTCAAGAGGCATAGCAGAGGAATGGTGACGCTAATGATTGCAGCATCCTCGCTCACCATCTGGGTAGACTCCTCAAAGTTTCCAAGGACCTGGCAGATGTCTGCCAACCAGGCCCACTCTTCTGTAAAGAATTGAGGAGGCTGACTCCCACTACGCCGCCCATGTTGGAGATGGTATTCCACTATAGCTCTACGCTGCTCATAGAGCCTGGCCAACATGTGGAGCGTAGAGTTCCACCGTGTGGGCACGTCGCACAGCAATCGGTGCACTGGCAGATTAAACCGATGTTACAGAGTCCGCAGGGTGGCAGCGTCCGTCTTGGCGTTGCGGAAATGTGCGCTAACCCGGCGCACCTTTCCGAGCATGTATGACAAGTGTGGGTAGCTTTTCAGAAAGCGCTGAACCACCAAATTAAAGACATCGGCCAGGCATGGCACGTGCGTGAGGCTGCCGAGCTGCAGAGCCTCCACCAGGTTACGGCCGTTGTCACACACGACCATGCCCGGTTGGAGGCTCAGCGGCACAAGCCAGCGGTTGGTCTGCTCTGTCAGACCCTGCAGCAGTTCGTGGGCCGTGTGCCTCTTCTCTCCTAAGCTGAGTAGTTTCAGCACGGTCTGCTGACGCTTGCCCACCGCTGTGCTGCCGTGCCGCGCGACACCGACTGCTGCCGACGTGCTGCTGCTGACACATCTTGATTGCGAGACAGAGGTTGCGTAGGAGGAGGAGGAGGAGGGTGGTTCAGTGGAGGAAGCATACACCGCCGCAGATACCACCACCGAGCTGGGGCCCGCAATTCTGGCGGTGGGTAGGACGTGAGCGGTCCCAGGCTCTGACTCTGTCCCAGCCTCCACTAAATTCACCCAATGTGCCGTCAGGGAGATATAGTGGCCCTGCCCACCTGTGCTTGTCCACGTGTCTGTTGTTAAGTGGACCTTGGCAGTAACCGCGTTGGTGAGGTTGCGTACAATGTTGCGGGAGACGTGGTCGTGCAGGGCTGGGACGGCACATTGGGAAAAGTAGTGGCAACTGGGAACCGAGTAGCGCGGGGCTGCCGCCGCCATCATGCTTTTGAAAGCCTCCGTTTCCACAAGCCTATACGGCAGCATCTCCGTATAGGATCAATTTGGCAATGTGCACGTTTAACGCTTGAGCGTGCGGGTGCGTGGCAGCGTACTTGCGCCTGCGCTCAAACAGTAGCGCTAGCGGCGTCTGGATGCTGCGCTGAGAGACATTGCTGGATGGGGCCGAGAACAGCGGAGGTGAGGGTGTGGGTGCAGGCCAGGAGACGGTAGTGCCTGTGTCCTCAGAGGGGGGTTGGATCTCAGTGGCAGGTTGGGGCACAGGGGGAGAGGCAGTGGTGCAAACCGGAGGCGGTGAACGGCCTTCGTCCCACCTTGTGGGGTGCTTGGCCATCATATGCCTGCGCATGCTGGTGGTTGTGAGGCTGGTGGTGGTGGCTGGTGGTGGTGTCCCTGCCTCACCACCACTACTGGCCCTGGAGTATGTATAATTACTGCAGGGCGCAATGCTCTGCACAGCCGATATAGAAAACAAAACAAAACTGTGCAACACTGCAAAAAGCAGCCTCCACAGTACTGCACACGGTTAGATGTGGCCCTAAGAAGGACTGTTGGGGTTCTTGAAGCCAAAAATACTCCTAACACTCTCCCTATAGCAGCTCCGGCACCAACAGCACTTTCCCTCCTCTATGTCAGAACAAATCTGTGGCGAGCTGCGGGAGGGGCCGATTTTTATACTCGGGTGACACCTGATCTCGCCAGCCACTCACTGCAGGGGGGTGGTATAGGGCTTGAACGTCGCAGGGGGAAGTTGTAATGCCTCCCCTGTCTTTCTTTTGGCCAGAAAAGCGCTCCAACGTCTCAGAGATGAAAGTGAAAGTAACTCGAACATCGCGTGGTACTCATCACGAGTAACGAGCATCTCAAACACACTAATACTCGAACGAGTATGAAGCTCGGACGAGTACGTTCGCTCATCTCTACTAGGCAATACACATCATATTCATACAACACAAAGACACTGACAATACAGTAAGCAGGAGACAAATATATTTACACTTATGGAGGGGCCCCAATCATTCTGGGCCACTAAAGTTGCATCCAGGATTTTGGGGCAGATCTGCACTGGAGCCTCTGACAAAGATGTGAGCATGACTTAGCTGTTAAAATATCTAAAGTAGGATTGTTAGTTCTTACTACATCAGATTGCTATGTAGCAGGTGGTGGAATGCAACACAGGATGCAGAATATAATGCAGACAATGGAATTGCAAAATCCTAAATTTATTTTGAAACCAGTAACTGAAGGAAAAAACAATCTAGGAAATAAATGGTTATGTACTGTTATATAATGTTGTCTATGACTAAGGCCTGCAATTCGTATACTATGAGCAACTGCCGATAACAGTACTTTACATGAGATAATTACAATCTTAACACCACAAAATAGATAAGATAAATTAGACTTCAATACAGTATGTTGGAATATCTGTTTTACTGTGCACAATTAGTAATTCACAAAAATACTCCAAAATTGGCAGGTTTGCAAAGACTCCATTGCCATTGAATCTGGTAAAACTTACAGGTCTACAAGCTTTGCATATGCGGGTTATTTGCATCCCGCAAACACCAAACTATGACATACAGCACCTGGGTACAGATGGCATGATCGATTTCCAGCTCCCCAGATTCTGCACTCATGCAAAATGGAGCCCAAATTGCACCAAACATGGTCTAGCACACCCAAAAACACTGACTATTTCTGGCTGATAGGTGAGCCACCTAATTTCTGCTTACTGAGAGGGTACGAGCCTTCTGAAGTTCTTTGCCTCTGGACAAGAGGGGCTAGGAATTTCTTACACTACTATCCCAAGCTGCCTCTTCACATTCAGCAAGTATTATGACAAGACTGTATCTAATCCCCTACTTGGACCTTTGCACATAGACTTGCACTCTTTACTCACGTGAGAAATAACTACCTTGCTTGTGCACCTTACCCTACTTCTTATCCTTCTGCAGGCACCTCGCTGCAGAGCTAAATGTACCCTGTGATTAGTTTATCAGATGCACTTGTCCTGCACAGCCCGATAAGCGGTGAAGAGTAAACATGGCTGCCAGGAGTTTCTGAAAACTCCAGTTTTCCACAAATACTTTTTTGTTTGACAGCAACAACAATAGCAAATGATAAAAGCATCAGCTGCTTTAAATGGTCTTGTTTTTGAGATAAAAGAGCTGAAAGCAGGGTTCTTGGATAGATAACTGCAGTTTTCAAAACAAAATATTAAAATGTAATTTTAAAACATCAATAGTTTGAAAAAAACTTTAAAATTTTCTATAACTGCTACATATTCAGTTCAGAAATTTGCCTGTTTGACTCAGGAGCAGAGCTCTAAAGCCAAAGAGCTGTGCCTGAATGCCGCGAGCTAACTAAGGAAGCGGCACATGACTGGGAACAGGCACGGTAGGGGTTAAGCAGAGCGAGCATAAGGGGTGGAGTTTAGACAGGAAAGAAGGGGGGGGGAGCGGAAGGAGCTTCAGTTAGGAGTCAAGCGGTGAAGAGAGAAGGACAGAGCAGAGACAGCAGCATAAGAAGTTTTCAAGGAGAAAAAGAGGATTTTTGAAGCAGCGAGAGTGCAACAGAGAGAAGGAGCAGCAAGAAGAAGGGAGGGGCGGAAAAGAGTACCTGCAAGTGGGAAGAAAGGAGCACATTCAAGTCCGTGGGATCCAGAAGCCCCAAGATCCGAGGATGGCTGACCTGCGTGCGCAGATCCAGGAGGCGATTCATCGGGACGGCGCTGAGTGGCTGGAGGAAATAATGGCAAGTTGCCGATCGGGCTCGGAGTCGGGGAGGCCAGTCGGGCCGGCTGCAGGGCTTCCGGCGGCAAGCGGAGGAGCGGAGCAATCGGGGGATGCTGGGCGAGGCCGCCCGAAGGGAAGAAAAAACCCCCCAGCGAGGCTTAGCCCAAGCCCCGCAGCTAAGAGGGTCGGCCGCAGGAGCGGTCGCGGCGGCGGGACGCGCCACGATGTGTGTGGCGGGAGATTCAAACCGCGCGGCAGTTGGAGGGCCCGCGGAGGAGCAGTGGGAACAGCCGATCGGCAGTCCACAAGGCAGAAGAGGCACAGCGGCAGCATTAAGCAGAGGCTCCGCGTCCAGGAGCCAGCGCGCAGTCGGGCGCACGGCTGCAGCAGGACACAGCACGGAGCAATTGAGGAGGCACGAGACACGTGTGGAGGCATGGCGGGAAAGCAGGCCCTCTCAAGATGGCGGCACAGCGATGCGGCAGCGTCAGGTACCCGGGGAGAAGGGGGGGAGAAGAAGCCCCAGGGGAGCAGGTGGCCAGGCCCTTAAACCCATTGCCCGGGAGGGAAAACACAGGGGGGGGGGAGGGATAGGGATTATAGCCCGGCCACCAGCTCTGCCAGCAGTGTAGGCACTAGGGCAGGGAGCGCACAGGGATGCAGGGAAAGTGGGGAGATATCAGGAGATAGTGGGACGTCCGGGGTGGCACTCATTACGGAGGGCCCCCCAATAGGGGCCTATGTCGGTCACTCCGCACATAGGCGGCGCCATAGCCAGCACTTACCATATATCACACCCGCTGGCACCGGGTACGCAGGCAGCACCCAGGGTCGCGAGCATAGCAGCCGTGCGGCTCGCAGACATCATTTTTTACAGCAGCAAGCAATCGCAGGCACTAGCACGCATAGGCGCTGCTATGTCAATCCACGTTTCGTGGTGGCCCATCTTCCGGGGGGGGGGTGATTCATCGCAGGGGTACGCCAGTCGCGCTAGCGGCAATAGACAAGGTATGGGTGCAGAACGTAGACAGCAAGAGAGAGCCAGGAGGGAGATACCAGAAAAGGCACGAAAGCGAGCTTGCTAGATTAGGGGCAGAGGCAAGTGAAAACAGGAGGAGACCAAGCGGAGAGGCTCTGGGCGACGGGTCAAGGGATCCAGGTCAGCGGTATCACCAGGAAACCTACCGCCAAGCAGCACCTCCGTCACCTTATACAGCAAGTATGCACAATATACGCCACGCGAGGCGGGATACACCACAAGAACGGCCGGAGCAGGGCCACCTTTGTACAGCAAGTGGTTCTGCAACGAGAGAAGCTCCGCATGTGAGTACGCGGCAGCCATCGTATAGCAGAGGCAGGAGCCCCGGAGGAAGGATGGCAGGGACCTTGCCCTTGGCGGTGCCGGAGGACGGTAATGCCGGTGAGTTACATTGTTTAAATGCATGGAAGAATGTTATGGATCCCGCTAAGGCAGCGGAGAAAAATGATTTGGTTTTGGTGTTGAAATAGGTGTTGAGTAAAATAGATAAAAGTGATGTGTTATCGGTGTCCTGTGGCTCGGGCCCACCTGCGGGGCAGGAGGGCGGTGGCTTAGCAGCCGGTGGTGATGTTGACTCGTATATACAAAAAAAAAAAAAGGGTCTTATGGTCATCCGGGGAGACGAGACTCACCCGTGGTTGGTAATGTGGCTCACGCTCCTGGGACTCATCAGCGGTGGCGAGCGGGAAAAGCGAAGAGTCGGTAAAAGATGGTTTACGATTTCTGATCCAATTTTTGGTGGCGGGGAGCCGAGGCTCGCCCGTGGTTGGTAATTTTCCCGTGGTTGGTAATTTAACTCACGCGCCCGGGACTCGTCAGCGGTGGCGAGCGGGAAAAGTGAAGAGTCGGTAAAAGATGGTTTACGATTTCTGATCCAATTTTTTAGTGGCGGGGAGCCGAGGCTCG